>NC_061513.1:288772028-289005366 GCF_022539505.1 Lolium rigidum
TAACATCCCTGTTTTAGAAAACCCTAGTTAGCAGTTGTTTGTGCATCATGAGCATCATATAAAATGCATTAGGAAAAATTTGCAAATAAATTAAAATGGAAACCCTAAGGTGTGCCATTTCTCTCTCTTTTGAAATGCCCTCAAAATCTTTCAATGAATCAAGATAAACTCACATGGCATTTATGCTATGTTGAAGAGACATGGGTGCTTTGAAATTCTCTGAAAAAGAGTTTGTCAAATTCTATTCAAAACCAGGGTTTGAAATTTGAAATGGAAAACAGGAATTTAAATCCAGAAAAATAAATAGAGGGAGAAACCCTCTCTCTCTCTTCCCTGGGCCAACAGCCCATCTCCTTCCCTCTCTTACCTCTCATGCGCAGCCCAAACAGCAGCCCACCTTGGCCCAGCAGCAACAAACCAGCCCAGTAGAAACCCCAGGGGGTTTTCCGCAAAATCGCCGTCTTCCCCGCGGCTCCAAGCAGCTGCCTGGCAGCGCTGCGGCCGCCCGATGGCGCCGGCGGCCAGGATCGTCGCCGCCGCCCGCCGGCGACTACATAAATCGCTCCGCCGCCCCTCCAAACCCTAGACCCCCACAGTTTCCCCCTCCCCTGCGCCTCCCGCGAGCTAACCCTAACCCTACCCGATGGTGCTGCCGGTCGCCGCCGTCGATTCACGCCGTCTCCGGCCACCCCAAGCGCCGGCGACCACCGCAACGCGCTCAGGGTGAGGTCCTCGTTCTCCTCGTGCCCGCATCCCCTCCTCTTTCCCCATGTATCGCCGCCTCCACATACAACCGGGCCGCGCCGCCGCAGATGCTCGCCGCCGGCCACGCTCCGGTGTCCAATAAGTGGCGGCACCACCACCGTTGGGTTCCCCTCGGTCGTGCGCGTCCAACGCACCCACGCGCGAGACCCCTTGAGGCCGGCATCGTCGAGGCCGTGCCCGACATGGCCGCAGATGCTCGCGCTGACGTCACCATGACGTCAGCGTGACGCTGATAACTCATTTTCTTATTTTTCCAGAAATTCAATAAAATGGATAAAACTTGTTTAATTCATAACTATTTCATTTTAATTCAGAAAAATGTGTATAATATATCAAAATCTTCAGAAAAATGAGATCTACACTTTAGTATCAAAAGCATGCATTGATAAACAACTTCAAATCCTATTTGTTTTAGAAGAACTAATTGTACCCCTCTGAGGTCTCCGGAACTGCTAACCCTAGTTCCGTCAAACCCCAGTTAATCTGATGATCATGTCTTAGGATTAATCCAATAACTTTAACATGTCATATCATCATCTTTGTATGCTCATTGCATCGATGGCATGTGTTGATTGTTATTTCTCTCTTTATAGCATTTGCTTCTTCACGATCGATAGCGCACGAGTCTGAGATGACGAAGATCAACGACACTGATGATCAATTCCTATCCACCGACGAACAAGTCAAGCATGGGATCTCCGAAGATCCATATTGGTTTGTCAGGGACAAAGGCAAGCCCTAGCCTGGTTCATACAAGTTTTACAAATGCTTTTACTCTGGTTCCTACATATTGAATACGATTCAACTGTCTTTTATCGATAGGTAGAGTTATCCTATCTATTGCATGTTCCACCCTTGTAGCCTCAAATACATGATCCACTCGCTCCTAGCATAACTAGGTCGGGCATGTGTGCGTCGCTAGAGCCTTATATCTTTATGCTTAGCCATGCTTAGTTTGTTACGCTACTACTCCGGTCTTCGGACTGGAGCCATACAATGAAATGAAACTAGCATGACAGGTTGACGTGGTAAGTATAGAGATGTTGTTAAACATGATTAAAGGCTCAGACGAGAGGCCACATTGGGATGTGGTGGGTTGTTTCGTTTCGCCGACCCTAGGAACCGAGTTCTCGCCTCTTGAACCAAGACTCGAGCGTACAACCACACGAGGCCCTATTATGGTACCCTCTCGACTCACTAACTTGCCTAGTAGATTCCATGAGTCACATAGTTTGCGCGTTATCTGGACATATGCATTGCATTTTGCTTTGGGGGAAAAGGTACATAACAGGTAGGTAAGCGTGGCCGTGGTGGCTGGGGGTTGCGGCCCTCGGGGAAACCCACCTCGCCTCACATCGTTAAGGACCGACTTCGGGACTTGACCCGTTACGGCGGAACAATCCTTAGCGCGTGACTCATGGTCTCGGCGACAGACAAGGTAAAGGTCGTGGTCAACCACTCTCTGCCGGCTTTCCAAGGAAGAGAGCTAATGTATCGGCACTAAGAATCGGTTGGCACGTGTGGGTAAAGTTGTGCACCCCTGCAGGTTAAATCTTTTCGAAAAGCCGTGTCCACGGTTACGGACGACTTGGGAATGGATTCTGTGATCATAGACAACTTGAACCTGATCGTAAAACTTGGCAAACAATGTGTGTTTACGGACACCTTCTCCGGGTGTTGAGGGGGTGATCCGAGGATAGTGGTTCGAGATGATGAAGATTTGGTGGATATTATATGATGATCAATAGAGATAGAGATATCGCTCTCTTATCCCCTTTTAAAGGTTCTGAGTAGTCGAGCTTCTCTTCTCTCTTATCTTACAAAAGAAAATTGGCTTTACGCAAAAGAAGATCTACCAGAAAAGCCCGCATACCCGCTTTGCTAAAAGGTTGTACTAAGTCTTGCCGAGTCCCCGTACTCAGCTTTGCATGCTTTTGTTTCGGATGAAGTTGCTCCAACGGATGGTGGTTTCTAGGTCGACCTCGACGAGTAGCTTGGGGTTCCCGGTGGCAGCCCGGAATCTATGGGCTGGGACGTCGCCGTTATGCTCCTGGCCTCTTAGGCCTTTTGCTATCTTGCTATGTCTAATAGCATAACTTCGCTTCCGTTGATTGATGTATGTCGAGTCGGTGACCTCTCGCTTGTAATGCTTTGGTTCTTCGCTCAGTTATGAGCTTGTATTACTTCTTTGAGTCGTAGAGTCACTGTTGTGTTACCGATTCTCTCACTGTAGTCTCTCGAGCTCTAGGTTAGGCTTATGTCAGACGAAGATCTGGTATTTGTCTAACCCTGATCCCGGGGTGCCACGAGTTTTGGTATCGGAGCGGGACTGCCTGTAGGAAGCCCTTTCTACTCGGTCGATGTTGAGTCTAGTGTTTGTAAAAACTATTTGAAAGTTAAAAGTATTTGCGAAAATCTAATTAGGCTTCTTTTTACTCCTTATCTGGTATCGCTCTAATTCTAAGGTGCCTTTCCTTGTGTTGATTTGAAAGTTTTTCTATCTCTTCTAGTTTTTCAAACTTAGGTGCCTCAAGGGCATGACGTCTCTAAACCAGTTGACCTAGTGCAGAGTTCTCTAGAGTCGTGTGTGTTCTTTGCCTCCTCTTTGTTTTGTTTCAATAGAGAGATCTACTTCCATCATGACCTTTCTATTTTGTGGGTTCCACAAAATTCTGTTCAAGGCTTCGAGGTTTCCTTTCGCCTTGGATGCCTCCTTTTTATTTACTTGGGCAGTTTGGAAGCTATGCATTGCTTCTAGATGCTACACCGTGATTACTACCTCGTAGTGTCCTCCGTGTCACTCATTTAGTGGTTACTCCTTTCTCGGGTTTTAACCCTTGGACTTGAACCGAAGGTCCCTGATTGTGCTGGATTCTAGTATACGAATCTTAGTACATGAAGCTGGCCTTTAACCCAAGATCCATGACATTGAACAGTGGTGTTAATGTTGAAACATTACATCGGGTTGGCTAAATTCAAATCAAGGTAGCCTTCAAGCTTGTGGTTATTGTCGTGATTGAATTGCGGCAATAAAAATCTTTCCCTTCCATTAGCTATCGCAGAGGTTCTCTCATTGAACCAAATGGATCACGACAAGAGTGCTCTTTGTGAGTCTCGCATCTATATCTGTGACTCTACCACACCTCCCTTTTCAGCACGAGTTTCCCAAGAGTGTTAACTTGTGCATCTACCTCTCAGGAATTCTGAACCTGATAGTGTTCTTTCTCTTTAGTTGCTTTCCGACCTTTGTCTACTATCTATCAGCCAAGTTGTAAATGTGCATTGGTGTTCTCCAGTGTATATTATTCTTGTGGTTCGTCAAGACATTTCACTTTGGTATGTCAGGAGAAACAAACTCCAGTACCTCGTCCATTTAAGACTTGATCAAAGTGTTGTAATCCGCAGATTATGAAGCCTCGTTAGCTTCGTTCTATTCTACCTTAGGGTATCACCCTCTTTTATATCATGAGGTCGTGCTCTGTATCATGACCTTATTGATGAAGTGATGCTCTTACATATCTTTACTCGCCTTTCCTCCGAGCTGTCCATGCTTGGGAATGTTGGGGTGTTTGTATTGATGTGGCCATCTGAGATTCTTAGTAATTCTCATTGCTTTGAAATCCAAGGACGTTTGTGTCATTCTTAGCATAATTGGTTTGCCAATTATTAAGCGGAGTTTGATCGTGCTACCAAGTGCATTTGCTCGAGCGCACATATTCGGTCAAAGAGTTCGGTTAATGCCAAAGCTCTCGAGACCATATCGTATTGCTTTGTAAAGCAAGATTCCTCTTGAATTCAATGATATACCGGTGGTTCGTGATATTCTGGATGTCTTTCTAGGAGTATCACCATGTTGTTACATGACCGTGTTGTCGAGTTCATGAGTACGTTGGTTCGTTCAACTACTCCTTCTCCAAGAACCGTGCTTGGATAACCCTGGACTAGTTGGTTGAGCTTAATCAACAACTTGGAGAGTTGAAAGACAAAAGGTCTATCCAACTTTGTTCCTTTATAAAGGGATGTCTAGTGTTGTCTGTGTTGAAGTCAGAAAGTATCTCCTTTATGGATATGCTATCTTTCCCATATTTGATTTGAGTTTGGTCTATCGTCAAATCAAACTCAGTTCCAAGGACTATCTTGATGATGTTTATACTCATGGTGTCTCGCCTGAGTATACCTTCATGTCCTTTGGTCTGACCAATATATCTGCCAAGTCCATATAGAATATGAGTCCCTCATTGGAGTATCTTGATGAGTTTGTTGTTGAGCCCATCGATGACATTCTTATCTTCTCCATGTTTGGAATAGATTCCTATTGGATAGTTGGCAATAATATTGAAAACTTTTGAGAACCATCCTTGTGTTATCATGAAGTATGTGTTCTGGATGTTTGAAGTGACCTTCTCTGGTTCACGTGCATTTGCTGAAAGATGTCGCCGTGAGTCCGAGACGAGTTCCCTTTGCTTTTCTCGGGAATCATCGCAAGTCAGTTATGCATGTGCGGAATATTCTTGAGATGGCAGGTTGTTACCTCCATTTTCTTGAAAATTTCCTTGTGAACACTAAGCCACTGATCGGTTTGTTCAAGAAAGAGCAGTAGCTTAAGAGCTTCAATATCTTCTACGATGTCCCCACCAGGACTCACTTGTGTTACATTGCAAGTTCATATGGACGCAATTGCCATCGCAGTTGTAACCACATGTATTTCGCAATCTAGCTCAACCCTTTGGAGCTTGACATTGTGGTCCATATCTTGAGAATCTAGCAACTTTACCTTGGTGGTAGTTGTTGCAAATTCTATTCGTACATTCTGAGTCTGAACTATCTTTACACCTAACCTAAGCTGAATCTCAAGCGACAATGATGGTTAGTGTTTCTCAAGGATTTTTCACATAGGTCTCTTTATAAATCTGACAAGATTGATGTCGTGGTTAACACAATTAGTCGGAAGGCCTAATGCCATAATCTCTTGAATCATCAAGAATAACCACTCTCCATAAGGATCTTGTGCCCTTATGATGTCTTTTCAATTCCGAAGTCTAACCTTCACTTGATGACCTGTTGAAGGCTAGTCAATAGCCTAATATTGGTGTCTAGAACATCAAGAAGAACCTTATAATCGGAGTTGCTAAATATCTCTCGGTCAATCCCTCGAAATCATTACTCCGGTGACAGCAACTTGTTCGGAGAAATTTCACTCCCCGCTGATCCTTGGCACTTCCCTAGACAGTACCCTTCTCTTTCCTTTGGTTAGTACTTGAAGTTCCAATCAATTCACACGTTGTGTGAATTCGTCAGTCATCTAGGCCCCAGCCTTTTTAGTAAACAACACTCGTTTCATGTACCCATACCAAAAAAGTGACTATGATTCTTAAATCCAAAGTTGCTATGGTTGGATAATCATTTGTGTTTCCACGAGTCACCCTCTCTAAGAGTGCCTCGTCATGGTATCAAAGGCAGTTTAACTCCTCGCTACCTTGTCCTTCGTGTTCTTATCAAGCGTGGAACAATTGCCTACCAAAAGTTGAAACTTCTTCCGTCTCCTCCGTTAACTTGTCGTGTTTCATGTTTGTTAGCTCAAGAGTTGTTTTTCAACACTCCTTCCATGAGATGACCATGAGATACTCGATCTTTTAAAGATCCACCGTCCAGAGTTATTCCCTCTTTCCTTGAGTGAATAAAGGAACTGAAGAGCTCTTCAAGGTGTCGTGGATCAACTTCTTCAACAAAGAAGACCATCGTGGTATCGACAAGCTCGTTGAAGACTGGTGTAGTTTTTGTTACCTTCTCTTTTCCTACCTTAGGAATCTCGGGGACGAGATTCTTGTAAGGGGGGTAGAGTTGTAACATCCCTGTTTTAGAAAACCCTAGTTAGCAGTTGTTTGTGCATCATGAGCATCATATAAAATGCATTAGGAAAAATTTGCAAATAAATTAAAATGGAAACCCTAAGGTGTGCCATTTCTCTCTCTTTTGAAATGCCCTCAAAATCTTTCAATGAATCAAGATAAACTCACATGGCATTTATGCTATGTTGAAGAGACATGGGTGCTTTGAAATTCTCTGAAAAAGAGTTTGTCAAATTCTATTCAAAACCAGGGTTTGAAATTTGAAATGGAAAACAGGAATTTAAATCCAGAAAATAAATAGAGGGAGAAACCCTCTCTCTCTCTTCCCGGGCCAACAGCCCATCTCCTTCCCTCTCTTACCTCTCATGCGCAGCCCAAACAGCGAGCCCACCTTGGCCCAAGCAGCAACAAACCAGCCCAAGAGAAACCCCGTGGGGTTTTCCGCAAAATCGCCGTCTTCCCCGCAGCTCCAAGCAGTCTGCCCGGCAGCCGCGGCCGCCCGATGGCGCCGGCGGCCGGATCGCTCGCCGCCGCCCGCCGGCGACTACATAAACCGCTCCGCCGCCCTCCAAACCCTAGACCCCCACGGTTTCCCCCTCCCTGCGCCTCCCGCGAGCTAACCCTAACCCTACCCGATGGTGCTGCCTGGCCGCCGCCGTCGATTCACGCCGTCTCCGGCCACCCCAAGCGCCGGCGACCACCGCAACGCGCTCAGGGTGAGGTCCTCGTTCTCCTCGTGCCCGCATCCCCTCCTCTTTCCCCATGTATCGCCGCCTCCACATACAACCGGGCCGCGCCGCCGCAGATGCTCGCCGCCGGCCACGCTCCGGTGTCCAATAAGTGGCGGCGCCACCACCGTTGGGTTCCCCTCGGTCGTGCGCGTCCAACGCACCCACGCGCGAGACCCCTTGAGGCCGGCATCGTCGAGGCCGTGCCCGACATGGCCGCAGATGCTCGCGCTGACGTCACCATGACGTCAGCGTGACACAGTAACTCATTTTCTTATTTTTCCAGAAATTCAATAAAATGGATAAAACTTGTTTAATTCATAACTATTTCATTTTAATTCAGAAAAATGTGTATAATATATCAAAATCTTCAGAAAAATGAGATCTACACTTTAGTATCAAAAGCATGCATTGATAAACAACTTCAAATCCTATTTGTTTTAGAAGAACTAATTGTACCCCTCTGAGGTCTCCGAATCGCTAACCCTAGTTCCGTCAAACCCCAGTTAATCTGATGATCATGTCTTAGGATTAATCCAATAACTTTAACATGTCATATCATCATCTTTGTATGCTCATTGCATCGATGGCATGTGTTGATTGTTATTTCTCTCTTTATAGCATTTGCTTCTTCACGATCGATAGCGCACGAGTCTGAGATGACGAAGATCAACGACACTGATGATCAATTCCTATCCACCGACGAACAAGTCAAGCATGGGATCTCCGAAGATCCATATTGGTTTGTCGTGGACAAAGGCAAGCCCTAGCCTGGTTCATACAAGTTTTACAAATGCTTTTACTCTGGTTCCTACATATTGAATACGATTCAATCTGTCTTTTATCGATAGGTAGAGTTATCCTATCTATTGCATGTTCCACCCTTGTAGCCTCAAATACATGATCCACTCGCTCCTAGCATAACTAGGTCGGGCATGTGTGCGTCGCTAGAGCCTTATATCTTTATGCTTAGCCATGCTTAGTTTGTTACGCTACTACTCCGGTCTTCGGACTGGAGCCATACAATGAAATGAAACTAGCATGACAGGTTGACGTGGTAAGTATAGATATGTTGTTAAACATGATTAAAGGCTCAGACGAGAGGCCACATTGGGATGTGGTGGGTTGTTTCGTTTCTGCCGACCCTAGGAACCGAGTTCTCGCCTCTTGAACCAAGACCGAGCGTACAACCACACGAGGCCCTATTATGGTACCCTCTCGACTCACTAACTTGCCTAGTAGATTCCATGAGTCACATAGTTTGCGCGTTATCTGGACATATGCATTGCATTCTGCTTTGGGGGAAAAGGTACATAACGGGTAGGTAAGCGTGGCCGTGGTGGCTGGGGGTTGCGGCCCCTGGGGAAACCCACCTCGCCTCACATCGTTAAGGACCGACTTCGGGACTTGACCCGTTACGGCGGAACAATCCTTAGCGCGTGACTCATGGTCTCGGCGACAACGAAGGTAAAGGTCGTGGTCAACCACTCTCCGCCGGCTTTCCAAGGAAGAGAGCTAATGTACTCGGCACTAAGAATCGGTTGGCACGTGTGGGTAAAGTTGTGCACCCCTGCAGGGTTAAATCTTTTCGAAAAGCCGTGTCCACGGTTACGGACGACTTGGGAATGGATTCTGTGATCATAGACAACTTGAACCTGATCGTAAAACTTGGCAAACAATGTGTGTTTACGGACACCTTCTCCGGGTGTTGAGGGGGTGATCCGAGGATAGTGGTTCGAGATGATGAAGATTTGGTGGATATTATATGATGATCAATAGAGATAGAGATATCGCTCTCTTATCCCCTTTTAAAGGTTCTGAGTAGTCGAGCTTCTCTTCTCTCTTATCTTACAAAAGAAAATTGGCTTTACGCAAAAGAAGATCTACCAGAAAGCCCGCATACCCGCTTTGCTAAAAGGTTGTACTAAGTCTTGCTGAGTCCCTGTACTCAGCTTTGCATGCTTTTGTTTCAGACGAAGTTGCTCCAACAGATGGTGGTTTCTAGGTCGACCTCGACGAGTAGCTTGGGGTTCCCAGGTGGCGGCCTGGAATCTATGGGCTGGGACGTCGCCGTTATGCTCCTCGGCCTCTTAGGCCTTTTGCTATCTTGCTATGTCTAATAGCATAACTTCGCTTCCGTTGATTGATGTATGTCGAGTCGGTGACCTCTCGCTTGTAATACTTTGGTTCTTCGCTCGCTTATGAGCTTGTATTACTTCTTTGAGTCGTAGAGTCACTGTTGTGTTACCGATTCTCTCACTGTAGTCTCTCGAGCTCTAGGTTAGGCTTATGTCAGACGAAGATCTGGTATTTGTCTAACCCTGATCCCGGGGGTGCCACACCTTGAAAGAAGTATCAATCAAAAATCATGCTTAGCCTCAACAGAGGAGTACTTTAGTACAGGAGAAGCATCAAGGTGAGAAATATGATGATTATGGTGAAGTAGAAGTAGAACCATAGTCATTATGGAAGAGGGAATGCATGGGAAATCACTTAGGATACTATATTCATAGTGTCAGCTAGTGGTTTTCTTGCAAAATAAACCCTGAATGATGAAGGAAGATGATATATGACATCATAACAGATATAAGAAGACCACAGATGGTATCAGAAGTCCACAGTTGGTATAAGATCACTACTGCGAGATAAAGTAGAAGATGTCCCGACCCATTTGGTCAAAACCTATAATAGAGTACACTTTTAGATAACAAATAGCCACAGTTGGTATCAAGTTGTCCGCAATTGGATTATTCGTACCAAGAAGTTGTGAACAAATAAAATTTTGTCAGCCAAATAATTATGACCTCTAAACATATAGTCGAAGGATTCACATTGGATATCCACAATTGAGTGGATACACCACAAATATTCTTCGCAAGACCTTAGAAGATTACAAACCATAAACTAGACCTAGACCAATATTCTAACCATAAGTCCAATGGTTGGAAGAAAAAAGAGTTGACGACCATAAGAAAACTCTAAGGGGTAGAGTAAAGATTGAGTTGGATGTACAATAACTCAATACTTTGAGCAAGATAGATGAAGAAGGTCTGTACTGAGAGGAAGTTCAATCTTATTTACATAAGATTTTTGGACACTACTTTCAAAAGGATGTCAGACCAAAAGCCGAGGTTTATACCTCGAGGAAGTAAGAATTGGACTATAACTTGAGCAAGTGAGTAATATCTACTCAGACGTACGAAAGCTCAAGTAAACCAAGGATAATGAAGTTGGACAAAGGAAATATCCGAGACCAAATAAAGCTTAAGAAGGCCAAAGACCGAAAGAGTTTGACCATACCAAAACCAAAGACTAATTGAAAGAATCATTTCATGGAACCTAAAGGAACCAAGAGAGTTATAGGTATCAATCATAATCCATGATTGGATAGACTAAGTGAGTCTAATCCATTCTTAGTGAAATAAACCGTCAAGACCATCCCATGGTAAGTACCTTACTAAGTACCATTATAGTAGTTTTGGTAGTAAGGGAAAACAAAGACCTATTTTACAAATTAGTAAAGGATATCAAATTAGTCATCAATTAAGACTATAAGCACAAGAAGAAGTCCAAATCATTGAATCTTCAAGGAGAAAGGAAACAAGCTTATAGTGTTGGAAGAATTCATATAATTGATGTAAGAAACCACTGTTTAGAGGCAGACACTATTGGATTCCAGAAAGAATCTGGACAAGGGATATATTCAATTATATCCAGTAAGATTACCACGGAGTTCGAGAAAAGTTGTAGTCTGCACAAGTCAGTTCCACACTCCGAAACGTGAGAGAGTTCAAACTTCGAGGACAAAGTTTAGTTTAAGGGGGAGAGACTGTAATATCCCAGTATTTGGGGTTACAAAAAATAGAGGAAGCAGATGTGTGCATTGCATTCATGCATAGAAAATCCCGGGAATTTCGCGCTTTCAAGTAAAACATGTCACAGTAACTGAAGTTTCACTTGACCTTGATGGAATTGAAGTAGATCATCAAGCCAAGTGTTATAAACCTCAATGTGACCTTTGTGAAAACCTTGTTTTGGGTAGAGATGATTTGATCTAAGGGGTTAGATCAAATGGAACTAAAACCAATACAATAACATATTAATCAAGGATCAACTAATTGATCTTATCAAAGATCATAACATGGTATTCCTTGCCATAACACATGAACATCTATTCAACTGGAAATCAAGTAACAATAAAATGGAGAAACTATTCTTAACTTATCTTTTCCATGTCTTAAACCAATTCATGTTCCTACCATGAACCTCATGGTATTCATTCTACTTTATTCTTGGAATCATGACAAGGAGCTCAACTCTAGAAATGTTCCCTAGTTTCCATTTGCTACATCCTTCTCTATTCAAATTGTTATACATCAAAACCTAGAGGAGAGAGAGTTCTATAATTAGTAGAGAAGCAATGTCAAACCCTGAGCTAAACCTTGGATATACATCTATATGCCCAAATCATCATCTTTAAGAATAAACCTAGGATATTAATCAAGACATTCCCTAGAGAGAGAACCCATTTATGTTAAACATAGATATTGATGATCACATCATTCTCTATGGAGCCTAACCTTAGGTTAGTATTAAAGTCCTTCCCAAATGAGAGAGACCATGCATACCAATCCTAGCTTTACCTATTTAAGAACCAAGGACAACTCTTGAACTAAAGAATTAGGATATAAACCACCTCACCCTTGGAGTGGTGAGATGATCTAGGATCCAATGGAATAATACCATATCCATGAATTGATAAAGTAAGGAGGAGATTAATCCAACTAATATAGCCAAGTGGAGCCTTAACATTCTATTACTAAATGAGATATTGTGAGTACACCATAAACCCTAGAATAACTATTCCTATATGAGAGAGCTCAAGCTATGGTGTTACACTCAAGTTAGTTGAGGCAACACTTGAAATTGAGAGAGAGAACTACCCATATATCCACATGATCATATTATCATTACTTGAGTAGAACTCTTAGTGTATATCTCAGGTATTCTCCTGGGATATAAACTATTGAGACAACCATAGCCATGTCCACCCATGAAAGTATAAAAGAAGTACTATACCCTAGCTGATCAAGACAATACTTGATCTTAGAAGTGAGAAACCTAGTTCATGAGAGATACCTTAGGAAGCCAAACCTTGATCATTATAAATTGAGTAATGATCATAAACCTAAGAACTTGAGATAGAAGACATTAAGAATAAGTTGATCAAGTATAATCATGACCATGCTTTGGAGATATACAATTACCAATTAAACTTTAGTTGGTTAAGCAGATATTATCCACCACATGAAATCATAGGGGTTTCAGTAGCAACCCTAAAACCATTTCCAATATATTTAATTGGAGAAATAACTAAATAGTAACAAACCTTGTATAGTTCAGTCCCTATATCAATCTAAATGATCTTGGATTGAATCATCATATGAGTGGTGAGGAAGAGCAACCCTAGCCAAAGTAATATGATGTTAAATCACATATAAAACCTATACCATATCTCAAACTAAATTGTAAATTACTTGATGATCACAAGTAAAACCCTAAACCATATCTCAATTCTTGTTAGTGTATCACTAGGGTGATCACAATTAAAACCTAGGCCATAATTGAGATTCAAACCATTTACCATTAGGTGAATATAACTAGAACCCCAGAATTGCTCACTAGTTAAATCGTATGCTTCATTTATTGAACATAAGATGAACTTAGTGCTAAACCCCATAATTAAACCCATGTGTGGTGATTGACCACTTATATCAACCACTTATCTTTATAACCATGACCCAACCATGAGGAGAGTAATATCAACTCTAGATATTTCAAGGTGTTAGTAAAATACAATACTAGTGCTAATTTTGAAATAGGGTTATAATAAATAGGATCTACCTAGATAATTCAACATGAGATTTAACCCCACAACACCTAATAGAATTTCACTCAAGATTTTGAGACAACCAAATAAACCTTTATATCTTCACCAATGATCTTTGAATAACCTTAATAATCTCCAAGTCTTATAAATATTTGGTGCTCACATAAAATCATATGCAAGTGACCAACTTCTCAATTAGAAACCAAATCCTAATAACAACCTCTGAAATACTTTGAGTTGAAATTATCAACTCTAATAATTCCAAACATATTTGATTCACAAGAAAAAAGGAAATTAAAATGAGAATATAAATTCATGCCTATTTGCTATTTTGAATAAGTCCACAAGTATGCAATATAATTCAATATAAAATACTTGTTTCAAATAGAATAGTGGTGTAATAATCATTGCAATAAATCTTAATGGAATTAACATAATTGATAAACCTGCAAAAATAACAGAATTCAAATATGAATTTAAATGGGCAAATACAAAATAGAAAATGAAAAAAGAAAAAGAAAAGAGGAGGAAAAAAAACCTTACCTGGCTCACCTGGCCGTGGCAGCCCAACAGGAGCCCAAGGTCCAGCCCCAAACCACGGCCCAACACCAGCCCGTACCCCTTCGCTTCGGATAAACACGAAGTAGACGTGGACGTCTTCGTCTCCTTCTTCCTCCGCATGGACGACAGCACAACGCCGACGAGCCACGTCCTGGCCGCCGAAGTGGACTTCCTCGACCATCGACGACCACCAAAGGGGTATAAATACCCGGAGAAACCCTAGCCATCATCTTCTTCCTCTCTCTCTATTTAATTTCCCCATACCGAAACCCTAGCCTAACCGGCCTCCGACCATCGCCGCCGTTTGGATCATCCCCGAGCCACGCCGTAGTCACCACCGTCCTCACCGTCCTCGACTTGCTCTGTCTGCAAGAGGAATCGACCCTGAGCGTCCCGTAGCTCCGCCGTCGAGCTCGTCTTCTCCGACGATGGGAGCAGGCGATTCCGGCGAACCAGACCTCCCCTTGCCTCGCCATCACACGCGTCGTGATCCTGGTGAGCTTCTGAGTCCCATAGCATGCCTAGCTCGCTCGATTTCGTCTCGTAGCATCACCGTGCCGATGACCTCTGTCCGCCGCCGCAGTACCACGCCACCGGCCATGCTCCGGTGACCAAATCGGAGCGGCGCCACCACCACTAGCATCGTCTCATCGTCCTCGTTCGATTGAGCACCCGCACACGCTCGCGGGAGCCCTACAACGCCGGCGCCGTCCTTGACTGGCCACCGGTGAGGCACATGGTTGCCACGTCGGCACCACGTGGCAGCCAGCGTGGCCACTGCCCCACCTGTCTGTGTCTGGGAGTAGCACAGGACCGGGTGTGTTTAGTATCTTTTTCGGTTTTTAATTTAAAATCTCATAATTGCTGAAACTTTGAATGAATTTAGAAAATTCATCTTAACTCAGAAAAATGAAAATAACATATCAAAATTCTTATAAAAGTAAATACTATCCAATAAAAATATAATATGAAATTTTTATTTTAAGTAAAAACTTAATTGTTTAATACCTATTAATTAAGTCTTATCTTTTAATTCTAAATGCAATTAAAATTCAGAAATTAAGAAAAGTTTCTAAAATAAATAAAAACCAATAAGTAAATAAAGGAAACATTAAAACTAATTTTATTTATTTGTTAACTTGTTAAATCCTTATTATTAGAATTTAAACCCTGATTAATAATTACCTTAATTATTAATCTTTCAAAAATAACAAAAGGCCAAGTCCAATATTATTTTTAACTCAAAGTTATTAATAACTTCAACTCCTGGAGCAAATTATTACCTTAAGAGTTGTATCACAAATATAAAACCCTAGTTCTATGTTGAATAAAGATTACAACCTCATCATTTTATGTGGAACCTTAAAACCCTAACTCTAGTATTTTATATGAACCTTAATTTATTTCTAAACCTAAACCCTAGGTTAAACATGTGATCATGTTACTTTCTTTTGCCTTATAGACCATAATTAGCAACTAAGTACTTGTTCTTGTTTCCATAAAATAATAGAAGCCATAGTACTTATAAGTTGCTATTCCATGAACTCATCCAAATAAAACCTAAATAATTAAGTAGGGTCAACCAAGTGTAAACCCTAGTTCATATTACCAAGGCCATCATCCTTAATGACCCATATTTAGCATCACACCATTGTGATCCATCCTAATAATAACCATGTTTAGTATTGGACCTTACATACTTATACTCACTAAACCCTACTAGTGTTTGATAATTTTGAATTATCCTATTTAGGAACCAATTATTCTTTACTTAATGGATCCAAAAGTAAACCCTAGACAACCTCAACTCAAATTGAGATACTTCTTATTACTTAAGAAGTATGTTCTTCAAAAGTTATTCTTTTGAAGTAAGTAAAGAGTCATCATCAACCTTGACTAATAGGACCTATAAACCCTAGCTATCTATCACCAGTAAGATATAACCAACCTTGATAGCACCCATGTATAATTAATTGATTAAGATAATTATACTTAACTAGAACCATACAAGCCCTAGCTATTAATGAATCTAACACTGTTGTGATCCATCTAATCCTTACTCCAGAAGCTACTTGGAACCATAGTAAACCATAGAACCCCATCAACCTAATTATCATACTTGTTTTTCATTAAAGAACATGTTCTTCAAAAGTTATTCTTTTGAAGTATATAACAAGTAATCATCAACATGCACTATAGGACTTAAAATTGACAACTGCTCTTTACTTATTATACAACTACTATCCTTTGGTGTGTATGATAGTTATTATACATTCTACTACTTGTTTATGATACCAAGTAAGCAAAACTTAATAAGGACCATGTTTGTGAACCATCTCTAAAAGTGCAACACACATTGAACTAATCTTTACAATTCACTAATCCTAAATCATCGGGGTTAGGTCACGCTTAGAGCAATTGCATCTCATACTCATGCATTATTGCATCCTTGCCAATATTTTAAACATCGTCCTTACCGGACGATGATGATATTTCAGAATTTGGAGTTATTGCGTATTGAAGACCTTGCCTGCATAATCTTGCAGTCAAGAAAGGCAAGTTCATCGCTTGCTCATGTCATTTGAATATTTTTACCAAATTACTTGGAAAGTATTATACTTATCACTGTTATCACCAGAATTTGACCGAGTCAGAGGTGGGCCGCGATCAAGATGGTTTGAAGAAATATATCTATGGAAGGAATACGTGGATCGGCCTTTTATACCAAGTTGGGCTTAATTGCCCGTGTATCTGTAACATATTAGATCGCATCTTAGTTTAGAGATAGAATCTTACTCGTGCACGGTTTAGTGCACGCCCACATTAGAAAGTCCCCTGGACTATAAATATGTACCTAGGGTTTATGGAATAAACAACAACACAACGTTCACCCCAAAACAAACCAATCTCGGCGCATCGCCAACTCCTTCGTCTCGAGGGTTTCAATCGGGTAAGCGACATGCTCGCCTAGATCGCATCTTGCGATCTAGGCAGCGACAAGCTCCACGTTGTTCATGCGTTGCCCGTATCGAAGCGTCTTTGATGGCGGGCAACGTAGTTATCATAGATATGTTAGGGTTAGCATAGTTCTTCGTATAACATGCTTACGTAGTGCAACCCTTGCATGTCTAGCCGCCCTCACGCCTATCTCGGGTGTGGGGCGGCACCTCGCTTGTTCATTATTTAGTAGATCTGATCCGTTACGATTGCTCCTTGCTCGCAAGGATTAGTTTAATATCCGCAATAGTTAGGCCTTACAAAGGGGGAGGATCCGAGTGGCACGTAGGGTGGCGTTCGCAAGTCCTAAACAGGATGTTCCGAGGATCAACATCATGTTGGTCGTTTGGCCTTGTTTAGGATCGGCTTACGAGCACCGTGCGTGGCCGCGAGGCCCAACCCGGAGTAGGATGATCCGATTATGCGGTGAAAACCCTAAATCGTCGTAGATCTCATTAGCTTTATCTTGATCAAGCAGGATCACCAAGTATTCGTGCACCCCGCACGGATCATGGGTGGATCGGCTCTTTGAGCCGATTCACGAGATAACCCGAGAGCCGATCGAGGCTCGTATTTAATATTTACGTGTATGCCATGCGAGGAACTAAGCGAGGCATCCCCATCACCTTCCCGACCGGGTATAGGTCGGGTGGCACGCCCTTGCACTTCGCATCGCCGCGTGTGACCAGAAGAGCATTG
Organism: Lolium rigidum; assembly: GCF_022539505.1. Lineage (NCBI taxonomy): Eukaryota > Viridiplantae > Streptophyta > Magnoliopsida > Poales > Poaceae > Lolium > Lolium rigidum. Next base: position 288,789,518 of record NC_061513.1, read on the forward strand.
CGGGCCGTCGCTCGGAGGGGTCTCAGCCAGCCGCAGCTCTAGGCTCTTCCCGGCTCTACGGTGTTGACGAGCCGCTGCCCGCCGGTGGGTTTTGGCAGATCAACACATTCCGGCACGCCCGGTGGGACAATCGTCTACATCAACCACATCGCCATCTACATCCGAGATGGCGGCGGACGGCACGCCGGTCACCTACGAGGAGCTACCTGCCGAGCTCAAGAAAAACATGACGAGATCAAGGTCACCCTCGAAGCCGACCTCATCGGCTCTTTTCGGAGAACCCGCACCCATGGCATCGGATGGAAGGGGTTCTCACCGGAAGGTGCACTCGATGGGATAGATCTCTCCGCCCGTCGGAGGAACGCACCGAGGGCCTACGGCGGGAGATCAACTACTTGGTGGCTCACTCGCTACACCGCCACTCCGAAAACTTGGTCAACGTGTTGGAGCGTCTCGCTCTGCGCGTGATCCGAGAGATCATGAGCCACCGAGTACTCGCCGTCGGGACCAGCTCTCGGGACGCATCAAGGAGAGTTGCCACTCCGAGTCCCGTCCACCACTGCCATATGCGTTGGCAGCACCGGCTGAAGTGCCGGCTACACCGGCATTCGTCGTCTACAAGATCGGTGGTGACCCTAGTGACTACCGGTTCTTGGCTGAGGCGCCCAAGGAGATCCCTCAAGGATACGCGTGCACGTATGTGCCGGATTGTGGCAACCGGCCACTCTCAAACCAGGCCACAACGTCGGGGACTCCGGCGCAAACGGGAGGAACGTCGGCAACGAGCTTGAGAAGCGTACGTGGCTAACTAAGTACGCCACCCCGACGAAACTCCCGAGCCCAGCTCCTGCAGTTGGCTCAGAGCTGGAAAAGCAAACATGGCTGGCTAAGTACGCCACCCCGGCGAATCTTCAGAGTACATCTCCTGCAGCCAGCACAGCGGATCAGATCAGTACCATACTGAGAGACCAGTTCGGCATGGTGCCGAAAAGAAGGGCAATCGGCTATTCCAAGCCGTACCCCGACGAGTACGAGATGATCCCGCTGCCACCTAAATATCGGCTCCCCGACTTCTCCAAATTCGGTGGATCGGATGGCTCCAGCTCCATCGAGCACATCGGCCGATATTTGGCGCAACTAGGACCGGCTTCAGTGTCGGATCAGCTACGTGTGAGGCTCTTTTCACAGTCCCTCACAGGATCGGCTTTTGGATGGTATACCTCTTTGCCAGCAAACTCCATCCAGTCTTGGAAGCAGTTGGAAGAACAGTTCCATATGCAATACCATTCAGAAGCTTCCGAGTCTAGCATTGCCGATCTAGCACAACTACGTCAGAAGCGCGGAGAAACAGTGACAGAGTACATCCAGCGCTTCGAGAATCTTAGGAACCGATGTTATTCGGTTCGTATAACCGAAAAGGAAGCAGTCGAGTTGGCGTAGCTGGCCTTGCGACACAGCTCAAGGACATGGCCTCCCAAGCAGATTATCCCTCGCCGGCGCACATGGTTCGGAAACTATCGGCATATGAACAGCGCCACCCGGCACTGTACCAAGACAAGTTCAAGCGTGCGTAGTCATGGTCGATACGAGAGGAAGGTGAAGTGCCTGCGGGAGACCAAGAAGTAGCAAGTGGCTGAGTGGACTCGGGGAGGAACCCCGTGTCCTCGCAAATGGGTAAAGCCACCGGGGCCGCCCGTGGGATTTGATTTTGACGTGACCAAGACTCGAACAAATCTTCGACCTCCTGTTCAAGGAGAAACGATTGACGATTCCCGAAGGTCTCAAGTTCCCCACGGCGCAAGAGCTAAACGGAAAGCCGTACTGCAAATTCCACAACTCGCTCTCCCATGCTACCAACGACCGCAGGGTGTGGCGTCGGCACATCCAAGCGGCGATAGAGAAGGGGCGCCTAATTTTCAACCAAGTACGCCATGAAGGTAGACACCCAGCCCTTCCCCGCCGTTAACATGGTAGAAGTCATCTACCCCGAGGGTTGCCGCCGAGTCCCACATTCAGCATCAACATGGTAGGACCTGGGAACCACTCTGGCAAAGATGGAGATGAGGGCAGCTGCTCTCATAGCAAGGACACAGAGGAGGCCGCTCCACGCGATCGGCTCCATCATGATGGCAAGCGCTACGTCACAGAGGGAGAAGTGAAGAACATAAGATATCAACGACCTCTCTCTGATCACCTCCTCAACAAATATGTGAGTCAGTATGACCAACGCCGACGGTCCAACTATGATGATGAAGGAGATCGTCTGGCTAGAGAAGCCAGAAGACATCGTCGGCAGGATCGCGATGAGGAGGAGCACGAGCGCCGTGCCACGGACAAGTCGAGGGATCAAGATGACAACGCCAGACACTGGGACTGCCCTTTCTTCAGACACTGCTGGGATTCAGGAATGAGCCGATTGCCTACAATCGGCAATTGCCCAGAATGCAACAAGAAGAAGAAGGAGGCAGCCAACGTGTCTGTATTTGAGCGCTTAGGGCCTCTCCCACCACCAAGCAAACGCGCCGAGTCACTTCGTTGGGCAGATCTTGAGGATTCCGAAGACGAGGGACTAGAAGAAGAAGAAGACAGTACCACCGTCCAAGGTGGTGCCCACGACGGACTCAGCCGTTCACGAAGCCGTAGAGTTCAGCGGTTGCGCGGCCCGGAGGAAGCCGAAAGGTTATACCCGCATACGCTAAGAAAGGCACGGCCCGATCCGGCCGCAAAGGTTCAGCGAGCCCCGGATGAAGAGGGTGGTCCACGGAAAATGGAGTGGCGCCCCAAACAAAGGAGAGCCGATGATGAAACATCGGCCGGCACGAACATGGTGTTCATCCTCCCTTCGCAGTTCGGTGCTCCAGGGTTAGATGAGACATCCGTGGCACAACTTGATCTGCGGCCCACGGCCGGTTATCTTTGAGAAGCCACGAGATAAGAGCTACGAGGCATCCGAAGGCCCTATATTTGCGAGGATATATCGATGGGAGGCCTCGTAAACAAGATGCTCGGTGGACACCGGAGCGGCAGTTAACATCATGCCGTACTCTATGCTACGTCGGACCGGGACGCTCTAGCTCGGATCTAATCAAGACCAATGTGACATTGAGCGATTTCAATGGCCAAGCGTCCGAGGCACAAGGAGTTCCGAACGTGGATCCGACCGTAGGAAGGAAAACTATCCCTACAACGTTCTTCATCGTCGATAGCACGAGCGAGCTATGCTATGCTCGCTGGGAAGAGATTGGATCCACGCCAACTCGCTGTATTCCTTCCACGATGCACCAATGCATAATACGATAGGATGGAGACGAGGTAGAGGTCGTCCGGGCCGATGATTCAGCCTGAAGTTTCAACGGCTGGCATGAACGCATGGGAAGCAACGAGGCCAAGAACCCCTCTCGGGCATCAACTTAGACGATTGCGAACGCATCGATGTGACAAAGGGAAGGGTTAAGTCTGGTTTTATCCACCGGCCCGACCATATAGTTGAAGCGAAGCAACGTGCAATTTGGCGAGGCTGATCCTTGTGATCGGCCCCAAAGATCTATGAAGGGACATTACAGAGCCTTCGATCGGCGCTCCAATCATTGTGGAGGCCGATCTCGGCAATCGGCCAAAATTATCCTCACCACATGTTCCGCTTGTGTTCGCCCTTGACCCTATCGGGAGCCGACGTGCGAATTACAGAGCCGATATCCGCCATTCTTTAACGGATTCGGCTCGGGGGGCACCTAAACACGGGAGCAGATGCAGAGGTACATGTGTGCAATGAAATACTGGGGGCCGATAGGAGAGAATCGGCCGGTAAAAAAAGAAATTTTTTTGCAGCCGATGCAAGGGCATCGACTTCAGAATTGAGAAACAGCCGATGCGCAGTCATCGACTTTAGTGGAATTATGCGATGTTTATCGAGTATCCACCAAACCCAGGCCAACGGTGGTGCCTTCTGTTGCTTCGAGGGAATTTCTTCAGCAGCTTCGAGCCGATCCAGCTTCAATCTTTGGGGCTAGTTCAGCTGAAACGGAAGATTATCGGCTATCTGAGGAAAAAAGAGGATCGGCTTTGGCGCATTCTCTCTGACATTCTCGCCTCAAGTAAGGCTCGGGGGGCAGCAGGCTCGAGCAAGGCTCGGGGGGCAGCAGGCCTGGTGGATGCTCTGTTTTACTCTGTTTAAAGAGCCGATGGGGATACCATCGGCTGCTCCTTCATTACAACCTTCTTCATAATGATGAGTACTAAAGAGGATTATTGTATTTGGTTGGAAAAAGTTCAAAGGTTTCCCTGAAGATCCTGCACTTTCCACCAGATTTGGAAAATCATCAGTTGAAGAAGGGAAAGGTGGATTTCAAAGAACCGATGCGGTGCTATCGGCTCAATTCGCATTGGCAAAGGGGACGAATCGGCAAGGTCAGTAGGAGAGGGAATCGGCTAACTTAAACTCAGAAGAAATCGGCAAAATCAATTTGGGGAAAAGTTCTTCATTGACAAAGCGAGATTTCTTACATAAAGAGCTGATTGCTCTCAAAAGGAAATACTAGGGGATGCATGACCCCATCTACTACTACTGGCCCTATTCTAGAGGTCCTATCTACGGGCCATCACTGCCCTCGTCGTCACCGTCGTCGCCGCTGTCGGCGCTGCTTCCGGCGGGCTCGTCGTCGCTCCAGTGGCCGCCGATCGGGCCCTCATTGTCCTCATCTTCCTCGTCAGCATCATCGTCGCTGTCGAAATCGCTGAGGTTGCCCGGCCAGGGGCAGAACCGTTTGGCCGGCGGCTCGTCGGAGGAGGTGTCATCCTCCTCCTCTTCCTGCTCCTCCTCCTCCCCGGGAGAGGTGAAGTCGCAGGAGAAGCGGTCGTCGTCGCTCTCCTCCTCCGTTTCCCCAATGGCGAGGAAGCGGAGGTCTCTCTCCCCGTCCGTCGAGGATTGGTCGTCTTCGGACCAGATGGAGAAGTCGTGGTCTGACTCCTCCCCGGCCGCAATGGCGCGGCGGGTGTTCTCTGCGTGGACCTCTGCCGGGTTGTACTCCGGCGTCGGCTCTCGGGAGGTGGAGGACTGGCTGGAAGGATCCGATGGAGCAGAGGAGGAAGAAGACATGGTGGCAGGAGGGCTTTTGGAGTGCTAATGCGAAGGAGATGCAGAGGGGAACTGTTCGCAGCGGTTAAATAAAAGGGGATATAGTGGAAATTCAATGCCACAGCAGTTTCCGAGGAAGTGGTGCCTAAAAAAAAAAAACTGCCAAATCACGCGGAGAAGTTGAGAAGGCAAGGCATCATGATGAAGGATACTGCGACGGTTCTGCCACGACATGACCCGACGAAAGAAAGCGAGTGATTTTGGAATTACCAATTCCAAAACCAGGGGGCATGTGTTATCACCGGAATTTGACCGAGTCGAGGTGGGCCGCGATCAAGATGGTTTGAAGAAATATATCTATAGAAGGAATACGTGGATCGGCCTTTTATACCAAGTTGGGCTTAATTGCCCGTGTATCTGTAACATATTAGATCGCATCTTAGTTTAGAGATAGAATCTTACTCGTGCACGGTTTAGTGCACGCCCACATTAGAAAGTCCCCTCGGACTATAAATATGTACCTAGGGTTTATGGAATAAACAACAACACAACGTTCACCCCAAAACAAACCAATCTCGGCGCATCGCCAACTCCTTCGTCTCGAGGGTTTCAATCAGTAGCGACATGCTGCCTAGATCGCATCTTGCGATCTAGGCAGCACAAGCTCCACGTTGTTCATGCGTTGCCCGTACTGAAGCGTCTTTGATGGCGGGCAACGTAGTTATCATAGATATGTTAGGGTTAGCATAGTTCTTCGTATAACATGCTTACGTAGTGCAACCCTTGCATGTCTAGCCGCCCTCACGCCTATCTCAGGTGTGGGGGCGGCACCCTGCTTGTTCATTATTTAGTAGATCTGATCCGTTACGATTGCTCCTTGCTCTGCAAGGATTAGTTTAATATCTGCAATAGTTAGGCCTTACAAAGGGGGGGAGGATCCAGTGGCACGTAGGGTGGCGTTCGCAAGTCCTAAACAGGATGTTCCGAGGATCAACATCATGTTGGTCGTTTGGCCTTGTTTAGGATCGGCTTACGAGCACCGTGCGTGGCCGCGAGGCCCAACCCGGAGTAGGATGATCCGATTATGCGGTGAAAACCCTAAATCGTCGTAGATCTCATTAGCTTTATCTTGATCAAGCAGGATCACCAAGTATTCGTGCACCCCGCACGGATCATGGGTGGATCGGCTCTTTGAGCCGATTCACAGGATAACCTCGAGAGCCGATCGAGGCTCGTATTTAATGTTTACGTGTATGCCATGCAGGAACTAAGCGAGGCATCCCCATCACCTTCCTGACCGGGTATAGGTCAGGTGGCACGCCCTTGCACTTCGCATCGCCGCGTGTGACCAGAAGAGCATTGCGGGCCGTCGCTCGGAGGGGTCTCAGCCAGCCGCAGCTCTAGGCTCTTCCCGGCTCTACAGTGTTGACAGGCCGCTGCCCGCCGGTGGGTTTTGGCAGTCAACAATCACTCTTGCATGAAAAGCAAAAATGCTAATTTCATAATTATGAATATGACTATGTGGTGGGCAATGGAACCATGGCATGAGTATGGTGGAGGTTCCATTGCAATGGGTTTGTATCCATCTAGGATTAACAACAAATGTCGTCCAGTGATTCTTGTGCCATAAGACTCGTGTTAATCATAAGATCTGGAGTGGGACAGAATAGTCAGTTGTGTTTCTTTCTCTCGTTCATCAACAGATGCTCTTACCGTAGTCAGTTGAATCCCGAGGGACAACCGGAGTGGTTGGGGAGCCCTAAGTCCCCACGGTAATGTGGTCTATGATGGGTTGCAACGACCGGCGAAGGTATCGGGTCAGGAAACCTGATAGTAGTCGAGGTCGGATGGTATCCTATGGATACGCTGGCCGGCGAGGACCCAAGGTCGGAATTGCAACAAAGGGTGGGTGTTCGGGGTCGTGGAGAAACACAATGATTGGCTAGGACCTTATACCGGGCCTCACACCAAGGAAGTGTGGACGGGAAACTCGAGCCCGGTTGGCACCAAGGTTAAGATCTCTTATGGGTAAAGCAACACACCTCTGCAGAGTGTATCAAATCGTGACCTATCACTCCCTGTTCCGGGTTATGGAACTGCGAACTTGGCCGGAAAGGAACTCCATGAAGTTCTAGACACCCGGTGAAGGCTGACGGACATAGTTCTTCAGAATAAAAGCAACCACTTGAAGAAATGATTACAAAAACCTGCATAGCCTTGGACTTTCTGGTCCATGGTTGTAGCTAGTGCATTAAACACCTCTTTCCTATAATGAACTTGTTGAGTACGCTCGTACTCATCCCACCCTTAAATCCCCTGCTTAGATATGGAGGCATCAAAGGAGAATCTACGGTGCAACTCGAAGGCCGAGGAGTCAACAACTACTTCAAGGGACAGGACCCTGTCAGAAGAGTCAAATACCACATCTACCATGGAGTAAACCTAGACTAGGAATAGAAGGGAACTAGATTCCTAAACCTAGCTTCTAATTAGCTAGAACCCAGTCATAGCCTCTATAGTTAGTCAAATCCTCAATAGATAGAGTTCGTGATAAGATTAGATTACGAGTCGTTCTTCTGGAGTTAATTTGCAGTTTTACCTCATTGTAAAGTAGGAGGCTATGTTGATCTTCTGTAAAGAGTCAGAGTTGTAATTCTATAGACATACCTTGGACCCGCATATGTTTCTGTTGTACCACTCTGAGCGATGTAATACTAGTGGAACGGTGTTTCATTGGTGTTATGTCAGACTTGCATACTACACCATGCAGTGGTATGCTGGGTCACCAAAGCAAGCTCCGGGATGCCGAGCTCGGCCAAATCGGGCGGTGCGGCGGTGGCAGCGGCGGAGTGTGTTGGCGGCGTGGGGGAGGAGGGAGAGAGTGAGCAGTTGCGTGCGGTGAAATTTTAACGCGCCCTAGATATGGATCCACCGTAACCAAAAGTCCGAACTGATGGAAAGAGACTAGGTAGTGTATTTATATTTAACACTCCCCCTCACATCTAGGCTATTTTAGTCCTTCGTGTGGGTTCCGTGCAGGCTACAGAATCTTTTTTTCCTTTTAGTTTTAAAATTGCGTGAGCAGGGTCTTGAACTTGAGACCTCTTGGCTCTGATACCATGAAAGATTGTTGCACTAGCCAATTAAACCAAAAGTCCAAACTGATGGAAAGATACTAGGCAGTGTATTTATATTTAACATGGCCTTCTACGAGCTCCGCTAGAGATGCTCTTAGGCTTTCGCGATCTTGAACCGTTTAATCTGGCATTGTTGGGTAAACATGGCTAGAGGTTTTTAATGCATCCGAATTCTCTATGTGCTAGAATGTTGAGGGGGAAATATTTCCATAATGTGGACTTAATGCAAGCAACTGTCCCCAGAGGCTCTTCGGCGACTTGGAGAGCTATTGTTGCTGGTAGAGCAGCCCTAGCCATGGGGCTTATTAAACGTGTGGGTGATGGTTCCTCGATCAATACGTGGGAGGACAAATGGATACCAGGTCTGATACCCTGAAGCCGATGGGACGAACTGGTACTGTACCTTTGGTGAAGGTATCACTGATCAACTCTGCTACTGGTACGTGGAAGATTGATGTCAAATGCTGAAGCTATTTTGAACATTCCATTGAGAGCAGATGGTGGGAATGATACTTTGGCGTGGAGTTTTGATAATACGGGCATATACTCAGTTAAATCAGCATACCGTGCTCTAATGATTCGAAAAGAGTTTTCTACTCTAGAAGAAGGGGCGGATATGGGATCCCCATCAGCACAAGAGGATATGTGGAAGCCTCTCTGGAAACTCCAGGTTCTACCAAAGATAAGGGTGTTTTGGTGGCGGGTAATCCGTGGTATTATACTGAAACATAGACATTTAAAAAAGATTGGGAGATGTGAGGTATGTTTGGCGATAGATGAAACTCTTATGCATGCTCTGCTTACATGCACGCATGCACAAGCTTTTTGGGAAGAAGGCCAGCGAGTTCTCGATATGAAGCTGCCTTGGCTGCATCGGGACACATGGGCAAGGGACATCTTATGTGACCCAATGTTCAGCGAAGATCAAAGAGCCATTATCATCAGTATAATGTATGTGATCTGGACTTCCAGAATTCGCTGGGTTCATGATGAGGAAAAATATAATCCGATCACATCTGTTGTAATGTTCATATGAGAAGGCCATCTTAGAAGGCCTCATTGTGTTTCTCTTGACCATGTTAGAAGGCCAGAATATGACATTTAATTACTGGCGACCGTTCAGGTTGCTAGCGATGCTGATTCAAGTGACAAAGGCATTGCTGGCTTACTTAAAAGAATGATCTTAGTCATTAACAAATGACGAATAAGGTGTGCACTATTTACTATGTAAATCAACTTATTTTGATCTTTTGTCTGCATGCTTGGCCCAAGAAGGGTAAAAGAAAGAGCTTCAGCATCTGAACCTTCAAGTCACCTACCTAATAAGATGTCCGATGGCCTGTCTGACCCTTACAAAACCGGGATTAAAGGGGCTTCAGCAGGGCATGGCAGGCCGTGGCAGGCCTCGGAACCCTTTAATCCCGGGGACCAAAAGCCTACCCTTTGGTCCCAGTTTGCCTTACCAACCGGGACAAAGTTCCCATCTGCCTACATATACCTTGCCCCTGCACAAGTGTGAGCCACACTTAGCCATTTTTTCACACTGAGCCATCACAAGAGGGGTGTATGTTGCTTTGCCCTCTTCATATGCACAAGAGGTGATCGATGAAATGCCTAAGAGGTTTTGCCACTTGAGTTCACACAAAACAACCCACACTTAACTGTCTTTTTTCTTCTCCATCGAGGTTAACAACTTTATCCTTTCATCTGTCATTGATAAAATGCATGTGTATATATATACATCGTTTCACTAGCTAATCTTGATGTTCTGTAATGGTTTTTGATAAGCTTAATTATATCATGCAGATGAATCGGCAATGGATGTACATTGACCGACGCTTTAACGAGTTCACTTCAGGCCTGAGAAATTTTATCAACGTGGCTGAGGCAAACAAACATGGTGGCTTTATGTATTGTCCATGTGTTGACTGTAAGAATGTCGTAAATTACTCTTCCTCGAGGACCATTCACAGCCATCTGCTGCGGTCCAGTTTCATGCCACAGTACAATTGTTGGACCAAGGACGGAGAAAGAGGGGTTATGATGGAAGACAATGAAGAAGAAGAGGATGATGACAACTATCCCATGTTCGGTGAATACGGTGATACTGGAAAGGGGGTTGTTTTCCATCAGAAGGCAATGAAGATAATGAAGCAGAAGATCAAGAGGCACCAGATGAGCCTGCTGATGATCTTGGTCGGGCCATTGCTGATGCAAGGAGAGAATATGAAACTGAAAAGGAAAGGTTAAACTTCGACCAGATGTTAGAGGATCACAACAAATTATTGTACCCAACTTGCGAAGATGGTCAGAAAAAGCTTGGTAGCACACTGGAATTGTTGCAATGGAGGCATAGAATGGTATCACTGACTCAGGATTTGAAAAGTTGCTGAAAATAATTAAGAAGTAGCTTCCAAGGGGTAACGAATTGCCCGCCAGTACGTACGAAGCGAAGAAGGTTGTCTACCCTCTAGGATTAGACGTGCAAAAGATACATGCATGCATTAATGACTGCATCCTCTACCATGGTGAGTACGCGAATTTGGATGCATGCCCGGTGTGCACTACATTGCGGTATAAGATCAGACTAGATGATCCGGGGGATGTTGAGGGTGAGCGCCCCAGGAAGGGGGTTCCTGCCAAGGTTATGTGGTATGCTCCTATAATACCACGGCTGAAACGTTTGTTCAGATATAAAGAGCACGCTAGGTTGTTGCGATGGCACAAAGAAGACCGTGAGAAAGACGAGATGTTGAGGCACCCTGCTGATGGGTCCCAGTGGAGAAAAATTGATAGAGAGTTCACATACTTTGAAGAGGATGCAAGGAACTTAAGGTTTGGTCTAAGTACAGATGGCATGAATCCTTTTGGAGAGCAGAGCTGCAGCCATAGCACCTGGCCTGTGACTCTTTGTATCTATAACCTTCCTCCTTGTTTGTGCATGAAGCAGAAGTTCATTATGATGCCAGTGCTCATCCAAGGCCCGAAGTGTAACATCCCAAAATTTTTGAATAAAACAAATGAATTTCCCTAGTTCCAAATTTTGGAACCAACAAAAACTTTTATTCAATTAAGTTTGATACATAGTGATCTTGTTGAATCTTGTGCTATTGCCATGTTTGCTTGTTATTAGTATTGGAAATAATCTTAAACCCTAAACCTCACCCCTCTTTTCATCTTCCTAATTAAAATAAAATAAAAGGAAATCAAATAAGAAAAAGGCATATGTGCCTATGGCTATATTCATAAAACCTTACCCTAATCTTTTCTACTTTGCTTAGAGGTTTGGAAAACCTTCATACACCTTACCTAGTACTTGTCAAACCAAATCCAAGTGGTTTCCAAAGAAAATTGAGGATCTTGACCCTAAGACTTGATGTGAATGGTTGAATCACTCCTATATACCTTTTCAACACTCAACAACATCAAATGGGCCAAGAACACTCAAATCAAAAATCAAATGCCACATATGCATAGAGGCATATGTGACACATAACCATTTCACCAAACTTTGACCTATGACTCTAAACCTTGACCAAATGATGGGAAACCATCTCTCAACCTATTATAACCCTAAATTGACCCTAACCCATGCCCAAGTAAAGCAAGGTGAACAATTTACAAAAATAATAAAATTTAACACATCACCTCTTATGTGTTATGGCCAATTTTGCAAATCTTTGATCAAGACCTTTTGAAATGGATTCAATGGTTTGAAAATGTTTCTAAACTAATAAGAATCACATTTGAGTCAACAAAAGTCAACTCAAATGGGGAGAAATCAAATAGGGAGAAAATCCCCAAAATTCACTCACATACACTTAGCCAAATGTGCAAATCTTCAACCAAGGCCACCATTGCTTGATCTATTATTTGTAGAATACTTATATATGATAAACAAACACAATTGCATCAAGGAAACAAGAATCAAATCAAAGCAAATCTCAAAATCAACATCACATATGATAATGGTCATATGTCACATTTATAATTTCTTCCCCACTTTGCACCCACCTATCTTTTGTTTCTGCAACCAAACTTGGTCAACTATGACCATGTCATCCAAGACCATATGAAGGTGAACAACTTTCATGTTGACCACCATACCTCATGTTGACCAGGTTGACCAGTATAGTGTTGACAAGAGGGGACTTTGAAACAAAGAGAAGATGACCAACTTTTTGAAAACTTGCAAAACAACACCAAATTGACCACCACCACCACCATTCCATCTCTATGATTATATGAATGAGATCCACCAAAGGAAATTCCAAAATTTGAAAACATTTCTCTTTCGGCCATTTTCACAAACACCTTGTGAGCAGAATCATATATGAAGCCCATGCTGGATTTTGGCTTGGACCAAGTCCACCTCTGGCCTCCACTGCCTCCCTCTGCACCCCTGCTAGCCTCTCCATGCCTCTGTCTCCCTGTTGCTTGGTCACCACGACCATGACCGTGCATGCCGTGGCATGCCAAGTCCTCTCCATGCCATCCCCTCTCCTCTCCCATCCAAGCCCATCAACCTTGTCACTGAGCTTGCCTGGACCTTGCTGATGCTGACCATGCCTGCCCTTGACCAAGACGACGTCCACATTGACCGGGCCACGCGTGCCCAGACGCGCCCAGAGACACCCAGTGGCTCGCCAGGACGCGCACCAGGACGCCTCTGGACGCGCCAGAGCATCGCCATGCCCCGTCGCCTCACGCCTCCCCTCGCTCTCCCCAGGCACAGGTCGCTTCACCACGATGCCCTCTACCTCCCAGACACTGCTGCTTGGCCACGGACCTGCTGTAGACGACGCAATCATCCACGACTTTCCGCCACCGTATGCGCCATACTGAGCCGAAGAGGACGACGCGACTACACCACCTCTGGCCTCGCCATGAAGCGCGTCAGCATCGCCTTGACGTCGCCAACACCCTGCACCCCACACTTGCCCCTTCGTCACCCTGGAACGGCGATCTCGCCGTCAACCTACCCCGAGCGCCACGGCCACCCCTTGAACCTATAAAAGGAGTGCTCCTCGCTCCAATTCCACCACACCATTCGCTTCCCCTCTTCCTTCTGAGACGCCCAGCCACCTAGCCCCTCCACATTACCCCGTAGAGCCGCCCAATTGCAAGATCAACGCCGCCGCCAGTACACGGAGCCCGCCGGCGAAGGAGGCCACCCCTGGAGACGAGACTGCTACAGGCTGCTTCCTCTACCTCGCCAACGTCTTCTCCACGCTTCGCCAACCCTCGCCGCGCCGCCGGTGAGCCGTCGACCCCCTACCAGCGCCGCCCGTGCCCTCCCTTCTCGTCGGAGACGACGACGCACGTCGTGCGTCCGATCTGCATCTAATCCGACGGCTCCCTTTCCTCGTACCGATTCGGTGTTTTAAAACACGCTGACGTGTGGTCCCCGCACTGTCAGTCGGCCCATTTCGTGGACGCGCTACTGGGCCGGCCCACCTTCCTTTTTCCCCTGTGCAGCCCATTTAGTTTCCCGCCCCCGTTTGAATTCAAACTTGTTTAATTCTTTTTCATTTAAATTGCAATCTGATGCTAGTTTCAAAATTTAATAGGGACAAATCTACTGAGCCAAATTTTACAAATTTTATATATTTAGAAAGCTCATGAAAGGCCCCATCCAACCACACTGGATTCAAATCAAAATATGTTGTAGAATAAATGTGACAAAAATAACAAGGCAGGGCCTTTTTCCACTTCAAATAATTATTAAAAATTATAGAAAAGTGCTTTTAAGATAATTCCAACTCTCAAAAATCACATGTCACATTATCTACCAGAATATATAAAAATATGACATAGTTGCTTTACATGATCATGGCCTAGTTTAAAGATTGGCCCTATGGCTAGTTCTAGATCATTGAAAATTGGGCAAGATAATTTATTAAAATGTATGAGAGCTTCCCTCTCATTTAAATCTTGTCTCAATTAATTCAACATGAGTTAGATACCCTGGTTAGTTAAATCTCATATTGAATTATTTGATGATATCAAATCATTATTAGGTGTTATTAAAATGCATGAGGTGCACCATCTCATTTAAATTATGTTCACCATTAGGGGTCAAATCTATGAAGTATCGCACCTCATTTAAATCATCTTCTCAAGTTGTATGAAGTAATGTGATGACCCTTGTTGCTTGGTCTCATATTTGCTCACTTAAGAATATTAAATGATTGCCATAGTAGCATTTAAATTGTTCCAGCAAATTATTAAATCTTATGGGAGTGTTTCTCTCATTTAAATATTGTCATGAACAATTCAAAATGAGGTAGAGACTCTGGTCATTTAGGTCTCACATGAATTGTTGATGATATTAAATCTTTACCATGTTAGGATTAAAAGGTATGAGGTGTTCACCTCATTTAAATCATTTTCTTAAATGATAAGTGTGAAGAGGTTGACTCTGGTCAACCTAGGTCATATATTATTCATAAGAGAAATTAAATCTTAATAAGATAATGAGAGGAAATTATTTCTCTAAGTAATTAAAAGTAACACCTTATTTAGTATGAGAGGAAATTATTTTTCCTAAATAAGAAAAACAACACATTTACCCACTTAATAGTAATGAGTGATGCTAGTTTAACTTGTGTAAATTATATGAGGTGTTTCACTTCATTTAAATCTTGTCCCAAGTACTTTCATATGAAGTTTGAACCCCTGGTCAAATACTCTCACATGAAATACTTGGAGATTTTAAATCATAATAGGCATTATTAAATGGTATGAGGTATCCCTACCTCATTTAAATCATTTTCTCAAATGATGATGATGAATGGTTGACTTAGGTCAACATAAATTCATGTGTGATGGTTTGAGAAATTAAATCTGAAAGAAGATTCAATGAGAGGAAATTATTCCTCAAGAACTATATGGAAACTATCATTTACCTATATAATGAGAGGAAATTATTTTTCTTAAGAATAAAACCATATCAACCCACCTGATGACAATGTGATAATGCTAGAATAGTTGGTGTGATTTATGTGTGTGCTTAGTATAGCTCTTGAACTTGTGTGGTGATTGTATCCTCGTATTCGTTTATAGACGCTAGTACCGGAGACTATCAAGAGGAGGAGGTTTTCTACCAAGAAGATGAAGAAGAGAACTTTGATCACCTCAACCACCAAGGCAAGCTAGTATTCTTGCAAGCTATTACCAATGCAAGCTAGACTACTGCAAGTTATATTGTTGCAAGCTAATATTCTTGCAAGATAATACCCTTGCAAAGTGCAAAGCTCACCATGAGCAAGGCATTACCCATTTACTTTGTGCTCATGATCCTACTTCCCAGTTTTACTTTTCAAGTTTATTTATTTCTATTTTATCAAAGTACTTTTTGATTTATGATTCACTTGGTTAGTATTGGATTAGTACAAGAGTATCAAACTTAGCCTAGAAAGCTATAAGCTAAGTTAGCACCCCTCAAGACTAGTTGCTAGTGCTAACAAGTAAAATTGACTACTCTAGATGGGAATAGGTGAAATGAAATGACTTTGAAAACCTTGGAATGATGATTCATTCTATTGAAAGATTTTGAAGGTGAATATGACTTGTGAATGACTTGGTGAATTTTACGAAAACTGATGGTTGGGTTCGGATGCGATACCATTCCAATTTTGCAAGTACCCCCACAATACCTGATATGGGTAGGGCTTAACTAGAAGTTTATGTATCTTAGTATGGGTTCCCTCTAAACAAGCGTCATCGGGGTTATGCCAAGGGCTGCCTCCAAAGAAATATGAAATGATGTGAAATGACGTGAATATGAGGTGAATGTCCGGCCCAAGCCTCCGTGCGGTTCCCAGCCGACAGTTTGTCTTCACTCGGGAGGCCAAGCTCATGGGGAGAGGTGCCTATACTAGGGTATGTAAGTGAAAGGTTATGGTTGGTAGTCCGCACACGGAGTGTGGTAAATCAGGGCCAGTTAACCCTGACGGATTATTGCAAATGTTGTGGCACAAGTGTACGACCTCTGCAGAGTGTAGATCTATTCGAATAGCCGCGTCCACGGTTATGGACGGTTGGAAAGGCCATACTGTTCCGTCATCAGACCATTTTCAAAATGTGACATGTGAAGGGTGACTTGTGACTTGAACTTGAAAAGGGTGAATGGTGAATTTGACATGAATCACAACAGAGTTGTGGGAATGACACTAATGTTTCCACTTGAGTTAGTTAGCAAATGAAGAGGCTTTTACTAAATGTTTGTGAACTAAAACTGGCTTTATGCAAATGAAACTAGAGCTTAGCATCCCCTTCCATAGTTGATAATACTTACCTTAGTATTAGTTTGCGAGTACTTTAAAGTACTCATGGCTTTGTCCCTGGCTATTCAAATGGCCAGACTATGAAGAGGAGTACCAGAACCCGGAAGAAGGACAGCAGGACGTCTACGACAACTAGGATCACTCCTGACGTCAACAGTTGCCTGTGGAATAGATGGACCACAACCGTTACTACTTCGCTTCCGCTATGTGTTTTGTAATTGATCAATAGATCAACTAGTATTGTAATGAGACTGGATCAGGTGATCCCTTGTTGTAAAACAATTATGCGTTGTAATGAATGATGTGTTGTGATATTAATCTATTATGTCTCGCAAAAACAATATTCCTGGGATTGCGATGAATGGCATAATAGGCATCTGGACTTAAAAATCCGGGTGTTGACAAGTTGGTATCAGAGCCATTGTTGACCTTAGGAGACCCTAGTTAGAATGGACGTCTGAAAAACTTAGTTTCAAAAACCAATGAAGTGAATATTTGTGAAACTTGTTCTTACTCTTATCCTTGCGATCTTTTGCAAAAATGAGAAATCTATACTTTACTTTCTTTACAAGCCTACCTAAAATATTGCACACTTGACTACTTCTTTAACTTACTTATCCTATTTGCTCACAGATGAAGTACCAATGGGAGTCCTATCAGCTTGGTTCCGGAGGCGACCTAAGGTTCGAAAAGGAGTTGAAGCAACTAGTGGACTATCTAGGACACCCGTATCCCGAGTTCTTCGGAATACCCCTCAAAGCTCAGTTAGGAGAACCACCTCAGTGGGACGTTTCTACTGATCTACAAAGGAAGCTTGATGCCCCGGTATGGGAAACCATATGGTTTTCTGTAACGGGAAACACTTGGAAGGAAGGACTAGCTAAAGCTATGCAAGAAGCAATTTCCCGTCTGTGTGGACAAAATGAGGACAAGATCAAGAACACTCGCTTCATCTACTACCCAAGACATGACTCCATGGGAAGATCGATGACCATGCCACCACACCCGGAGATGAACCCCTATGTAGCACATCAGGACTTCAGTGCCGTACAAAACCCGCGAGGATTTGGACAACGCCCTCGCCTCTCACCAAGCACCTCACCCGTCAAGACGAAGAATCCACCCTGAAGAGTAGTATCACCCCAGCACTTAAGTAGGTGTGAGTTGTATCAGGATCCCCCTTGTATCGTAGAGCGATGAATGGTTCTTCAAACCAACGGTGTGTTAGAATTGTAATATGTGATGCTTGGTATGAATGAAAAAGTGTTGTTGGTTTCTACCTCCGCAACACTACTCAAATTTTCAATATTATGAACTTTTTAAATTTAACAAAACAAACCATAGAAATTTCCCTCTTATCTTATCATCTACCTCAATGTTCAGATGGCCCCACCAACCCGCAGCGCCAATCAAGATGCCATGATGCAGATGTTGCAAACCATGCTAGAGGATAGGCAAGCTGAACGAGCTGAACGCCAAGCCAACATTACCGCACTGCAGCAGATAGCTCAGAACAATCAAGGCCACGGAAATCACGAGCACCCTGGATCAAAGCTGAAGAACTTTCAGCACACCAACCCTCCGATATTCAACAAGACTGAAGAGCCCCTCGATGCTGATGACTGGCTCCAGACCATGGAGAACAACCTAG
Organism: Lolium rigidum; assembly: GCF_022539505.1. Lineage (NCBI taxonomy): Eukaryota > Viridiplantae > Streptophyta > Magnoliopsida > Poales > Poaceae > Lolium > Lolium rigidum. The sequence continues at coordinate 288,807,668 of NC_061513.1, forward strand.
AAGTTGCGGGAGTAGAAGCCGCAGAGAAAGTACTGTTCGCCACCCACTACCTGTCAGGACCTGCTAGAGCCTGGTGGACAAGTGCCCGTGCAATGAATGCGGGACAGATGATGACCTGGGAAGACTTCACGCTAAAGTTTAGCAAATATCATGTGCCCCAAGGACTGATCAAGAAAATGAGAGACGAGTTCCGTGAACTCAAGCAAGGAAAAATGTCCGTGGTGGAATACCACGACAGGTTTCTCACTCTGTCAAGGTACGCCCCGGATGAGACCGACACCAATGAGAAGAGAAAGGAAAGATTTCTGAACGGACTGCACGACGAGATGCAGACTGTGTTAGTGAACATTCCGTTTGCTGACTTAGAAGCCCTCGTAGACTCAGCCATACAGATGGAAGGAAAACTGCATCAGGCCAATGAAAACCGCAAGCGCAGAATGATGAACCAGAATGGACCCCACCATACCCAGAAGTACCGCAATAACTCCTCTGGAGGATTCACCCCAAGATACAACAAGCCCCCTGCCCAGAATTATCGCCCCAACTACACCAACAACAACAGAGGACCCCCGAAGCCCGGAGGGAACAACAACAATAACAACCACCCCAATGGCAACAACAACCACCCCAATATTGCCCCCGTGACTGGAAGTAACGCTATTCCCGTCAACCCCAAAGACAAGTCCACCGTCAACTGCTATGAATGTGGAGTTGTGGGTCACTTTTCCAATGAGTGCCCCAAGAAGCTTGCCAGGATTGCCGCCAATACCGCAGCACCTGCTCAGCAACAGCGCCGCTTTGCAGGACGAAGGAACCAGAACAACAACAACGGTCGTTTCTACCACATGACCGCCAATGAAGCCCAAGAAGCCCCTCAGGCTATGCCAAGTATGTTCCCCCATTAATATCACTGCTCAATCTTTCTTAGGAACCTAACTTTTCTTAAAATCTCGGGACGAGATTTGTTTAAGGGGGAAGGGTTTGTAACATCCCAAAAATTTTGAATAAAACAAATGAATTTCCCTAGTTCCAAATTTTGGAACCAACAAAAACTTTTATTCAATTAAGTTTGATACATAGTGATCTTGTTGAATCTTGTGCTATTGCCATGTTTGCTTGTTATTAGTATTGGAAATAATCTTAAACCCTAAACCTCACCCCTCTTTTCATCTTCCTAATTAAAATAAAATAAAAGGAAATCAAATAAGAAAAAGGCATATGTGCCTATGGCTATATTCATAAAACCTTACCCTAATCTTTTCTACTTTGCTTAGAGGTTTGGAAAACCTTCATACACCTTACCTAGTACTTGTCAAACCAAATCCAAGTGGTTTCCAAAGAAAATTGAGGATCTTGACCCTAAGACTTGATGTGAATGGTTGAATCACTCCTATATACCTTTTCAACACTCAACAACATCAAATGGGCCAAGAACACTCAAATCAAAAATCAAATGCCACATATGCATAGAGGCATATGTGACACATAGCCATTTCACCAAACTTTGACCTATGACTCTAAACCTTGACCAAATGATGGGAAACCATCTCTCAACCTATTATAACCCTAAATTGACCCTAACCCATGCCCAAGTAAAGCAAGGTGAACAATTTACAAAAATAATAAAATTTAACACATCACCTCTTATGTGTTATGGCCAATTTTGCAAATCTTTGATCAAGACCTTTTGAAATGGATTCAATGGTTTGAAAATGTTTCTAAACTAATAAGAATCACATTTGAGTCAACAAAAGTCAACTCAAATGGGGAGAAATCAAATAGGGAGAAAATCCCCAAAATTCACTCACATACACTTAGCCAAATGTGCAAATCTTCAACCAAGGCCACCATTGCTTGATCTATTGTTTGTAGAATACTTATATATGATAAACAAACACAATTGCATCAAGGAAACAAGAATCAAATCAAAGCAAATCTCAAAATCAACATCACATATGATAATGGTCATATGTCACATTTATAATTTCTTCCCCACTTTGCACCCACCTATCTTTTGTTTCTGCAACCAAACTTGGTCAACTATGACCATGTCATCCAAGACCATATGAAGGTGAACAACTTTCATGTTGACCACCATACCTCATGTTGACCAGGTTGACCAGTATAGTGTTGACAAGAGGGGACTTTGAAACAAAGAGAAGATGACCAACTTTTTGAAAACTTGCAAAACAACACCAAATTGACCACCACCACCACCATTCCATCTCTATGATTATATGAATGAGATCCACCAAAGGAAATTCCAAAATTTGAAAACATTTCTCTTTCGGCCATTTTCACAAACACCTTGTGAGCAGAATCATATATGAAGCCCATGTCGGATTTTGGCTTGGACCAAGTCCACCTCTCGGCCTCCACCGCCTCCTCTCGCACCCCCGCTAGCCTCTCCATGCCTCTCGTCTCCTCGTTGCTTGGTCACCACGACCATGACCGTGCATGCCGTGCCATGCCAAGTCCTCTCCATGCCATCCCCTCTCCTCTCCCATCCAAGCCCATCAACCTTGTCACTGAGCTTGCCTGGACCTTGCTGATGCTGACCATGCCTGCCCTTGACCAAGACGACGTCCACATTGACCGGGCCACGCGTGCCCGTACGCGCCCGCAGACACCCAGTGGCTCGCCAGGACGCGCACCAGGACGCCTCTGGACGCGCCAGAGCATCGCCATGCCCCGTCGCCTCACGCCTCCCCTCGCTCTACCCAGGCACAAGTCGCTTCGCCACGATGCCCTCTACCTCCCAGACACCGCCGCTTGGCCACGGACCCGCTGTAGACGACGCAATAATCCACGACTTTCCGCCACCGTACTGCCATACTGCGCCGAAGAGGACGACGCGACTACACCACCTCTGGCCTCGCCATGAAGCGCGTCAGCATCGCCTTGACGTCGCCAACACCCTGCGCCCCTCACTTGCCCCTTCGTCACCCTGGAACGGCGATCTCGCCGTCAACCTACCCCGAGCGCCACGGCCACCCCTTGAACCTATAAAAGGAGTGTTCCTCGCTCCAATTCCACCACACCATTCGCTTCCCCTCTTCCTTCTGAGACGCCCAGCCACCTAGCCCCTCCACATTACCCCGTAGAGCCGCCCAATTGCAAGATCAACGCCGCCGCCAGTACACGGAGCCCGCCGGCGAAGGAGGCCACCCCTGGAGACGAGACTGCTACAGGCTGCTTCCTCTACCTCGCCAACGTCTTCTCCGCGCTTCGCCAAACCTCGCCGCGCCGCCGGTGAGCCGTCGACCCCCTACCAGCGCCGCCCGTGCCCTCCCTTCTCGTCGGAGACGACGACGCACGTCGTGCGTCCGATCTGCATCTAATCCGACGGCTCCCTTTCCTCGTACCGATTCGGTGTTTTAAAACACGCTGACGTGTGGTCCCCGCACTGTCAGTCGGCCCGTTGCGTGGACGCGCTACTGGGCCGGCCCACCTTCCTTTTTCCCCTGTGCAGCCCATTTAGTTTCCCGCCCCCGTTTGAATTCAAACTTGTTTAATTCTTTTTCATTTAAATTGCAATCTGATGCTAGTTTCAAAATTTAATAGGGACAAATCTACTGAGCCAAATTTTACAAATTTTATATATTTAGAAAGCTCATGAAAGGCCCCATCCAACCACACTGGATTCAAATCAAAATATGTTGTAGAATAAATGTGATAAAAATAACAAGGCAGGGCCTTTTTCCACTTCAAATAATTATTAGAAATTATAGAAAAGTGCTTTTAAGATAATTCCAACTCTCAAAAATCACATGTCACATTATCTACCAGAATATATAAAAATATGACATAGTTGCTTTACATGATCATGGCCTAGTTTAAAGATTGGCCCTATGGCTAGTTCTAGATCATTGAAAATTGGGCAAGATAATTTATTAAAATGTATGAGAGCTTCCTCTCATTTAAATCTTGTCTCAATTAATTCAACATGAGTTAGATACCCTGGTTAGTTAAATCTCATATTGAATTATTTGATGATATCAAATCATTATTAGGTGTTATTAAAATGCATGAGGTGCACCATCTCATTTAAATTATGTTCACCATTAGGGGTCAAATCTATGAAGTATCGCACCTCATTTAAATCATCTTCTCAAGTTGTATGAAGTAATGTGATGACCCTTGTTGCTTGGTCTCATATTTGCTCACTTAAGAATATTAAATGATTGCCATAGTAGCATTTAAATTGTTCCAGCAAATTATTAAATCTTATGGGAGTGTTTCTCTCATTTAAATATTGTCATGAACAATTCAAAATGAGGTAGAGACTCTGGTCATTTAGGTCTCACATGAATTGTTGATGATATTAAATCTTTACCATGTTAGGATTAAAAGGTATGAGGTGTTCACCTCATTTAAATCATTTTCTTAAATGATAAGTGTGAAGAGGTTGACTTTGGTCAACCTAGGTCATATATTATTCATAAGAGAAATTAAATCTTAATAAGATAATGAGAGGAAATTATTTCTCTAAGTAATTAAAAGTAACACCTTATTTAGTATGAGAGGAAATTATTTTTCCTAAATAAGAAAAACAACACATTTACCCACTTAATAGTAATGAGTGATGCTAGTTTAACTTGTGTAAATTATATGAGGTGTTTCACTTCATTTAAATCTTGTCCCAAGTACTTTCATATGAAGTTTGAACCCCTGGTCAAATACTCTCACATGAAATACTTGGAGATTTTAAATCATAATAGGCATTATTAAATGGTATGAGGTATCCCTACCTCATTTAAATCATTTTCTCAAATGATGATGATGAATGGTTGACTTAGGTCAACATAAATTCATGTGTGATGGTTTGAGAAATTAAATCTGAAAGAAGATTCAATGAGAGGAAATTATTTCTCAAGAACTATATGGAAACTATCATTTACCTATATAATGAGAGGAGATTATTTTTCTTAAGAATAAAACCATATCAACCCACATGATGACAATGTGATAATGCTAGAATAGTTGGTGTGATTTATGTGTGTGCTTAGTATAGCTCTTGAACTTGTGTGGTGATTGTATCCTCGTATTCGTTTATAGACGCTAGTACCGGAGACTATCAAGAGGAGGAGGTTTTCTACCAAGAAGAAGAAGAAGAGAACTTTGATCACCTCAACCACCAAGGCAAGCTAGTATTCTTGCAAGCTATTACCAATGCAAGCTAGACTACTGCAAGTTATATTGTTGCAAGCTAATATTCTTGCAAGATAATACACTTGCAAAGTGCAAAGCTCACCATGAGCAAGGCATTACCCATTTACTTTGTGCTCATGATCCTACTTCCCAGTTTTACTTTTCAAGTTTATTTACTTCTATTTTATCAAAGTACTTTTTGATTTATGATTCACTTGGTTAGTATTGGATTAGTACAAGAGTATCAAACTTAGCCTAGAAAGCTATAAGCTAAGTTAGCACCCCTCAAGACTAGTTGCTAGTGCTAACAAGTAAAATTGACTACTCTAGATGGGAATAGGTGAAATGAAATGACTTTGAAAACCTTGGAATGATGATTCATTCTATTGAAAGATTTTGAAGGTGAATATGACTTGTGAATGACTTGGTGAATTTTACGAAAACCGATGGTTGGGTTCGGATGCGATACCATTCCAATTTTGCAAGTACCCCCACAATACCTGATATGGGTAGGGCTTAACTAGAAGTTTATGTATCTTAGTATGGGTTCCCTCTAAACAAGCGTCATCGGGGTTATGCCAAGGGCTGCCTCCAAAGAAATATGAAATGATGTGAAATGACGTGAATATGAGGTGAATGTCCGGCCCAAGCCCTGTGCAGTTCCCAGTGCCGACAGCTTGTCTTCACCGGGAGGCCAAGCTCATGGGGAGAGGTGCCTATACTAGGGTATGTAAGTGAAAGGTTATGGTTGGTAGTCCGCACACGGAGTGTGGTAAATCAGGGCCGCTTAACCCCGACGGATTATTGCAAATGTTGTGGCACAAGTGTACGACCTCTCGCAGAGTGTAGATCTATTCGAATAGCCGCGTCCACGGTTATGGACGGTTGGAAAGGCCATACTGTTCCGTCATCAGACCATTTTCAAAATGTGACATGTGAAGGGTGACTTGTGACTTGAACTTGAAAAGGGTGAATGGTGAATTTGACATGAATCACAACAGAGTTGTGGGAATGACACTAATGTTCCCACTTGAGTTAGTTAGCAAATGAAGAGGCTTTTACTAAATGTTTGTGAACTAAAACTGGCTTTATGCAAATGAAACTAGAGCTTAGCATCCCCTTCCATAGTTGATAATACTTACCTTAGTATTAGTTTGCGAGTACTTTAAAGTACTCATGGCTTTGTCCCTGGCTATTCAAATGGCCAGACTATGAAGAGGAGTACCGTAACCCGGAAGAAGGACAGCAGGACGTCTACGACAACTAGGATCACTCCCGACGTCAACAGCTTGCTCGTGGAATAGATGGACCACAACCGTTACTACTTCGCTTCCGCTATGTGTTTTGTAATTGATCAATAGATCAACTAGTATTGTAATGAGACTGGATCAGGTGATCCCTTGTTGTAAAACAATTATGCGTTGTAATGAATGATGTGTTGTGATATTAATCTATTATGTCTCGCAAAAACAATATTCCTGGGATTGCGATGAATGGCATAATAGGCATCTGGACTTAAAAATCCGGGTGTTGACACGAAGTAACCCAGCAACACCATTGATGTGTACCTAAATCCATTAGTTGAAGAACTTTTACAGCTGTGGTCCATAGCAAGTGTACCTGTGTGGGACGAGCACAAGCAGGAGGTATTTGACCTACGAGCGCTGCTTTTTGTAACCATCAATGATTAGCCTGCTCTTGGTAACATGTCAGGACAATCAAACAAGGGATACAATGCATGCATGCACTGTTTAGATGAGCTCGAAGGTGAATATTTGGATAAATGTAAGAAGGTCGTGTACCTGGGACATCGTCGATTTCTTACATGTACCCATCCCGTAAGAAAGAAAGGCAAGCATTACAACGGTGAGGCAGATCACTGGAAGAAGCCTGCCCACCGTTAGGGTGCTGATATATTTGGTATGGTCAAGGATCAAGAAGTAATATTTGGAAAGGGTCCTGGCGGCCGGTTTGTTCCGAATGACGCTGTCGGACACGCGACCATGTGGAAGAAGAAATCTATATTTTGGGAGCTAACCTATTGGAAAGTCCTAGAGGCCCGTGATGTCTACGCACGCTTCTATTCCTGTAGACAGTGTTGGGCCTCCAAGAGCAGAGGTTTGTAGAACAGCAGCAAGTTTCCCTTAAGTGAATCACCCAAGGTTAATCGAACTCAGGGAGGTAGAGGTCAAAGATATCCCTCTCAAGCAACCCTGCAATTAAGATACAAGAAGTCTCTTGTGTCCCGAACACACCTAATACACTTGTTAGATGTATAGGTGCACTAGTTCGGCGAAGAGATAGTGAAATACAAGTAATATGGATGATTGTAAGTAGTAATTGCAATCTGAAATAAAAATGGCAGCAAGCGAACATGTAGCAGAACTTGTTGGAAACGGTGTTTCAATGCTTAGAAACAAGGCCTAGGGATCATACTTTCACTAGTGCACACTCTCAACAATGATCACATAACTGAATAAATAAATGCTACTCTTAAACACTCTCTTGTTGGATAACAAATACCATTCATTGTGTAGGGCTACAAAGCACACCTCAAGCCGGAGTAAACAAGCTCCACAACTTCATAAAGGAATCACACACGATGCGCACACTGTCACCATCACACCGTGGAGAGTGAATCCGGAGTTCATATTAAAGTAACCTCTAGAGTGCATAATAGACCGTTGCAATTTAGACCGAGTACTAACATAGCATACACACTGTCAACAATAGCTATGAAAGGGGGAATAGATCACATCAATACTATCATAGTAATAGTTAACTTCATAATCTACAAGAGATTACAATCATAACCTACGCCAAGTACTACATGATGCACACACTGTCAACTTTACATCATGGAGGAGGAATAGACTACTTTAATAACATCACTAGAGTAGCACATAGATTAATAGTGATACAAAGCTCATGATCACATAAAGATCACACCATGGGAGAGAGAGATTAACCACATAGCTACCGGTAGAGCCCTCAGCCTCGGGGGAGAACTACTCCCTCCTCATCGTGGGAGACAGCAATGGCGATGAAGATGGCGGTGGTGTCGATGGAGATGACTCCGGGGGCAATTCCCCGTCCCGGTGGCGTGCCGGAACAGACACTTCTGTCCCCCGAACTTGGCTTCGCGATGGCGGCGGCTACGGAACTCTTCGTGGAATATCGTCAACTGTCTTAGGGTTTTCGGAGACGGAGGAATATATAGGCGAAGGGGCGATGTCGGTGGAGTCCCGAGGTGCCCACCCCATAGGGTGGCGCGGCCAGGGGTGGGGCCGCGCCCCCCTAGGGTGTGGCCGCCTCGTGGCTCCTCTTCATCTCCTCTTCGGTGTTCTGGAAGCCTCCGTGAAAAATAAGACCGTGGGCTTTTGTTTCGTCCAATTCCGAGAATATTTCCTGTGTAGGATTTCTGAAACCAAAAACAGCAAAAAACAGGAACTGGCGCTTCGGCATCTTGTTAATAGGTTAGTCCCGGAGAATGCATAAAAATGATATAAAGTGTATATAAAACATGTAGGTATTGTCATAAAACTAGCATGGAACATCAGAAATTATAGATACGTTGGAGACGTATCAAGCATCCCCAAGCTTAGTTCCTACTCGCCCTCGAGTAGGTAAAGGATAAAAAGAATAATTTCTGAAGTGACATGCCACCAACATGATCTTGATCAATACTATTGTAAAGCATATGAGATGAATGAAGTGATTCAAAGCAATGGTCTATAGTTTGCTAACAAAAAGGTAATGACTAAACAATTGAATCATATAGCAAAGACTTTTTATGAATAATACTTTCAAGACAAGCATCAAAAAGTCTTGCATAAGAGTTAACTCATAAAGCAATAGATTCTTAATAGAAGGTTTTGAAGCAACACAAAGGAAGATTTAAGTTTCAGCAGTTGCTTTCAACTTTCAACATGGATATCTCATGGATAATTGTCAACACAAAGTAATATGATGAGTGCAAATAAGCAAGTATGTAAGAATCAATGCACACAGTTGACACAAGTGTTTGCTTCTAAGATAGAAAGAAGTAGGTAAACTGACTCAACATAAAGTAAAAGAAAGGCCCTTCGCAGAGGGAAGCAGGGATTACTCATGTGCTAGAGCTTTTTATTTTGAAAACATGGAAACAATTTTGTCAACGGTAGTAATAATTCATATGTGTTATGCATAAAACCTCCTATAAGTTGCAAGCCTCATGCATCGAATACTAATAGTGCCCGCTCCTTGTCCTAATTAGCTCGGATTTCCATGGATTATCATTGCATTACATATGTTTCAACCAAGTGTCACAAAGGGGACCTCTATGCCACCTGTACAAAGGTCCAAGGAGATAGATCGCATTTGATCTCTCAATTTTGATAGATCTCAACTTGAGGACATCCATACCGGGACAACATAGAAAACAGATAATGGACTCCTCTTTTATGCTTTAAGCATTCAACAACAGATAGTATTCTCATAAGAGATTTGAGGATTAATGTCCAAGCTGAAACTTCCACCATGATACATGGCTTTGGTTGGCGGCCCAATGTTCTTCTCTAACAATATGCATACTCAAACCATTCAACTCATGGCAAATCTCCCTTACTTCAGACAAGACGAACATGCATAGCAACTCACATGATATTCAACAAAGGTGTAACAGGTTGATGGCGTCCCCAGAAACATGGTTACCGCTCAACAAGCAACTTATAAGAAATAAGATACATAAGCGACATATTCATTACCACAATAGTTTTTAGGCTACTTTCCCATGAGCTATGTATTGCAAAGACAAGGAATGAATTTTTTTAAAGGTAGCACGCAAGCAATTTACTTTGGAATGGCAGAAAAATACCACATAGTAGGTAGTTATGGTGGACACAAATGGCATAGGTTTTGGCTCAAGGTTTTGGATGTACGAGAAGCATTCCCTCTCAGTACAAGGCTTTGGCTAGCAAGGTTGTTGAAGCAAACACAAGTATGAACCGGTACAGCAAAACTTACATAAGAACATATTGCAAGCATTATAAGACTCTACACTATCTTCCTTGTTGCTCAAACACTTTTACCAGAAAATATCTAGACTTTAGAGAGACCAATCATGCGAACCAAATTTCAACAAGCTCTACGGTAGTTCTCCACTAATAGGTTTAAACTACATGATGCAAGAGCTTAAACATGATCTACTTGAGAGCTCAAAACAATTGCCAAGTATCAAATTATTCAAGACAATATACCAATTACCACATGAAGCATTTTCTGTTTCCAACCAAATAGCAATAAATGCAGCGACTTTCAGCTTTTGCCATGAACATTAAAAGTAAAACGAAGAACACAAGTGTTCAAATGAAAAAGCGGAGCGTGTCTCTCTCCCACACAAGCATGATAGGATCCAATTTATTCAGAGAACTAAGATAACAAAACGAAAATAAAAACACACAGACGCTCCAAGTAAAGCACATAAGATGTGACCGAATAAAAATATAGTTTCACTAGAGGTGACCTGATAAGTTGTTGATGAAGAAGGGGATGCCTTGGGCATCCCCAAGCTTAGATGCTTGAGTCTTCTTGAAATATGCAGGGATGAACCACGGGGGCATCCCCAAGCTTAGACTTTTCACTCTTCTTGATCATATTATATCATCCTCCTCTCTTGATCCTTGAAAACTTCCTTCACACCAAACTCAAAACAATCTCATTAGAGGGTTAGTGCATAATCAAAAATTCACATGTTCAGCAAGGACACAATCATTCCCAACACTTCTGGACATTACCCAAGATTACTGAAATTTAATGGAGCAAAGAAACCCGCTCAAACACAGTAAAAGAGACAATGCGAAATAAAAGGCAGAATCTGTCAAAACAGAATAGTACGTACAGACTAATTTTTTCGAGGCACTTAACATGCTCAGATGAAAAAGCTCAAATTGAATAAAAGTTGCGTACATATCTGAGGATTACTCACGAATTTTTTCAAGATTTTTAGATTTCCTACAGAGAGAACAACTCAAATTCGTGACAGCTAAAAATCTGTTTCTGCGCAGAAATCCAATTCTAGTATCAACCTTCTATCAAAGACTTTACTTGGCACAAAAATGAAATAAACATGATAAGGAGAGGTTGCTACAGTAGTAACAACTTCCAAGACACAACAAAACAGTAGCAAAATAAAAACATGGGTTATCTCCCAAGAAGTGCTTTCTTTATAGCCATTAAGATGGGCTCAGTAATTTTAATGATGCTCACATAAAGATGAGAGTTGAAAAGAGAGCATCAAGAAGCATATATAAAACATGTTTAAATCTAACACTCTTCCTATGCATAGGAGCCTTGTAAGAAAACAAGTCAATGAAGAACAAAGTGAGTAGCATAGGAAGGCAAAACAAGTGTAACTTCAAAAATTTCAACACAAGGAGAGGAGACTTAATATTATTGTGATATATGAAATCGTGTCTCCCTCTCTCATAAGGACCAGTAGGTCTTAAAGTACCCAGCAAATAAAAGCAAATCAAGAGAAAGCTCAAAACATTCATCATAAAGAGAAGAAATTTAGTAACATGAAGATTTCTATACCCATACTTTCCTCTCTCAAAATAATTTTCAGTGGTATCATGAATAAACTCAACAATATAGCTATCACATAAAGCATTCTTATCATGATCCACATGCATAAAAGTATCATTACTCTCCACATAAGCATAATCAATTTTATTAGTAATAGTGGGAGTAAAACTATCACAACCATCATTGTAATCATCATAAATTGCAGGCATGGTATAATCATAATAAACTTTATCCTCCATAGTAGGTGGCACCAAAATACCACTATCATTATAATCATCATAAATGGGAGGCAAAGTATCATCAAAGTAAATTTTCTCCTCCATGCTTGGGGGACTAAAAATATCATGCTCATCAAAACCAGCTTCCCCAAGCTTAGAATTTTCCATAGCATTAGCAACAATGGTGTTCAAAGCATTCATACTAATAACATTGCCATTAGCATGCATATAAAGTTCCATAGGTTTTTTAATTTTCTCTTCAAACACCTCATCTCCTAATTCAATATAAATTTCATAAAGATCTCTAATTTTGTTGTTGTTTTCCATTAAGCCTAACTAGTGAAATAAAAACAAGAAACAAAAAGATGCAATTGCAGGATCTAAAGGAAATAGCTTCGAGCACTCACACACCGGCAACAGTGCTAGGAAATAGCTTAGTAGTCAGAGGATGTGAATACCTTTTACCTTACCTCCCCGGCAACGGCGCCAGAAAATAGCTTGATGTCTACGCACGCTTCTATTCCTGTAGACAGTGTTGGGCCTCCAAGAGCAGAGGTTTGTAGAACAGCAGCAAGTTTCCCTTAAGTGAATCACCCAAGGTTTATCGAACTCAGGGAGGTAGAGGTCAAAGATATCCCTCTCAAGCAACCCTGCAATTAAGATACAAGAAGTCTCTTGTGTCCCCAACACACCTAATACACTTGTCGGATGTATAGGTGCACTAGTTCGGCGAAGAGATAGTGAAATACAAGTAATATGGATGATTGTAAGTAGTAATTGCAATCTGAAATAAAAATGGCAGCAAGCGAACATGTAGCGAACTTGTTGGAAACGGTGTTTCAATGCTTAGAAACAAGGCCTAGGGATCATACTTTCACTAGTGGACACTCTCAACAATGATCACATAACTGAATAAATAAATGCTACTTTTAAACACTCTCTTGTTGGATAACAAACACCATTCATTGTGTAGGGCTACAAAGCACACCTCAAGCCGGAGTAAACAAGCTCCACAACTTCATAAAGGAATCACACACGATGCGCACACTATCACCATCACACCGTGGAGAGTGAATCCGGAGTTCATATTAAAGTAACCTCTAGAGTGCATAATAGACCGTTGCAATTTAGACCGAGTACTAACATAGCATACACTACTGTCAACAATAGCTATGAAAGGGGGAATAGATCACATCAATACTATCATAGTAATAGTTAACTTCATAATCTACAAGAGATTACAATCATAACCTACGCCAAGTACTACATGATGCACACCACTGTCAACTTTACATCATGGAGGAGGAATAGACTACTTTAATAACATCACTAGAGTAGCACATAGATTAATAGTGATACAAAGCTCATGATCACATAAAGATCACACCATGGGAGAGAGAGATTAACCACATAGCTACCGGTAGAGCCCTCAGCCTCGGGGGAGAACTACTCCCTCCTCATCATGGGAGACAGCAATGGTGATGAAGATGGCGGTGGTGTCGATGGAGATGACTCCGGGGGCAATTCCCCATCCCGGCGGCGTGCCGGAACAGAGACTTCTGTCCCCCGAACTTGGCTTCGCGATGGCGGCGGCTACGGAACTCTTCATGGAATATCGTCGACTGTCTTAGGGTTTTCGGAGATGGAGGAATATATAGGCGAAGGGGCGATGTCGGTGGAGTCCCGAGGGGCCCACCCCATAGGGTGGTGTTGCCAGGGGTGGGGCCACGCCCCCCTAGGGTGTGGCCGCCTCGTGGCTCCTCTTCGTCTCCTCTTCGGTGTTCTGGAAGCCTCCATGAAAAATAAGACCGTGGGCTTTTGTTTCGTCCAATTCCGAGAATATTTCCTGTGTAGGATTTCTGAAACCAAAAACAGCAGAAAACAGGAACTGGCGCTTCGGCATCTTATTAATAGGTTAGTCCCGGAGAATGCATAAAAATGATATAAAGTGTATATAAAACATGTAGGTATTGTCATAAAACTAGCATGGAACATCAGAAATTATAGATACGTTGGAGACGTATCAGCCCGCTCTTCAATCGACGTGATGCACGTGACAAAGAATCTTTGCGTGAACCTGCTAGGCTTCCTGGGCGTGTACGGGAAGACAAAAGATACACTAGAAGCATGGGAGGACCAGCAACGTATGAAAGACCCAAAAAACTGCATGAGACAGATAAAGGACGTCATTACTCCAGCTACGCTCTTACAAAAGCAGAGAAGGAAATCTTGTTTGAATGCCTAAATAGTATCAAGGTCTCGCCTGGCTTCTCCTCCAATATAAAGGGAATAATAAATGTGCAGAGAAAAAATTCCAGAAGCAGAAGTCTCATGACTGCCACGTGATAATGACGCAGTTGCTTCCGATTGCATTGAGGGGTCTTCTACCTGAAAATGTTCGAGTGTCCATTGTGAAGCTATGTGCATTCCTCAATGCAATTTTTCAGAAGGTAATCAATCCAGAAAGTCTACAGAGGTTGCACAATGATGTGGTCCAATGTCTTGTTAGTTTTGAGCTGGTCTTCCCACCATCGTTCTTCAATATTATGACGCATCTCCTTGTTCACCTGTTCGATGAGATTTCCATTCTCGGTCCTGTGTTTCTACACAATATGTTCCCCTTTAAGAGGTTCATGGGAGTCTTAAAAAAATATGTTCATAACCGTGCTAGACCAGAAGGAAGCATCTCTAAGGGCTATGGAACAGAGGAGGTCATTGAGTTCTGTGTTGACTTTATTCCTGACCTTAAGCCGATTGGTGTTCCTGAATTGCGGCATGAGGGGAGACTGAGTGGAAAAGGCACGCTAGGAAAGAAAGCAATGATATGTAGCGACGGGCATTCTTTCACTCAAGCACACTACACAGTTCCACAAAGTTCCATCTTGGTGGCTCCGTATATCAATGTACACAAGAATTTTGTACGCTCCCAGAACGCCGAGCAGTCGGACGATTGGATTATACGTGAACACATGTCGACTTTTGGCGGTTGGTTGCAAAAACATCTCATGAATGACACCACTATTGGAGATCAGCTATACTTGTTGGCCCAGACACCATCTTCGACTGTATTGACTTTCCAAGGGTACGAGATAAATGGGAATACATTTTACACGATCGCCCAAGATAAAAAGAGCATCAACCAAAACAGTGGTGTCCGCTTTGATGCAACAAATAACAAAGGCCAAAAGGACACATATTATGGTTACATAGAGGAGATATGGGAACTTGACTATGGACCTTCTTTTAAGGTACCTTTGTTTAGGTGCAAATGGGTCAAGATAATAGGAGGCGGGGTTCAGGTAGACAAGTTGTATGGAATGACAACAGTGGATCTCAACAATCTTGGGTATAGAGATGAACCATTCGTCCTAGCCAAGGATGTGGCACAGGTTTTCTATGTGAAGGACATATCTACCAAACCAAGAAAAAGGAAAAATAAGGAAACAAATACATCATACGATGAGCCAAAGCGCCACATAGTTCTTTCTGGAAAAAGAAACATCGTGGGAGTGGAGGACAAGACAGACATGTCAGGAGATTATAATAAGTTTGATGAAATTCCACCCTTCACAGTGAATATTGACCCAAGCATCAAGTTAAATGATGAAGATGCTCCATGGTTACGGCCGAAGAAGGTTCAATGATGAAGATGCTCCATGATCAAGTTGATTGAAGAAGGTTCATGGCACAAATGAGTATCTCAACATGGCAATCAATTTCCCATTTATTTTTGTGTAATCATGTAACTGTATGTAAGATATTAATAGTGGAGATGGTTGGCTTTTTGTACCATATATATATATATATATATATAGGGAGATTCCCCAACACTGTTAGATGAGATGAAGTCTTTCACGGGCTTGCAGGAAAAAAAATCCGAGGCGGAACTTCCGAAGATGTCGTAGGGCATGTGCACCAAAAACATCTTCGAGAAGTTCCGCCACGGGAGATTTCCCAACCCTTTCCCCAACACTATTAGAGGAGATGGAGTTTTTCACGGGCTTGGAGGAAAAAAAATCCGAGGCGGAACTTCCGAAGATGCCGTAGGGCGTGTGCACCAACGACATCTTCGAGAAGTTCTGCCGCGGGAGATTTCCCAACCGTTTCCCCAACACTGGCGGAGCTTCCGAAGATGTCCTAGGGCGTGAGCACCAACGACATCTTCGAGAAGCTTCCGGGCAGGAGTCCTGCTTGCGGGAAGAGTTCGCTCGGGCAGAGCTTCCGAATATGTCTAAGACGGTCGGCCATCTAAGACATATTTGAGAAGCTCCACCGGAGGGGCTCTTTCCTTCCTGGTCGTTGCCTCTCCTCTCTCTGCTCCCGAGCTGCTCTCTCTGCTCTCCTCGGAGGGGCTATACATAGCAGCGTGCCTCCAGATAATCCCCCCCCCCCAGATAAGGCAAACACCAGATAAGCCACCCCCAGATTAAGCCCCCCCCCATCTTTTGTCCCGGTTTGAGCCCCCACCCTGGATAAATGGGGCATATAAACTAAATTTAAACTAAAACAATGACAACGACTTTATTGAAATTTAACTAGATACATTAACTAAATTTAAACCAAAGTAACGACTATGACTTCATTGGAATTTAACTAGATACGATAACTAAATTTAAACTAAAATAACGACTTCGACTAGTTCTTCCGAGCATCCGCTGCTGCCCTCCTGGCTGCCGCCTCCTGCCGCAGCTGCTGCTGCAGCTCCTCCTCACGATGACGGTTATGTATCTCCTCACTATCCAGCTCCGTCACAAGCCGCCACTTATGCAGCTCCTGGAGACTCCGCCTCTCAAATGCTTCTATGGTAGCAGCTAGCGCCGCCTCCTCCCACTCCTCTATCTCCGCAAGATGCAGGTCCACCTCCACTGGCGGCGGGTGCGGCTTTGTGGGCATTGTGAATTGGGCTAGGGTTCGGTGAGTGAAGTGGGAGATGGAGACGTAGGAGCTATTTATAGATGCGTGTAGGCGGGAAATCTCCCGCGTGGCGTCATTGGCATGAAACTTTCCCACGCGGCGTCGTGGGAGGAAACTTTCCCGCGTGGCGTCTTGGCGGGAAACTTACCCACCAACCGGGAGTAATGGTTGCCCGCACGTCCTTATCCTGCCGACTGTTTGGTACATGGCTTCAAATTCATATTCATAAGTTATTCAAATTCATAAGTTATTCAAATTCATATTCAAATTCATATTCATAAGTGATTCAACTTCATATTTATATTCATATTCATAAGTTATTCAAATTCATATTCATCAGTTATTCAAATTCATATTCATAAGTGATTCAACTTCATATTTATATTCATGTTCATAAGTTATTCAAATTCATATTGAAATTCATATTCATAAGTTATTTAAATTCATTTTCATAAGTGATTCAACTTCATATTTATATTCATAATCATGAGTTATTCAAATTAATATTCATAAGGAATGTAAATATTTAAATGTTCATAATGAATAAATTACATTTTTATTACATAGAGATTTCTTTTCTAAACATTTTGATATATCATATGTTATTTTTTGATTTGAAATAAGGCGGGAAACAAAATTATTTGAAAAGGCACATAGAAATTTGCCTTTAGCCCGGTTCGTGCCACGAACTGGGACATAAGGGTTATTTTGCGCGTGCAGTGAACAGCCAACAAAAATAGGCCTTAGGTCCCGGTTGGTGGCACGAACCGAGGCCAAATGGGGGCCTTTAGTCCTGGTTCGTGCCACCAACCGGGACCAAAGGTTCCTCCTGTATAAAAGCCAACACTTCGTCTTCGCGGAGATCAACCCGGCAGAGACGAAGTAGTTGGACGCCGCCAAGCTGCCCAACTGCCGCGCGCCCGCCGCTCATCGTCCACCGCACCCGCCGCTCGCCGTCCACCGCACCTCCCGCTGCGTCGCCGCCGACCGCTGTGCCATCACCCACCAAACCACCCCTTCGCGCGCGCGCCCGGCTCAGCCGCCTCCTCCCCGGCCATTGTCGCGCCGCCCGCCGCGTCGCCGCACCGCGCCGCCCGCCGATGCCCCCGACGCCCCCAGCCGCCGCGCCTCCTCCCGTAAGGCCGCCCTTCTCCCTCTCCTCCTCCGACCGGCAGACCGGCGGGCCATAGTTCATCCATTTCATTTAATTTTTTTAATTTTTTGTTAGATAAAATTAGTTAGAAAATTTTAGTTAGAAAAATTAGTAGTAGTGAAAAATTTGTTAGAAAACTTAGTTAGAAAAATTAGTAGTAGTGAAAAATTAGTTAGAAAAATTTAGTTAGAAAAATTAGTAGTAGTGAAAATTTTGTTAGGAAAATTAGTAGTAGTGAAAAATTAGTTAGAAAAATTTGTAGTAATGAAAAATTTGTTAGAAAACTTAGTTAGAAAAATTAGTAGTAGTGAAATTAGTAGTAGTGAAAAAATAGTTAGAAAAATTTATATGTTAGAAATATTAGATAAATTTATATGTTAGTGAAATTTATATGTTACTTACTAAATATTAGTTATAGAACTATATTAGTAGTATGTATATATATTTAGTTTATTTAGCACAATATTATGTTTTCATAGCTACGATGCCGCGCCCGCCGCGTCGTGGAGGGTCTACGACCGTTCTGGACCCGATGCTGTTGATGGGGGGGGGGGTCCGGGACTGGGCTCCGCCGGGGTGGCACTGGGAGGTGTTATCTTGAGGGGCGCGCACCTTGGTGCGGAATCTAGGTCCCGTCGTCGACCCGGATCTTCTCTGGTAGAGGTCGCGTGGGCCACGGTCCTTTCAGAGGGAGCCGGCCCCGCAGGAGGTGGTAGCTCGGCGCATTACAGAGGAGGATGAGCACGTTCGCCGTTACCTGCATGTGTTACACACCGTGTATAGGACCGGATGGCCAGTTCTGCAGGGATCTAACGTGAGCTATGATCCCGTGATTGTTCTATGGCTTTGGGTGTTCAGCCGGCGCAGCTCAGGACCCGGTCGGCGCCGTTGAGAGGTTCTAGTGATGTATTAGGGTTAAATAAAAATGGACCCGAGCTATATATGCATGTAACTGCACTATCTGCTTTCAGTACTACATTATCGATCCTTAATTAATGAATATATATGTAACTCCAATTTTTGTTTTGTACATTATCCTTAATTAATATCTATATATGTTATTATATGATGGTTCCTATAACTTGCAAGTCGTTGCAGAAACTATGGACGCTCACAGAAACGAAGCCCAAGAAGAATTCATGGCTAACCTCATAGCTGGCGGTATTCTGGATGATAGCGGTGACGATGTCACCGCAACTTATTTGAATGACTCCGGTGAGGGAGCGGAGATATTGAGCGAAGAGAAGATGGCTCCGGTGAGGGAGCGGAGGATATTGAGCGAAGAGAAGATGGGTTCGGTGAGGGAGAAGATCATAATGGCTCCCTGATGGAACCTTAGTTATTACAAAGTCCACCAAGGTATATAAATTAAGCCGCTGCTGACTAGATGCATTAACTAATTTGTATATATATATTGACGATAAATTATTTCTTTTTTAGCCCTCCGGATCGAGCAATTCTTCTGTAAAGTCAAAGCGAGGCCCGGCCAAAAAGTTGGCCGACGGTGTTAGGCACGACATCGTCCAAATCAATCAGAGTGGCCGACCGACTGCTCCCGAGAAGGCTGCAAAATTATTTATAAGTCAATGCGGAGTGCTTGTTAGGGACTGCATCCCGATCACCGTTCAAGAATGGCACAAGCCGAACGAAGAGGTTGAACCATGTCATTATGTCGATGATGTAGCCAAACCCAACCTTTTGACTAAGCTCATGGCACATTTCAACATACCTCTAGAGGAGAATGAAGATAGAGCCAGACAGATGGAGGAGGCAGTCAAGGAGTTTGCTCTAAAGAAGATGGCCTAACTATTCAAGCACCACAAGAAAAGATTGCATGATCTTGTCAGGAAAAAGAAGACTCCGGACTTCAGTGCAGGGTATGAGAAGATAAAAGATCACTGGACCGAATTCGTGAAGTCCGTCACGGAGTCAGAACAATTTAAGAAAAGGTCGGCAACAAATAAGGAAAATGTTGCGTTGAAGAAATATCACCAAATTACGGGTCCAGGTGGCTACAGGGCTAACCGGCCTAAGTGGCAGGCAGCTGAGGTGGAACTGGTCAGCAAAGGCATACAAATAGGGACATTTGATTAGACCGAACAGTCGAAGGAGTGGTTCTACGTGATTGGGGGAAGGTTGGACCTAGAAACAGGGAAGTGTATTTATAATAAAGAACATCTCAAGAACCCTCGTGACGCCCTTATAGCTGCACATAGAGACGTGCGGGAGGGGAGGTTCCATCCGGAAAGAGAGAACGACGAGCTAACACGCGCCCTTGGGAAGAAAGAACACGACGGATGAACACGAGGCACAGAAGGCTCCGTTCCGTGGAAGTATGGCTTTCCCGTGGAAAGGAAGAGATTTCCTGATAAAAGCCATGCGAGGAGAAAGGCAAAGGAAGCAGACCGCATAGTGTCCTTAGAGGATTTTGTGAGCGTCCTGGAGCCCAAGTTGCCCAAGTTAACGAAGTACTTGCAACCCAGCGATCTCAGGGGCATCATGTAGATCCTACATTCGATGCTATTGACCCGCAGCAATCTCAGCACCGGAAAAGCAGCGTGGCTTCCACTTAGCTCGATAATGATGAACAGGTGATGGAGCCTCCTCGCTACCCCGTGGATGATCTCACAGAGGGCCGTCCTTGTGAGCTGCATGTCAAATTTGTAAACATATAAATGAAGGCGGCGGTTGGCTATGTCTTACCTACAACAACTTACCATTGCCGTCTGGTCCAAGATGGCTATGCTGTTGTGCTGGTGGATGTAGTGACGGGAGGATATGAGCCGTTGACACTTGACCACCCTGCAGGTGAAGATGGGGAAATCACTGAACTCGGAGAAGCCCTTAGAACCACCGTTCAATGGCAGAAGGAGCTCATTGTGTTTCCAGGTTCGAAGCCAAGCATGCCACCTCCAGCTCATTCTCCGCCACCTCCACCACCTCCGCCACCTCCGCAGTCTCCTCAGCGTGATGATTATCCTGCGCGTGATGACTTTCCTCTGCGTGATGATTCTCCTCCGCGTGAGCGGTCTCCTCCACGTGAGAATACTCCGCCACCTCCTCCTCGCCGGGAGACTCCGCCGAGTCTGCAACCTAAGCAAAAGAGGAAGAGTTCCGTGGCAAGTACTCAAGCTCCGAAGAGATCATCAGCTCCGAAGAGGTCTAAGACTCCAGATATGTTACCATATGAGCGGATTGATGAGCAAAATGACGCAATCGCAGACGCCCAGCTGAACGAGTTTCTTGCGCCGAAGAAGCCTTCGCCAAAGGTGTATATAGCATCGAATACAATGAAGCACTCTGCCGAGACGAGACAAAAGAAAGCTGAGTTGGCATGTGATTATGACCGCTCTCTTGGACAGTCCTCTAGATCGAGAAAAGAGAAAAAAAAATTGCCTAGCTCGGACAACAGGAAAATCAATCGCTAACCCCCTTCGTTGTGCACTCCTATGATGATCTGGAGACGGCATCGATGATCGAACGGGCGGCTAGAGATCTTGGATCAGATGTTCGGTACGATGATTACTATCCAATGGCTGAAGTTAGAAACAAGTATCAATACGGAAAGGATCTCGTCAAACCTGGCGAGCTTGCGCATCTAGGGACTCATATGCGAAGGTTGCATGCATGGTACCAGCAAGCCTGTCGGAACGCGGATCACTATCTCACGGTGGGAGTTAGAGATGAGCATTATTTCCGGGGGAAGGAGGAGATAAACCTTGAGTTTGAAGAACTATTTCAGTTATTCAATCAAGACGCCCTCGACAAATCTGTCATCAGTTGCTACTGCCTGTAAGTGATTTATTTATGTAATTAAGTCTGTAGCTCAGCTCATTCATTTGCACCAACAATTATCCTCACTATATTTTTTTTTACGCTATATATTATGCAGAATGAAGATGATCGAATGCAAAAGAGGTGGGCTCTATGACATCGGGTTCATTGACCCAAACACCGTTCATGAAGTTACGGTTTGACGGTACGCCAAGGACACAGAGGAAAACTTGCTAATGTTTTTACTGAAGCAAGCAAACAAAGAGGAAATATTCTTTCCTTACAACTTCAAGTGAGTGTTATAACTGTCTTACATACATTCGATTTCACTTACTCGATGTGAAGTCTAAATAATCTGACGAGTTATGCGTGTGCAGCTTCCACTATATTCTCCTAATCGTTGAGCTTAACAAAGGAGTAGTACTTGTCATGGACTCGAAACGTAAAGACCATGGGGAATGGGCGAACATGGCTGCCCTGCTCCAGAGGTAATTTCAATCAATATCGTATCGGCATCTTCATCTATCTCATTCGATGATATCATCAACTAATCAATAACTCATTTACTCATTTTTTGTTTGCCAGGCAGGGCTTGGAAACGGTTCATAAATAATGTTTCGGGTAAATGGAAACCGAGCTTACATTTAAAGATCACCCTGTAAGTAGTACTATATATAGCTATGTCCGCGAATCTCTTTGATATTTTGTTTCAATACCATGATTGATTATTAGTTTGATCGAACTATTTTTTCGTAAAGTGTTTGAAGCAGGAACCCGGGAATAACTTATGTGGATACTACGTCTGCGAGTTCATTCGCGAGATGACCTGTCACAGGGACCCGGACGAGGCATTTTTCACAATTAATCTTATTTTATTACCATCAATTGTATTGAGTTCCATTCATATATATTGATCTCCTTTTTTAATTTAGATGGAACGCATGCGGGACTCTCTCGTAACGGAGGATCGCATACGAGAAATTCAAGAGGAAATTGCGGGATTCTTTCTTAGTGAGGTCATAGCTCGAACTGGAGAATACCATCGGGAGTTCATATACGACGTTAGGCATATGAGATAGATATAGTAAAGAGGTCCGACTTTATATATATTGTAAACATGCATTACTTGTACTGTATTTCATGACGATGTCTATATATACATAACGATGTTTGTGGTTTCTTGAATGATGTATGCATTGTAGAATTGAATGAATAATATAAAACCCTGAAACTCTGCCGTGGCAGAGAAACGGCCAGTTTCTCTGCCACGGCAGAGAAACGCTGCTCCACCATTAACCTCTGCCGAGGCAGAGAAACGGCCATTTTCTCTGCCGTGGCAGAGACCCTCACCACGAGACCCCTGGCCGCACCACGTGGCGGGGCCTTTGGTCCCGGTGTATATTTGAACCGGGACTAAAGGGTTGAGCCTTTAGTCCCGACTGTTTGGTCACGGTTCAAAAACCGGGACTGAAAGCCCAAATGCACCGGGACTGTAGGCCCATTTTCTACTAGTGAGTAGTACTTAACCTTCTAATCTGCAGCATATAAGAAAAGCCCCTATATTCACTTGTACTATATGTACTTCCATTTCCTATTTCTTATCTCAGCCTCAAAGAACCTCAGCAAGCATTACAAATTTACAATACTACCATCGCCCCTTTTTAAAAAGAATTACCACCTGACTCCGTAAATGATGATGCAAATTCTACCACTGGAACCAGGATAAGGTTATCTACTACTACTTTTATCATAAGGCTCGACGAGCCCAGCTTTGAATTAACAAAGCCATCAACCTGCCAGGAGTACAAGGTAGCACGCAACAAAGAAAAAAAAAAGAGAAAAGAAAAAACTGGGGATACCAGCTAGAGATACAAGCCCAGGTGGTGAAGAGCTAAAGCCTACCACAAAGGAACAAGCAGACCAGGGCCAGGCCCTAAACTACAAGATCTCCGAGAGCGCCCAAGACTTCAGCAAAACAGCGGCGGCTTTAGCTTGAGGCCCCAAGCCCCGAGACTCCACTCCGCGGATCTGAACCACGCAGGACTAGCACACTGAGCAACCTGTCCAACAGAGGACCACCAACACCCCGAGAACTGGCTAACTACGCTAGTGAAGCCGGCGAAACTCCAGAGCTCAAAGGGGGAAGCTTCATGACAACGCCTCCAGGAAGGAAAATGGCGCTCACGAGCGTCATCGTTGTCGGCACAGACTAGTTGTGCAGTGCTTTCGCGGAGGCTTCGGCACCCACCCCAAGAGAACGCCTAGGTCTCAGCGCATGACATCACGACAAACCACCAGCTGTTGAGGAACACCGGGGTGCCTCCTGCCACGGCGCACCCACAGACAGCCACCCTAGGCTCGGGAATGGTCGCGCAAAGGGGAGACACACCGTCTATATGGAGCCGGGTACTGCCTGACGCATGGCCTCAACGAAAGGGATTTCGAGGAGGAGCTCAGATGGATCACTAGTAACTAGGGCAGCAGACAAAGCCCAGGGGCAGGCAACCGGCGACAAGATGTGTGTCATGGCCACGCCTCCAAGAAGGTGAATGGCGTCCAAGGACGTCGTCGTCGCCGGCAATGGCAAACGCCTTGCATTGCTTTCGCAAACACCCCATCGAGCCCGCCGGCGTCCCTGTAGGTCAAGGAGTCCAGTGGTTCCACACCAGACCTGCTGGAACAAAAACCGAGACACACCGTCCCCCGGTGGTCTAGGGTGGCCGGAGGGCAACAGGAAGGCGATGACGGCGACCGCCACCGCACCATTGGAGCACCCCCTCCCAACCACCAAACCCCACCATACTCCAGCCGGAGCAAACCAGAGATGACATCTTGGTCCCTACCAAGATCGAATTCAGAGGACGCACGAGCATTGCCAGCCCGGCCAGACTCCAGCGACGGCCTCGACCCGTACCATCCTCTGCCATCGGGGGGACTGGGCAACACCCGGCTGCCCAGGGACGAGACCCCTCAGGCCAACCCAGCCCGAGCCAGTCCCCGCCCAGCCCAGACCTAAGCCCGCCGGCCCAGATATAGGCCCGTCGCCGCCACCCATGGCCACGGATGCACCGGCGTCGGGATGTGCCAGCAAAGAGACCCAGCCGCACCGCCACCCCGCCGGAACCACGCAGACCTCGCACCGGGTGGGCGCTGTCGCCTCCTGCGCAGAGACGCCGCCCCTGCCGACTGCGCCGGCCCGCGCCGCCACCGCCAGACGAGGGGGAGAGAAGGCCCCACCGCCGCCGGCGCCCCGGGGCTTTGCCCGGAGACGCCCTCCGGCGGCGGCGTGGGAGGGATGAGGCGGAGGGAGGGGTGGTTGCGGGGCGTGGGTTAGGGTTCCGCCCTGCCGCTCGCGGGAGCGGGCAGGACGAAAAAAACCAGGACTAAGTCGGTTATCTACTACTACTTACTGGAGATGAATCTTCATTTGGTCTCTCTATGTACCACAATCATTGACGAGTATTCCTTCGGGCATCTCTACAGTGTACCTTCAAAATGGACGGACACGACAACACATGCCTTTATCATTGCATATATCAGCGCCATGGGGAGAGTACTTGAAGAGGCTCTCGTTGAGTATTGATAGCACAAGAAGCAATGGTTAAAATACAATAATCCTTTATCCCCTCATCGGAAAAGAACTCCTGCTTATCGCATCATCTCAAAAAGTAAATTTTCCATACCCAGCTGGGTGTCTACAGACTACAGTAACAACGTTTTGTTTCTAAGATGTGTCTCAGTCGGTTCTAAGTGGACTGCCTTAGATGGCTTCAGTTTCGTGTAGACTTTGTCGCCTGTCATCGATGGTTGGTTATGTATGTACTAGTACGAGTATATCTATCAAATGCCTAAATGTTAAGCCTTTAAAATAGTATACAAACTCCTAAAAAAAACTTTACAGGATCAGAAGGATACGTCTAAAGCCACGCGCCTAAAAAGTGCGATCCTTTACTGCATGAATTTTACTCGCAACTTTGTTCGTAAAACCATTAGTAGGATTGCAAAATTTTAGTTGCCTTGTCACTGGAGTAGAAACCCATGAGTTACCCTAATGGCTGGTCTTCGTCACAGAACTGGTTTGCGTGTTGCATTGACCGAGTCAATGGAAATTATAGATAGTGATGATGATATTCCCGCGGTTGTGATGGTATGCATCAAGGTTTTATTTGCACGTTTGTGATCACACACGTTGAGTGTGAGAAACTGAATTATAAACTAATGTATATTTGAATTCGAATAGGTTGACCGTCTTGATTTGTACACATTTGAGTGCAAGAACCCGGTGTACTCCCAACTTTTTTTTTTTCTCGCGGAGGTGTACTCCCAACATGAAACACATCGGATTGCCTGAACCCGGTGTATGGTTTTCATGGAGGCACCACATAGTTTAATCGGTGGTGATTTTTTAAATGTAAGTAGTTTAAGTCATACCTTGAAGAGACACGTTTTAGTCAACAAGATCCAGATCCGACATGGATAGCCCTACGAATCGTTAGTAATTCTTACGCTGCGAGCACCCAAGCCTAGTATCTAGACTATTACACATTGTATCTTCATAAGAAATTGTTGGACACTTTATCACATATAGATCTACGTGGCGGGATCCGTTGCTCTATATTTCATATGTCCGTTGCTTTATCACATAATGATACAGTAATGTTTGTGGGTTACAGCTCTGTGGATGTTCGGTTGACTTATATCGACACAGTTTTTAAATACATATTTTAGATGTCAAAATTTCTAATTATCACGTGACTTGGTTGTTATTAATGAGTGGTGGCATGGACATGATGGGTTAATACATGGGGTGTTGCAAATAGCTAAATACAAAAATTATATAAGATAGATAAACCCATATAGTTCAGGAGGTTATTAAGACATTTGTTTTGTAAAAACTATTACCTACCGTAGGAGTGAATTCACTATATTAGCTAAGTATTTTACAGATAAATTGGCTGTCCTATCCTTGGTTGCTCCCAAAAATAATCACCAAATTTATATTTAAATCTGTCTTGTTACATTCTTCTTTAGGAAATGATGTCCTATCCTGTGCCATTGTGCAGTATGTAATAGCAATGTTGGTTGTGTAAAAAATTAACTCAAATTTTGAAGACCACTTTATCTTCTTTTTTATCTAAGTATAAACCATGTCATATCAAAGATACAATGCCATTAGATGTCATAATTAGAAAAACTAAACATTAATAAACATACACACATAGGTCATATGACATTTATAATAGATAATGATCCGGTGGATCTAGTTCTTATTACCAACCCTTCTGGCCTCTGCACACTAAGGTGTAACCGGCCCTTATTTATTACAAAGTTCAAAAAAAAAAGATGAACTGAAAATAAAAGGTACAGTATGTAGCATATCACACATGATCGCTACTAGCAACACTGTTGCATCATTATTACAATATTTAATTCTCCACCAGATCTAGTACATTATTGCTCAAGCTTGTTTAACCAAGGAATACTGCACCAGCAGCAGATTTCCCGGTAGGGCCACAAATGCTAGCATAGAGTGAGGTTCCAGTCTCCAAGTCATACGCCTTAGCAATTGTCCCAGATTTCTCCAGTTTCTGTTCAACTTGTGCCCAATTGATGTTGCGGAATTTACCTTTAAGGCCACATTCAGCAAATACCTGCCCCATTTCAAAGAAGATGACAAGATTATTATTAATTATAGAAAATGTTCAAATTCTTAATGGAATTAAGAAAATAAATCAATGCCACGTGTTTAATTTCGGACACATTTTATTACCACATCTATAATGATGAGCTTATTTCTTCAAAAAGAAATGATGTTTCATGTAATCATCTCATCACTTTATAGTTTCCATTTTAGTAAAAAAAAATTCTAAGAAGTTGAGCCTTTTAAAATATAAAATGATAATCAGTTTTTAGTAAAAGAGCGTGTATGATTGTGTACTTACCCTCCCTCCAACAGCATTGTTGGTATCGGAAAAGGCAAGGAGCCATCCACATTCAACACCATTTTTGTTTTTGGCGGAATACACCACAGCAGCCTTGACACCTGTCACGTACTTGCCTGACATGGCGAACCCATCCAAATTGCAAAGAGGATTGGGGAAGTTTCTGACAACCTGTCCTGCAAATATCTTGGTAGCCACAATGCTCAGGGGGCCCACTGTTTGATTCTTCAAAGCACCTGCTAACAGTTCATGAGACTCCAAGGAACGCTCAGCTTGCTTGATCATCTCGTCTAAACATGCTTTCTCCTCCAAAGTGAGTTGCACATCCTTCATCTCACACTGGACTGATGCCATTTTCCCGCTTCAATCCTTAAATGTAAATATATTAAGTTAAGCTGGTATAGTAGATGATTTTAATATTGTAGATGGTTTTTGCATGACAAAAAAATTCAAAGATTAATCAAGATAAAGTAATCCTATATGTTGATTAATCTCCAACTTTGGACTTATTATTTTTATAGTGTTTACGTACCATGCATGTATCCATACATCTGCACGTTGCCCTCCTAATTCATGGAGTAAATATAGTATTCCCACAAAAGCCAGCGGGAAAATATGTTTATGATCAGTAGTAATTTCAGTACAGAGGAAAAAAAAAACCTGTATAACTTGAGATTTTATCCAAACTAGTACGTAATAATTTATTTGGCTACTACTACTACTGATTAAGTAAAATAGAGATATAAAAAAGAAGCTACCTGTATGGAGATAGAGCAGGTGGTGATTGAGATCAGCCTAGGAGATATTGCAGATATGAGTGCAATGGGATGAGTACTTGAAGAGGCACCCGTTGGGTATTTATAGCATTAGACTCAATGGTAAAAATATTTTGAAAAAAAAGACTCAATGGTTAAAATAGAATAATCCTTTATCCCCTCATCGGAAAAGAATCCATGCTTATCGCATCATCTCAAAAAGTAAATTCCCTATAAAGCTAGGTATCTTCAGTAAAGTTGTATTGTTACTAAGATGTGTCTCAATCGGTTCTAAGTGGATCACAGCCTGAGATGGCTTCAGTTTCCTGTAGACTTTGTCGCCAGCCATTGATGGGTTTGTTATGTATGTACTAGTATGAGTATATCTAACAAATGCCTAAATATTAAGCCTGTAAAATGGTATACAAAATCCTAAAACAACATTACAGGCTCAGAAGGATACGTCCGGGAGCCTAAAAAGTGTGATGCGTAAATCTTTGCTTGCACATGTGTTCCAGTTGTTAGTGTCACAAGGCTTTTTTTTTCTTTCCTCTTTTTCTTACCCTTTTCCCCATTTTCTCTCCATCCGCGGCCCGTGGTGTTCAAGTTGGGGCAGGGCAGTCGAATTCTGCACCGAGACTGGCACCGAAGTGGTTGGATCCACAAAAATAAGCGGACAGAATCTATTTGACGTGGATCAAAGGATTTGACCTTTAGTACCGGTTTCCTTACGAACCGGTACTAAAGGTTGCATTAGTACCGGTTTCGCTGCCCAGCGCGACGGCAACCTTTAGTGACGAACCGGTACTAAAGGGTTTCGCGCCAAATTTGAGACGGAGGTGGGGCCAGCGCTGCACCTTTAGTACCGGTCCCCCCCCCCCCCTGCGTGGATCGCCTTTTTTGCTTTGTACAATACAAAAGAAAATGATAGAAAATTCAAAAAATAAAATCCTTCGAGATTCTTGTATGTTATGCAACCTACTATTCGATGAAATTAAGAAATTCAAATTTTGACTTTTTTTGCAAAAAAAGTTTGAAAAATGGTCAAATGGCTTTTTCTGGTTGTAGGAACATTTTAGTTTTCGCTAGAAATTCAGGATTTTATATATTTTTATTTTTATTAAATTTAAATTTATAATTCCTTCCTGCATAAAGATTACTATTACTTAACCATAAAAGTTAGTAAATTTTTATATTTACAAATTTTCAGGTTTTTGATTTCGCAAAAAAAAATTAAAATATATTTAAAAAGTAAAAATAATTAAAAAATTATTGTTTATTTATTTATTCAATATTATTTTTACATCTTTACTTTTGTTTATTAAAATAATCATGTGGAATTCAAACAATAAAAAAAGTGTGATATCGTGACAAACATGTTAATAGGATTGATATGATACTACTATCAATAACATGCGCGCGAAGCACTTGGAAGTGAGATGGGAAGAAACTCGGAAGTTAAACGTGCTGGTGCTGGAGTAGTGGGATGATGAGTGACCGAGCGGGAGTAAGTAATTTGACTAGAGATAAGTGTAGCTAGAGACTAAACTTGTCAAATAACTAAAATATTAGAAATTCTAAAAAAATAGATAAAAAGAGAGAGTGGAAAATAATTCAAAAAAATAGATAAAAAGAGGGAGAGAAAAATAGATAAAAAAAATGATATAAAAAAAGGCACTGGTACCCTTTGGTACCGGTTCGTGCCTGCGAGCTCCTCTGTGCCCGCGTGGAGGCACCTTTAGTACCGGTTCGTAAGGAACCGGTATCAAAGAGGGGGAGGCTTTAGTCCCGAATCTTTAGTACCGATTCCAAAATCGGTACTAAAGGCCCATGAGTATGTGCGCGAACATGCAGGAGCGATCTGTCGGGCATAGTGTAACTCTGCTTGCATCATATAGAAGAACAACCTTCAGATTAATGCAAGATTAGAGCATCTCCACCGGCAGCTCCCAAATAGTCGCCGGCAGAGGCGCCGGCACCTCCATATGGTGGACGTCGGCACTGCATCCTCTATTTGGGGGAGCTGTTCCCACCACTAGTAGAAACAAGGGCTTTGGTTTTTTGCTCCAAAGAGCTTTTGCACCGGATTTGGCACGAACCGGTGCTAAAGGGGGTCATTAGCACCGGTTCGTGCGGTCTGGACGTCCAGGGGACCCGCTGGGGCATTTGCACCGATTCGTGCTGTATCTTTAGCACCGGTTCGTGACACGAACCGGTGCTAAAGGTTTGTCGCCAAGCACGTGGCAGCCGCGGAACCTTTAGCACCGGTTCGTGTTCCGAACCGGTGCTAAAGATAGCTCATTAGCACCGGTTCGTAACACGAACCGGTGCTAAAGCTTCCTTTGCCCTATATATTCAGCTCACCCCCAACCAGCCCCCTCACTTCATTTTTTGTTGGTGGAAGGTGTGTGGGTTGAGTGTTTGCTTGCTTTTCTTTGCCATGCACATAAGGTGCTCGATGAAATGTCTGAGAGAATGATGTCGGTTGATTTCACACAAAACAACAATGATATGAGGTGCCGAAGTGACACTTAAGATTTCTCCTCTTTCTTTCCTCCTCGATTAAGGTTAAGCAACTTTACCCTTTCATTTGTACGGTGGTAATTTTCACTATTTATATATATTATGATGTTTTGTAATGGTTTTTTGATAAACTTAATTATTTGATGTAGATGAACCGGCGGCAATGGATGTACGTTGACCGACGCCTACCCGAGTTCACTTCGGGCCTGGAAGATTTTATCCGTGTGGCTACGGAAAACCCACAGTCGGATGGTTTTATATGTTGTCCATGTGTTGGTTGCCAGAACTTGAAGCAATACCCTGAATGGCAAGTCATCCACTCACACCTGCTTTGGAAAGGTTTCATGCCCAGCTATAATTGTTGGACCAAGCATGGAGAAAGAGTGGTTATAATGGAAGACAACGAAGAAGAAGAAGAGGATGATGATATGTACCCTAACTACGGTGATACTGCAACAGGGCATGATGAAGATGAAGAAGCAGGTGGAGCTGAAGATGAAGAGGCAGGAGGAGGTGAAGATGAAGAGGCATCAGATGAGCCCGTTAATGATGATCTTCGTCGGGCCATCGCTGATGCACACAGAGAAGCAGAAACTGAAAACGAGAAGCGAAAGTTAAATGGCATGTTAGATGATCACAAAAAAAAGTTATGCCCAAATTGCGAAGATGGCAACAAAAAGCTCGGTGCCACAATGGGAGTTACTGCAATGGAAGGCAGAGGCTGGTATATGTGACAAGCCATTTGAGAAGTTACTGAAAATAATGAAGAGGAGGTTTCCAAAGGATAACGAATTGTCTGACAGTACGTACGAAGCAAAGAAGGTTCTCTGCCTTCTAGGATTAGAGGTGCTGAAGATACATGCATGCATTAATGACTGCATCCTCTACCGCGCTGAGTACGAAAATTTGGAAAAATGCCTGGTATGCACTGCACTGCGGTATAAGATCAGGCGAGATGACCCTGGTGATGTTGAGGGCGAGCCCCCGAGGAAGAGGGTTCCTGCCAAGGTTATGTGGTATGCTCCTATAATACCACGGTTGAAACGTCTGTTCAAAAATAAAGAGCATGCTAGGTTGTTGCGATGGCACAAAGAAGACCGTAAGAAAGACGAGATGCTGAGACACCCCGCTGATGGGTCGCAGTGGAGGAAAATCGATAGAGAGTTCCCGGACTTTGCAGGTGACGCGAGGAACTTAAGGTTTGGTCTAAGTACGGATGGAATGAATCCTTTTGGGGAGCGAGCTGCGGTCATAGCACCTGGCTCGTAACTCTATGTATCTATAACCTTCCGCCTTGGTTATGCATGAAGCGGAAGTTCATTATGATGCTAGTGCTCATCCAAGGCCCAAAGCAACCCGGCAACGACATTGATGTGTACCTACGGCCATTATTTGAAGAACTCTTACAGTTGTGGGCCAAACCAGGTGTACATGCATGGGATGAGCACAAACATGAGTCATTTAACCTACGAGCGTTGCTTTTCGTGACCATCAATGATTGGCCTCGCTCTTAGTAACCTTTCGGGACGGACAAACAAGGGATACAATGCATGCACGCACTGTTTAGATGAGACCGAAGGTGCATATTTGAATAAATGTAAGAAGGTTGTGTACACTGGGCATCGCCGATTTCTTCCAAAGAGGCACCCGTCAGAAAGAAAGGCAATCATTTCGGAGGTGAGGCAGATCACCGGGAGAAGCCTGAACTCCGTACCAGTGATGCTTTACTTGATATGGTCAAGGACATAAAAGTAATCTTTGGAAAGGGTCCTGGCAGTCAATCTGTTCCGAATGACGTCGCTACCGGACACGCACCCATGTGGAAGAAAAAATCTATATTTTGGGAACTACCATATTGGAAAGTCCTAGAGGTCCGCTCTTCAATCGACGTGATGCACGTGATGAAGAATCTTTGCGTGAACCTGCTAGGCTTCTTAGGCGTGTATGGGAAGACAAAAGATACACCAGAAGCACGGGAGGACCAGTATCGTATGAAAGGCCCAAAAAACAAGCAAGAACAGAATTACAAGACGGATACAGGGAGTCGTTTAAGTCCTGCCAGCTACGCTCTTACCAAAGCAGAGAAGGAAATCTTTTTTGAAGTCCTTTACAGTATCAAGGTGCCATCTGGCTTCTCATCAAATATAACGGGAATTATAAATACGACAGAGAAAAAATTCCAAAACCTGAAGTCGCATGACTGCCACATTATTATGATGCAGTTGCTTCCGGTTGCACTGAGGCGGCTTCTGCCGGAAAATGTTCGAATACCCATTGTGAAGCTATGTGCATTCACAATATTATGTGGTAATCGATCCAGCTAGTCTGCCAAGGTTACAGAAGGATGTGGTGCAATGTCTTGTTAGTTTTGAGTTGGTGTTTCCACCATCTTTCTTCAATATTATGACGCATCTCCTGGTTCACCTTGTCGAAGAGATTGCCATCCTCGGTCCTGTATTTCTACACAATATGTTCCCCTTCGAGAGGTTCATGGGCGTCTTAAAGAAATATGTTCATAACCGTGCTAGGCCAGAAGGAGGCATCTCCAAGGGCTATGGAACAGAGGAGGTCATTGAGTTCTGTGTTAACTTTATTCCTGACCTTAAGTCGATTGGTGTTCCTGAATCGCGGCATGAGGGGAGACTAAGTGGAAAAGGCACGCTAGGAAGGAAATCAATGATATGTAGGGACGAGATTTCTTTCACTCAAGCACACTACACAGTTCTACAAAGTTCCACCTTGGTGGCCCCGTATATCACTGAACACAAGAATATTGTACGCTCCCAACACCCGGGGCAGTCAGAAGACTAGATTACACATAAACATATGCAGACATTCAGCGGTTGGCTGCGAACACATCTCATTAATAACAACGATATTGGAGATCAGTTGTACTTGTTGGCCGGGTCACCATCTTCGACTGTAGTGACTTTCCAGGGGTACGAGATAAATAGAAATACCTTCTACACGATCGCCCAAGATAAAAAGAGCACCAACCAAAACAGTGGTGTCCGCATTGATGCAACAAACACTAACAGTGGGGAAAAGGACACATATTATGGTTACATAGAGGAGATATGGAAACTTGACTATGGACCTTCTTTTAAGATCCCTTTGTTTCGATGCAAATGAGTCAAGCTGGATGGAAAAGGGGTACATGTAGACCAGCTGTACAGAATGACAACTGTGGATCTCAACAATCTTGGTTACAGAGACGAACCATTCGTCCTACCAATGATGTGGCTCAGGTTTTCTATGTGAAGGACATGTCCTCCAGACCGAAGAAAAGAAAACATAAGGAAACGAACTCATCCGATAAGCCAAAGCGTCACATAGTTCTTTCAGGGAAAATAACCATCGTGGGAGTCGGGGACAAGACAGACATGTCAGAAGATTATAATAAGTTTGCTGAAATTCCGCCCTTCACAGTGAAAATTGACCCAACCATCGCGTTAAATGCTTAAGATGCTCCATGGTTACGGTCGAAGCGATCATAATGTATTATTATCCTGTACCTTGAGCTCATATTGTGAAGCATTTGTTGTGATGTATCAGTAACATTGGTCGTTTGACCTAAATGACATGAAACCTCGAACATGATAGCTCATATTGTGAAGGATTTTTTGTGATGTATGCAATTATCCAAGTTTATTATTTTTTGTTGCAACTATGACACATAATATGACAGCACGCTAGGGTTTCGCGTTGTTTGGATCATTTTTGAAATTTTTATGCTCGTTTCAAACTATATTCAAAACGGCGGGCATGAAGATCCTTCGCTCGGGGCGGAGTTTCGCTAAACTTTCACTGGATCTCTGATGAAATAACATGTTGTGAACCCAATAAATATTTTTACAAAAAATCTTGAGCATTATATCATGTGCCTGTAGTTCAAATCTGGCTGGCCTCCTGCCGATTCGGCAGGAATTTGTCTTTTTCACGAGGGGTGGACGGAAAGGTTCCAGATACACTGGTTGGGAAATTATCCATCTTAGGTGGTCTAGTATTTTTGAAAAATGTGTTGGTACCAATGTGAAACTTTAATTTGGTGGTTGCTTCACAAAACACCCCATTTTCGGCACCTCGAAAATGGAAAATAGATTTTTCGTGCGATGAAAAGGAAAACCGGTTCTAGCCTGGAACCGGGATAAAAGAAGGTATATAAACTAATCCACCATCTTTAGCACCGGTTCCAGCCAGGAACCGGGATAAAAGGGGTATATAAACTAATCCACCATCTTTAGCACCGGTTCCAGCCAGGAACCGGGATAAAAGGGGTATATAAACTAACGACAACGACTTTATTGAAAGTTAACAAGATACATTAACTAAACTTAAACTAAAACAATGACAACAACTTTATTGAAATTTAACATTAACTAAATTTAAACTAAAATAACAACTTCTACTAGCTAGTTCTTCCGCGCATCCGCTGCTGCCCTCGTGGCTGCCGCCTCCTGCCGCAGCTGCTGCAGCTCCTCCTCACGACGACGCTTATGCACCTCCTCACTATCCAGATCAGCCACACGCGGCCGCTTATGCAGCTCCTGGAGACTCTGCCTCTCAAATGCTTCTATGGTAGCCGCTAGCGCCGCCTCCTCCCACTCCTCTATCTCTGCGAACTGCGGGTCCACCTCATCCGCTGCTGCCCTCCTGGCTGCCGCCTCCTGCCGCAGCTGCTGCTGCAGCTCCTCCCACTCCTCTATCTCCGCGAGCTGCGGGTCCACCTCCACCGGCGGCGGGTGCGGCTTTGGGGGCATTGTGAAATGGGCTAGGGTTCGGTGATGAGTGAAGTGGGAGAGACGGGGATGTACTATTTATAGAGGGCGTGTAGGCGGGAAATCTCCGCGCTGCGCGTCGTGGAGGGAAAATATCCCGCGCGGCATCGTGGCGGGAAAATATCCCGCGTGGCGTCGTGTGGTGGAAACCTATCCCGCGCGGCGTGCGGGATGCCAAAATTTGGGCCTTTTACACCGGTTCGTGGCTGGAACCGGTGTAAACGGGTCTTTTACACCGGTTCCAGCCACGAACCGGTCTAAAAGGGTCTTGGTATAAAACTTCGCGCCTGCCCCCTTCTTCCCCAACTTCTCCAATTCGCGCGGAACTGTAACGACACCGGTAGGCTGCCGAATTTTCGAGCCACCGGCGTCGTCTGCCCAATCCCGCACCGGCGCCCGCGCCGCCGCACGCCGGCCTCCCTCGCCGCCCGCGCGCGCGTCGGCCTCCTTCTCCCGCGCGCAGCTCCGGCCGCCGCTCGTCCCGCGGCGCCGCCTCCCTCCTCCGGCGCCGCCTCCGGCCTGCTCCCGTGCGCCGCAGCCTCCCTCCTCCGCCCACGCCGCCACCTCCCACGCCGCCCGCCGCCGCCGGCCTATTCTCCGGCCTCGCCGGCAAAGGTGAGAGTCGGCTCTGCTTTTCATTTTTTTTATTTTTTTTGTTTTAATTAATAGTTAGATTTAGTTAGATAAAATTTTAGTTAGATAAAATTTTAGTTAGATTTAATTAGAAAATTTAGTTACAAAGTTAGAAAATTTAGTTACAAAGTTAGAAAATTTAATTAGAAAATTTAGTTACAAAATTTAGTTAGATTTAATTTTAGTTAGGAAAATTTAGTTAGATTTAATTAGTTAGGAAATTTTAGTTAGAAAATATTAGTTAGAAAATTTAGTTAGGTTTATTTAGTTAGAAAGTTAGAATTTTTTTGTTAGTAATATTAGTTAGAATTTTTTTGTTAGATACAAAGTAGTGAAATTTATAAGTTAGAAATATTTGGTAGATAAAAATGTATATGTTAGCAAAAAGTAGTAATATTTGTTAGTAATATATATTCATAAGTACTTTATTCAAATTCAATATTATATTTGTTAGTTTGCATACGATGCCGCGCCCGCCGCGTCCTGGAGCTAGGACAGTTTTTGACTAGATGCTGCTGATGGGGGAGGTTCGGGACTGGGCTCCGCCGGGGTGGCACTGGGAGGTGTTATCTTCCGGGGCGTGCACCTTGGTGCGGAATCCGGGTCCCGTCGTCGACCCGGATATTCTCTGGTGGAGGTCGCGTGGGCCACGGTCGTTTCAGAGGGAGCCGCCGCCACAGGAGGTGGTAGCTCAGCGTATTAGAGAGGAGGACGAGCACGTTCGCCGTTACCTGTATGCGTTAGACACCAGGTATAGGGGTGGATGGTCAGTTATGCAGGGATCTCACATTAGCTATGATTCTGTTATTGTTCCGTGGCTTTGGGTGTTCAGCCGGCACGGCTCAGGACCCGGTCGGCGCCGTTGAGAGGTTCTAGTGATGTATTAGGGTTAAATAAAAATGGACCCGATCGAGCTATATGTGTAACTCAGATCTTTGATTATGTATTGAGCATTATCCTTAATTAGTACCTATATATATGTGTAACTCTAATATTTGATCATGTATTGAGCATTATCCTTAATTACTGCTTCGTTGTGTTTATAGAATTAGAATAACTTGTAAGTGTTTGCAGAAACTATGGAACGGGGCCTAGAAAAGGAATACATCGTCGAGGACATTATCCGTGACGATGACGATATCACCTCTCTTTATCTGAACCAATCCGGCGAGGGAGACGAGCAAAACCGTGGAGACGGTTCCGGTGAGGGAGATGAGCAAGACCACCGTGGAGATGGCTCCGGTGAGGGAGAAGGTCACGACTCCGATGAGGGAGAAGCTGATGACGCCGAGGTGTATATATATTAATTAACCAAGCCTCCAGATTTGTGCATATACATATATTAACATTGTTTCTTCTTTTAGGCCTCCCGTTCAACAAACTCTACTGGCCGAACTAAACGAGGCGCGGCCAGAAAGATGGAAGACCATGAAAGCTGCACCATAACGGAAATCGATAAAGATGGCGAACCGATTTCTCCCAAGGCTCACGCAAAAAGGTTTGTAAGTCAACGCGGAGTTATTGTTAGGGACACCATCCCGATCACCACTCAAGAATGGAAGAAACCTGCAAAGGAGGAAGGAGTTAGTTATGTCAACATGAGATCCAAAAATCTGATGTTTAGGAAGCTTCTGATAAATTTCATCTTACCGAGCCAACTGACTCTGAATGTGAGAATAACAGGCCAGACCCTGAGGATCCCGAGCTGAATATCGTACCACGAAGAGTTAAGAAGTGGGCTCTTAAGAAGATGGCAATACAGTTCAACGACTACAAGAAGAAATTGGACAACTTGTTTGTCAAGGAAAAAAAAGACTCCGTATTTCAATGGCCCCTATGAGAAGATAAAAGACCACTGGGAGGAATTTGTGAAGTACAAGACATCGGAGAGGGCAAAGAAAAGGTCGGCCACCAATATGAAAAATGCTGTTAATAAGATGTACTTCCATACCATGGGGCGAGGAGGCTACAAGGTTGGCAGGCCTAAGTGGGAGAAATGGGAGAACGACCTAATTGAAAAGGGGATCCAGCCAGAGGTAGTGAAATGGAACCAGCGGTCAAGAGATTGGTTTTACGCGCATGGGGGCACGTTGAAACCACAAGGGTAATGTATATATACAGCAAGACATAAGAAAAACCCACTTCCCATCGAAGCCTTTAGAAATGTTGCAAAGGAAGTTGAAGAGGGGAAGTTCCGTCCCGAAAGAGAGAAGGAACAGCTCGCACGCGCCCTTGGGAATCCTGAACACCCAGGACAAACACGAACCATACCAGGTGGCAAGCCATGGTGTATTGGGTTTCCTGAAGAAAAGAATAAATATCCCGATAGAAGCCGTCAGAGGAAAAAAGGATGTGGTTCAAGAACGCGTTGCTAAGCTAGAGGAGCAAGTGAGGCAGATAATGTCATCAGGCTCCCAAATGGTCACCCAACCTCAAGCTAATCCGCAGATAGAAGAAGCTGCATTCGATGCTAGCGGCCAGGGATCTCAGAGGAAGAGCAGCGTGGCTTCCACGGAGCTGCCAGGTGATGATGCAGATGTGGATCCGCAGATGGCTCCTCGCTCCCCTGTGGATCCGCAGATGGCTCCTCGCTCCCCTGTGGATCCGCAGATGGCTCCTCTCTACCCTGTGGATCATATCACAGAGTCCACACCTTGTGAGCTACATGTCAAAGTGATGGGCTACTTATCGCTCAAGGCGGCGATCGGCTATGTCTTACCGCCAGCACCTGATCAAAGATACCACTTCAAACCGGTTCCACATGGCTACGATGTTGCCGGGGTGGATCAAGTTATGGATGGGTATGAGCCGCTAAAGCTTGACCACCCTGCCGATGAAGGGGATTTGCTAGAGCTGGGAGAAGCCAAGAACACTACAGTTCTATGGCGAAAGGAATTCATTGTGATTCCGGGTTGGACGGCGCCAACAAGTTCTCCACCGAGCCAGCATTCTCCACCGATGCAGCCGTCTCCAGTGCGTGAGCCTTCTCCGCCTCCGTGTGAGCCTTCTTCGCCGCCGCGTGAGCCTTCTCCGCCGCCGCAGCCCACCACTAAGTCAAAGAGCAAAAGGCGGATCGCTCTGGCAATGAGTCGTAACCGATCACCGAAACGCCGACTAGAGCCCCTCCCAAGACTACCTAAGGTTCCTCCCAAGAGACCTTATGACTATACAGAGGAGCAAAATGACAAGATCGCAAAGGAACAGCACATGAAATCGATGTTTGGCAAGAAAAAGCCCCAGCCTGAGCCCGAGCCGCCTATATCTAAGGAAAAAAGTTGAAAATGCTAAAGTACCTTCATCAACCTGAGCCAAGTCTTACATCGAACTATGACCGGTCTATTCGCAAGTCAAATGTGGTAGCAAAAGAGCGGTGGGAAAAGAGTAAGGTACAAGGGAAACCAGTTCCCCAGCTTGGAACCCAGAAAAACTCGTGCCCCCCGCTCAATGTGTATCCCGATATCATAGACTGCCTTGATCCAACGCTGGTAGCACTATACAAAGACGAGGCAGATGCAAACGATATGAGTATTCCTGAGTACTTAAGCCGCCTCGAATTCATTCACACGGATGATGTCCAAATAGCATACCAGTACAAGTACGGGCAACCTCTTGTCAGAGCTGAGGAGTTGCCTAAACTATCAACACAACTGCGAAGACTGCATAAGTGGTACTTGGATGCATGTAAGGACGGTCAGAACTGGATCATGGTGGCAATCAAAGATGAGCACTACGGGCGAACTGATGTGATGAACATCGAATTTTCTGAATTATTTCAGTTATTCAATCAAGACGCCCTCGACAAATCTCTGCTGAGTGCCTATTGTCTGTAAGTATTATTTATGTAATTAAGTCTCTACCGCGGCTCATCCATTGCATGCATATAACTATACTCTCACTATATTATGCAGAATGAAGATCCGCGAATACCGACTTGGGCAAATCTATGATATTGGGTTCGTTGACCCATATACCGTGAATGAGTATACTGTCAACAACTCTCCCAAGGACACGGAGAATAACTTGGTATATGCCTTAAGGAAAAACGCATACAAAAGGGAAATTCTATTTCCTTACAATTTCACGTGAGTGTTACTGTCTTCACACATTAAATCTTTTTCGCTTGCTCCATGTGTTAAGTGTAATTGATGAGTTATGCATATATATGTCCGCAGGTTTCACTATATCCTGCTAGTCATTGAACCCGACACCGGAGTAGTAGAAGTCATGGACTCAAAGAGTAAACCCCTTGCGGCGTGGGGGGACATGGCTGATATCCTCCAGAAGGCTTGGAAACGGTTCACCAACAAGGCTCCGGGTTTACGGAATAAAGAGCTTCGAATAAAACCTGTACCGGTAAGTACTACTAGCTAGGCCGCGCATCTCTTTGATTCTAGTTTCAATACCATTATTACCATCCTTGATTATTATTTTGATTGAACTTTGTTCTCGTAAAGTGCTTGAGGCAAGAGGACGGGAATAATTTATGCGGGTTCTACATTTGCGACTTCATTCGCCAGACAACCCACCATGTGACCAAAATTTTGGATCAACTTGAAGTACGTAAACAACATTCATGACTTTATTTTATCACCTTGTGCTTCATTCACATACATATATATACTGACCACCGTACCTTCTTGAAATTATTAGATCCAACGGTTGCGGAACGGTTTTCTAGCAACCGAGCGTGTACGAGCAATTCAAGAAGAACTGGCGGGATTCTTACTTGAGCACGTCATAGCTCCAGACGGAGCACACTATGTGCCCACCATCCAATATTGAATAGAAATTATTTTAAAAGTTGATGTAGACATATATATATGCATGAACGTGTGTCACTTCGATCGATATATGTAATATAATGGTTTCCTATATATATGTGTCTGCATTATAACGTGTTTCGAATGGAGGCAGACTCTGCCGCGGCAGAGTCTGCCGCGGCAGCGTTTTAGTGCAATTTCCTGCCGCGGCAGAGTCTGCCGTGGCAGGGAAGGGCACCAAAACGCTGCCGCGGCATAACCCTTTAGCACCGGTTCGGTCCTCCGCCGGGCGCTGCTCTGCTGGCCACGTGGTGCCCCCTTTAGCACCGGTTCCTTTTGCACCGGATCCGTTGCACCGGTTGGGCATCCGGTGCATATAGCCCTTACCAACCGGTGCAAATGGCCCATTTTCTACTAGTGCACCAGCGCCCCCAAACC
Source organism: Lolium rigidum (assembly GCF_022539505.1). Classification (NCBI taxonomy): domain Eukaryota; kingdom Viridiplantae; phylum Streptophyta; class Magnoliopsida; order Poales; family Poaceae; genus Lolium; species Lolium rigidum. The sequence continues at coordinate 288,849,271 of NC_061513.1, forward strand.
GGCGGCCTCGATAGTTGTTTTCAATTAAAATCATATATAAAAGCATAAAAAATTGAATAAAGAGAAGAAATATTTCATTGCACAAACTAATACATAATTGGGAACGTGGTCTACACGAAGATATAATTTGGAACATGGTTTTCCACAAACTAATACATAGTTTGAACCATGGTTGATACAAATATAAAACATTGCAAAATAACTAAACCTAACTAGGCCGGTCATCGTAGGTTTCGTGTGTTCGCTGCCAAGAAAGAACACTCGCAGAGACACCCAGTCACCCAAACTGGAAAATCCAACTGGTGATGGTGCCTCTGTTGGTTCTTACGAGGAAAAACATCCAAAAGCATGCGTGCATATTTTCGCTGCGAAGAAAGAACACTCAGTCGTCGTCCTCCCCGGCGCTGTCGCCGTGGTAGTGGCGGCGGCCGCGCGTCTCGTCGAACACCTTGACGCTCATGTCCCTCTCGCCAAAGTAGGAGAACACGAGCACGAAGCAGGCTTGGAGGCGGTGGTAGAGCGCGAACTTCTCCCAGCCGATGTGGAGGTACATCTTGCCGCGCGCGTCGTAGATCACGTCCACGATCCACCGACAGTAGCCGCAGGCAGCCTCCCGCAGATGCAGCGATCCCGGGCGCCCGTCACCGGCGACGAAGTCGGCGAAGGTGCCCAGCAGCCTCTGGATGGCGTGTTGGTCGCCCTTGAGGACGACGACGAACTCGAACAGCACGGGGCCCTCCTCGTCCTGCATGTCCGACGATGAAGACGACGGTGTCGCAGGCGACGGCGACCATGCAGCTCTACCGCGGCCACGACCATGACCACGGCCGCGAGCTCGGCCTGCGCCTCTACCAGCCATGGCGTCGACTCTTGAGATGGTGGCGGCTAGGGTTGGGGAGAGAGGCGCTAGGGTTTCTGTGTGAGAGGGACGATGAGAGGCGGCCCTTTTTATAGGCCGGAGGGAGGCGGGGGAGCGGTGGCGCTCATTAACGCCGGCACGCAGAGCTAGGCGCGACAGGACGGTTCGTTGCGCGTATACGGAAACTGCACCGCCGCTGCGCCCCAATAACTCCCGTCGCGAGGTAGGCGACGGTTAGGTTAAAACTGAATGTGCTCCTGACGCATCGGTCCCGCCACTCCGCGCTGGCGTCGACTTTTGGGATGTGTGGCTGACAGGCGGCTCCCACGCCCAAAAAATTTCGTCTCGCGAGGCGCCGGCGTACCCGATTCACGTCCTTGGCCAAGGGGCCGGCACGGGGTTGCCGGCGCTTCTATTGGGCTCGAAAAATCGCCGGCGCTGTTTGAGGCGCGCCGGTGTGAGCCTATTTTCGCTCCCAGCCCCAAAACGCTATCAGGGCCGCTGTCGGGGGCGCCGGTGGAGATGCTCTTACTAGCTGCCTTTCTTCGTAACTGACATACGTGAATGCACTTCATCTTCGTGAATTATACTCCTTCATGGTAGATGGTTGATGCCGATTCCTTAGATCAAACTGCAGTTCTCCCACTACCGTGCTCGATCTCGTTGTCACGCTGCAGATTTACTTCTTGTGGTAAGAATCAATATCGTTTATTTCTTTTTTACCACTTCTTGACGCAAATGATATCTGCTACCGCTAAATCACATAAACGAGAATGTATGCTGGCTACTATGATATGATTAGTTCCAAATAGCAGCAGTTGTTTTCATCGCACGCCAATGTTTTTTGGAGAATTTTATTGAAGTACTAAACAACCTCCCAGACATTAAAGCAAGGACTAGCTGTACTAACTATTATTTCATCACATTAGTGGTCTAAAAGCAATGGTGGAATGTACTTTGCTAAACTACGGAGGAAATTGCACAAATTACACACTATTGATTTTAATAGTTGCATACACCAGTGGAAAACAGGGCTTTCGTCCAGCACCCTTGAGAGTTTTAGTTCCGGTTTAAAAACGAACCGGGACTAATCACTGGTGGAAAAAGGGCCTTTGGTCGCGGTTCGCAACTGCCATTAGTCGCGGTTGCGCAACCGCGACCAAAGTAGCGCGACTAAAGGCCCCCCCTTTAGTCGCGGTTCCTTACGAACCGCGACTAAAGGCCCGTCCACGTGGGCCGCAGGCGAGCGCCAGGGCGGAGGACCTTTAGTCGCGGTTCTTCTGGCCAACCGCGACTAAAGGCCTCCGCAGGGTTTAGGGTTTAGCCCCCCTCCCCCTAAATCTGGTTTCTTTTTAATTTGTATTGTTTTATTTCTTTTGGGTTTTAATTTTGAAGGAGTTTCACATATTCTACGGTACTACATACATGCATATGAATGTACAATTTCAAACAAATTTGAAATTAGAACCAAAAAGAATTCAAGAGAAATATACAATATATATTCAATATCGGATGACCATATACAATTTTGAACAAGTTTCCATCCATAATTTAGTGCATATGAAGTTCTACGTCCTCTACATAGTGTTCTCCTCTAGGATCGATGACTTCCCTCGCCAACCATCCAGCTAGTTCCTCTTGAAGTGGTCGGAAGCGAGCTTCTGGACTAAGCGTCTTCCGGAGGTTATTCCTCATGATGTTGTTCTCACACTGCTGGTCCCGCTCATTGCAGTATCTCCGGATCCTCTCACAAACATAGTATCCACATAGATTGGTCCCCGGTGGCTGAATATCCCCAGTCGTCCGCACTGCCATTTTAAATTGTAGCTCTTTTTTGAATTCACCGACCTTTTGATCTACGAACCGTCTCCAAACCCTACGAGGCAAAGAAAATTAAATGAACAAGAGAGTTATTAATTAGTTACTTGATATTAGGAAATGATGAACGAAATAGGCCGATCGATATAGAGCGCAAATGAATGAAAATAATTACTTTTGCATCATTTTTCTCATGTCGGCCCAAAGCGCCGGATCCATATTCAGAGAGTCGTGGACGAGAACTGTGGAGGTGTGAAATTGAATTACCATAAGAATCCAGTGGAACCTGCGGACACGATACATGCACAGTCATGCATAACTCATCGATTAGCCACATACCATGCATGGAGTAAACAAAAGAGAATGTGCTCAAGACAGAAACACTCACCCAAAATGGTAAGGAAATAGAATATCACTTTTGAGTTCCTGTTTTCTAAAAAACCGCCACAGGTCATCCTCCACGTCGGCGGGGTGGTGTTCTAACACATATGAATTAACGATTTGTGGGTCAATGAACCCAACATCATGGATGTTCCTTATTCGCATTTCCCGCTTCTTCATTCTGCATAATAGCGTACACAACAAGATAGTTAGGACAATATATATATATATATATATAGTGCAGGCAATGAACGAGATGGGGTAGAAATTAATAAATCACTTACAGAACGTAGCAACCGATGATAGATTTGTCGAGCTCGCGCAGATTGAACAGCTGGAACAATTCACTCCGATGAATTGTTATATAGTAATGTTTGAAGTGATGCTCATATCTAACTTCCGCATAAATATAGTCTTTGGCGTTTTTAAGTTTTATGTAACCCTTGTACCAATTTAGCAGACCTTTCATTTGTCGAGGTAGATCCTCTTCCTGCGCAGGCTCGACGAGAGGGCCATTCTTCACATATGTAAATACTACGTCCTTCATTGGCGCCTCATCAAGGCCTAACAGTGCACGAAGAGTGATACCTAAGTCGGCCGCTTGTTCTCTGGCACTCGTTACAGTCAATCCATGTGCTGCCGCAGCTGCTATGATATCGGGGGCATCCGGACCGGCGGCTTGCACTATGAGCGGGGCGATCGATTGTTTACTTTGTTCCCCGAGCTGGGCAACTTCTTTCCCCCTTTCTAATTTTTCTCGGCCTCCTCCAAGGCTTTCTTCTCCGCCAACTCTTGGTTCCTCTTGAACGCGAGTGCTTGCCTACGAAGTTCACGTGCATAGTCGTCAGGCAGATTCTTCGCGGCTTGGGACGGTGTGTTCAAAAATGACTTAGCCCGGCTCTTTTCCTTGTCAGAAAATACTTGCTTGGGCTCGGGCTTCTTTTCTTCTTGCAGTCCGCCTTCCATTTCTCATAATCAGCAGCCGCGTGTGCGTCGACTTCCTCGGCACTACGTTCCCAAGGCCTTGTGGGGAGAGGCTTCAGTGATGGCTCTGGTATCTTTGTGGTTCTAGGTACATAAGGGTCCGGGTTAATAACCCAGGACTGCTTCTGCTTCTTCGCCGGAGGTGGACTAGGGGGCGGTGTCTGATCACCCGCCGGACGAAGACTGGGGGGCGGCGTCTGCTTACCCGCCGGAGGTGAATTGGGGGGCGGCGTCGGCTGACGTGAAGGAGGTGTAGGTGAAGCACCACCACCACCACCGCCACCGCCGCCACCACCACCACCGTAGGGGGGTGGACTTGTTGGCGCCTCGCCTGGAAACTTGATAAACTTCTTCTGCCATAGAATGAACTAGCGCTTGACATCTCCAAGTCTTTTCGCCCCTTCAGGTGTAGCAATGTCAATGTCCAGGTCCTCAAACCCTTGGACTATCTCCTCCACCGTGACACGAGCATAGCCATCTTGAATGGGGTTGTTGTGGTGGAGTGCTCCAGTGGTAAAGCACTCGCCGATGGCTACCTTCATGGACATGCTCCCGATAGGATAATACAGATGACATGCTTTCATCTCCTTTATATCGTCCACGGGGTAGCGAGGAGGCTCCGGTGCAGTAATTTCGACCACCAGAGGCTCCGGTGCAGTAATTTCGATCGTCGGTGCACTAGCCGGTGAGGCCTCCGTGGAAGCCACGCTGCTTCTTCTCTGCTGCTGGCTTCCGAGATCCATTGGATGATCTTCATGCTGCGCCCGAGCTGCATCTCTTTCGGCTACTAGTACACTCACGGTTTTCTTCATCACATCCATTTCCGTTACCAACTGCGCCACAACATCTGCATCCCAATCCATCTTTCTCTTACGGCTTCTGTAACCGTACGGGTCATCGTTCCGGGGAACCCTACTTTCCACGGAATGGGCCCCATGCCTCGTACACGTCCTCCGTGTTCAGGATTCCCGAGGGCTTTTGTCGGGCGTCGTTCTCTCCGTTGAACTTGATCCTCCCCTCTTGAGCATCCCTCATTGCCTCAATAAGCTTTTGGGTGGGTTTAATTATTTTGCCCTGATAAACACACTCCCCTGTCTCCGGGTTCAGCGATCCCCCATGCCCGTACCACCAGCTTTTGGCCCTTGGGTCCCATCCCTCCGTACCTGGACGGATTCCTCGCACCCTCAGCTCGTTCTCCATCTTCTCCCACCTAGGCTGCCAAAAGCGATACCCTCCTGGCCCCATAATATGATTGTACTCCTTCTTGGCCGCATTCTCCTTATTTTTTTCGATATTTCAAGGAACTGCTCCGATTTCTTTTGCTTCACAAATTCTGGCCAATCATGTTGCGGTTTCTCATATTGTCCTTTGAAATCCGGAGTCTTGCCCTGCTTGACAAAGTCATGGGCTAGATTTTGCTTGTATTTCCGGAATGCGTTGGACATCTTAGAAAGAGCGAACTGTTTGACTAGCTTGCGCCTCTCCTTGTTTTCCTGAATCTTGTTAACCTTCTCATCGTATTTGCGGTATTCCGGAGGTAGAACGAAATGTTCCATAAGCTTGTTGAAGCAATCTTTTTTTGTTCTCTTATCGACAAAAGTGAAACCAAGACGTGCCTTCTTTGGCTCATTCCACTCCTGGACGGTGATCGAGACGTTGTCTCTAACAACGGCTCCGCATTGGCTGATAAACTTGGTGGCGTTCTTGCTGGGCTCCAGAGGCCTGCCGGTTGCTTCCTCGACAACCTCGATGGTGCATGTTTCGTTTGGTTTCATCGTCTTCGTTGCGCCACGCTTTGACGACGTACTCGATTTTTTTGACGATCCGGCGGAGGGCTAAAATAAGAAAGAGAGTTAGTTTGTTCAAATCAGTTAGTTTGTATCACCAGAGGCTCAATGTATATATATACCTCGGCGCCGGAGGTGGTTTCTACTTCCAATTGAAGATCGTCGTTTATCGACGTTTCTTTGGCATCATCTTGCTGACGGCGCCCTTCATCTTCACCGTCAAGGTTCAGATAAGAAGAGATATCATCTTCTTCTTGTCCGGTCGGCACATATACAATATCGCCATTTATGATGCCGAACATATGATCCTCAGCGTCCGGATCATAGTTGTCCATAATCGGGTCAGCTCTATCGTCCGCCATATGTCGATCCCGAAAACATGTAGTAAAAACAAATTAATTGTGTATATGCCAGCATTATCACATCTCTTCTACATATAAAGAGAGAGGGCGACGAGGGAGGCGAGAGGGGGACGCGAGTGACCGCGTGACCGAGAGACCGGTGGCGGTGGCGAAAGGGGGACGCAGTGACCGCGTGACCGAGAGACCGGTGTGGCGGTGACCGAGAGGGCGGTGGCGGTGCCGAGGACACATAACCCTCGCCGCCCCCTCTCGATCCCAAAATAAAATAATTCTTGTTAATTAAGTTAAAAAAATTGTTAAGTTAAAATTTTGATCATTAAGTCTAAATTTTGTTAAGTAAAATTTTTCTTAAGTTAAAATTTTGATCATTAAGTCTAAATTTTGATCATTAAGTCTAAATTTTGTTAAGTAAAATTTTAGTTACATTATAATATTACATGTGTAATTTTTTGTTAACCTAACACATTTTTGTTAAGTAAATTTTTGTTATGTCAAAATTTCGAGGGAGTACAAAATTATATACATTATACTATATATTACATATTTGTTAAATTTTGTTAAGTCAAAATTTTGTTAGTATACAAATTTTTAGTTAAGTTAAAAAAACAAAAAAAAAACAAAAAAAAACGAGAGAGGCAGGGGCGCCGGCCGTGTACTGGCGCTCCCCGCGCCCTCTCTCTCTCTCCCGCAGCGCGCGGTACGGTGGGCGGCGGCGGCGGTCGTCTTCGGCGGGCAAGCGGCGGCGCTGCGAGTGGGGGCGCGCGGTGGCGCCGGCAAGCACAGCGCGCGGCTCTGCGCGGGGAACGGCGGCGAGCGGCGCGGGATCGGGCGGCGTTGTTGGCGTCGGGGAACGGCGAGACGTACGGCGGCGCGGTCGAAGAACGGGGCGGCGCGCGTTCGGCGGCTCGGGCGCGGCGACGGCGGCGTGAGGAGCGACGGCGACGGCGGCGTGAGGAACGGGGCGACGGCGGCGCGGTCGATCGGCGGGGCGGGCAGGGCTTCGCTGCAGAGTCGTCGTTCGCGCGGAGAAGAAGAGGAACTGGCCGCTCAGGCGCCGCGCGCGTATTTATAACCCCCCCTTTAGTCGCGGTTGGGGAGGCGACCCGCGACTAAAGGGTACCCTTTAGTCGCGGTTGGCCACACCAACCGCGACTAAAGGGTATTTTCGCCGGGTTTTCGTTTCCCGCGGAAAAATACCGGTTGGCGAGGCCAACCGCGACTAAAGGTATTTTTTCAAATTACTTATCTTTTTCAAATTACTTTTCTTTTTCAAATTACTTTTCTTTTTCAAATTACAAATAATATATCAAAAAGTAAAGAAAAATAAAACTAATTCATTTCAAAATCTGAAAAATACATATAATATATCAATAAATTTAGAAAAATAAAACTAATTCAATTCAAAATCTTAAAAATACAAATATTATATCAAAAAATTCAGAAAATTAAAACTAATTCATTTCTAAATGTTAAAAATACAAATAATATATGAAAAAATTCAGGAAAATAAAACTAATTCATTTAAAAATCTTAAAAATACAAATAATATATCAAAAAAATCAAAAAAATAAAACTAATTCAATTCAAATTCTTAAAAATACAAATAATATATCAAAAAAATCAGAAAAATAATATATCAAAAAATTCTTTCTTCCCGCCACTTTCTTCCCGCCACTTTCTTCCCGCCTCTTTCTTCCCGCCTCTTTCTTCCCGCCTCCTGTCTTCCCGCTCCCATTTTTCCCGCCATTTGTCACTACATATAGGTAGCCCGGCTTGGCCAGCATTATCACATCTCTACAATCTCTCATCACTCTCTCATGGCTTCCACCGCACCCACTCTAACCTACCGGCAGGTGGAGGAGCTTTGCGCCTCGAACTACCCTTGCCCACCGGGCTACCGCGTCCACTGCCGGCCGGAGCCTAAGCGCCGGCGGCGTGCCGGTCCCTCCCGTCCCTCGAGTACTGCGGGCCGGGCGGCCATCACGAACCACTACTACCTCGACCTCACGCCGGAGCAGCGGATGAATCCCCGCCGGCATCCCGATAACCAGCATACTTGGGACGCCTTCTTCATCAATCGGCGTGAGAGGGCGCTCGCCGGGTATGAGGAGGACGGTCCGCCTCCCGGAAACTTCCACGAGGCCGGCCGTCGGCTATGGTGGTACGGCCGGACTGCGCAAAGCGTCATGGACTACATCACGGCCGGCGATATCCCCCGCCTGCGCTACCCTCGGTTCGAGCCACGAGCGCCGCCCGATGACGGCGACGACGGCAGCGACGACGACGCCGGCAACTTAGAAGGCGACGACTACCGGTACAACGGCGGCGGCTATGAAGACTACGAGTATGCATATTATACGCCTAGGCAGGAGTATGACTAAATCACTCCAAATTTCATGTATGCGGGAGTATGACTTAGTCACTCCAAATTTCTGTATGCGGGAGTATGACTTAGTCACTCCAAATTTCATGTATGCGGGAGTATGACTTAGTCACTCCAAATTTCCTGTATGCGGGAGTATGACTGAATCACTCCAAATTTCATGTATCATCGGTGCTATCTCGAGTCAATTGAATCATTCGAAAATGGACACCAAACACATCACGGGTAATATAATTCACATGATTCATTCAACAAAGTTTGGTACAATAAATTATTACACATCATTTCTTCCCTTGTGTCCACCGCTTGCTTACGATTGTGCCGTATCCATGGAGCATCCTCATCATTTAACTTAATGCTTGGGTCGGTGTTCACTTTGAAGGGCGGAATTTCAGCAAACATATTATAATCTTCGACATGTCCGTCTTGTCCTCCACTCCCACGATGTTTCTTTTCCACTGAAAGAACAATGTGGCGCTTTGGATCATCGCATGATGTCTCGATCGTTTTCTTATCTTTCCATTTCCTCGGTTTGCTACTCATGTCCTTCACATAGAAAACCTGAGCGACATCTTTCGCTAGGACGAATGGTTCGTCAAGGTAACCAAGATTGTTGAAATCCACCATTGTCATTCCGTATTGCTGGTCCACCTTTATCCCACCTCCTGTTAGCTTGAACCATTTGCACCGGAACAAAGGGACCCTAAAGGAGGGTCCATAGTCAAGTTCCCATATCTCCTCTATGTAACCATAATATGTGACCTTTTGCCCATTCTCGGTTGCTGCATCAAAGCGGACACCACTGTTTTGGTTGGTGCTCTTTTTATCTTGGGCGATCGTGTAAAATGTATTCCCATTTATCTCGTACCCTTGGAAAGTCGTTATAGTCGAAGATGGTGTCTTGGCCAACATGTACAGCTGATCTACAACATGATCGCCACTCATTAAATGTTTTCTCAACCAAGCGCCGAAAGTCTCCATGTGGGCCTTCCTAATCCAGGATTCGGGCTTCCCGGGGTTGTCCGAGCGTAAAATATTCTTGTGTTTCTCAAAGTACGGAGCCACCAAGCTGGAATTGGTCAGAACTGTGTGGTGTGCTTCAGTCAGAGAATGGCCGTCCATACATATCGTTGATTTCCTTCCGATCGTGCCTTTTCCACTTAGTCTCCCCTCGTGCCGCGATTGAGGAAGACCAATCGGCTTAAGGTCAAGAACAAAGTCAACACAAAACTCAATTACCTCCTCATTTCCATAGCCCTTGGCGATGCTTCCTTACGGCCTAGCACGGTTACGAAAATATTTCTTTAATACTCCCATGAACCTCTCGAAGGGGAACATATTGTGTAGAAATACAGGACCGAAAATGGAAATCTCATCGACTAGGTGAACCAGGAGGTGCGTCATAATATTGAAGAAGGATGGCGGGAACACCAACTCGAAACCGACAAGACATTGGATCACATCGTTACGTAACCGTGGTAGAACTTCCGGATTGATTACCTTCGAGAGATTGCATTGAGGAATGCACATAGCTTCACAATGGCTACTCGAACATTTTACGGCGAGAGCCCCCTCAAAGCAATCGGAAGCAATTGCGTCATAATCACGTGGCGGTCGTGAGACTTCAGGTTTTGGAACTTTTTCTCCGCCATGTTTATTATTCCCTTTATATTGGACGAGAATCCTGACGGGACCTTCATACTGCTCGGGCATTCAAAAAAGATGACCTTCTCTTCTTTGGTCGGAGCGTAGGCGGCACGACCTTGAAACCGTTCCGGATGCCGGTCATCGGGGTCTTTCAAACTTTGCTTTGGTCCTGCCGTGCTTCCTTTGTATCATTTGACTTCCCATACACGCCCAAGAAGCTTAGGATGTTCACGCAAATATTCTTCGTAACGTGCATCACGTCGATTGCGGAAGCGGACTTCTAGGACTTTCCAATATTCTAGCTCCCGGAATATAGATTTCTTCTTCCACATGGCTGCGTGCCCGTCGGCTCCCTTCGGAACCGATTGTCCGCCGGGACCCTTTTCAAAGATGACTTTCAAATCCTTGACCATATCAAATACCTCAGCACCGAGTAGTGTTCCGCAGGCTTCGGCCGGTGATCTGCCTTGCCGTTGTAATGCTTGCCTTTCTTTCTTCTTGGATGACCTTTCGGAAGAAATCGACGATGCCCAAGGTACACGTTCTTCTTACAATTTGGCAAATGTACACTTTCCGTCTCATGTAAGCAGTGCGTGCATGCATTGTATCCCTTATTTGACAGTCCCGAAAGGTTACTAAGAGCAGGCCAATCGTTGATGGTTACGAAAAGCAACGCTCGTAGGTCAAATTCCTCTTCTTTGTGCTCATCCCACACACGGACACCAGGTCTGCCCCACAGCTGTAAAAGTTCATCAACTAATGGCCTTAGGTACACATCGATGTCGTTGCCGGGTTGCTTCGGACCTTGGATGAGCACTGGCATCATAATGAACTTCCGCTTCATGCACAACCAAGGAGGAAGGTTGTAGATGCATAGAGTCACGTGCCAGGTACTATGGCTGGAGCTCTGCTCGCCAAAAGGATTCATGCCATCCGTACTTAGACCAAATCTTATGTTCCTTGCGTCAGCTGCAAAATCTTTGAACTCTCTGTCGATCTTTCTCCATTGCGTTCCATCTGCGGGGTCTCAACTCCCCGTCCGACTTACGGTCCTCTTTGTGCCATCGCAACAACTTGGCATGCTCTTTGTTCCTGAACAGACGTTTCAACCGTGGTATTATAGGAGCATACCACATCACCTTGGCGGGAACCCTCTTCCCGGGTTTACGGCCCTCAACATCGTCACCGGGGTCATCGCCTCCGATCTTATAACGCAATGCGGTGCATACTCGGGCATTCATTCAAATTCTCGTATTCACCGCGGTAGAGGATGCGGTCGTTGATGCATGCATGTATCTTCGAGAACCTCTAAACCTAGAGGGCAGACAACCTTCTTTGCTTCGTGCGTATCGGCGGGCAACTCGTTATTCTTTGGAAACATATTCTTCAACATTTTCAGCAAGTTTTCAAATGCCGAGTGAGCTACACCTGCCCGTGCCTTCCATTTCAGCAAATCCGGTGTGCAGCCCAGCTTTTTCGGACTATCATCGCATCCGGGGTACAGCGCCTTCCTGTGATCCTCTAACATGCGATCCAAATTCTCCCTCTCTTTTTCAGTTTCGCAGCGTCTCCGTGCATCAGCAATGGTCCGACCAAGATCATCAACGGGATCATCACGTGCCTCTTCTTCACCTTCCCCTTCACCTTCAGCATCCTCCATGAAAGTATCACCGAAATGAGCAAGATAGCTTTCATCGATGAAATCATCCCCTTCTTCATCTTCTTCCATTATAACCCCTCTTTCTCCATGCTTGGTCCAACAATTATAGCTTGGCATGAAACCGTGCCGAAGCGGGTGCATGTGAACATCTCTTGAGGAAGAGTAACCCTTCCGATTCTTACGGTTAACACATGGACAGATAACAAAACCCCCACGCTTGTTCGCATTAGCCACTACGAGGAAATCTTTCAAACCCGTACTCGAACTCGCCGGAGAGTCGGTTACCGTACATCCATTGTCGATTCATCTGCATTATTATAATATAAAATATATAATTAACCATCATGTATTTGTTAAACTAACTAGCTACAAACAATATAAATTAAACAATGAACTACACACACATGCATATTTTATCAACGACACATCAAAGGTTCAAGTTGCTAACCGCGATCGAGGAGGAAAAAATAAATGAGAAAGCTCAAGTGTGGCTCCAACACTTCATATCATGTTTGTTTCATGCTCTTGGGGCATTTCATCAAACACCTTATGTGCATAAGAGGAACCAAAAGCAAACCTAACACCCACTTGTGAAGTTTGTGAAGAGAATGGCTCCAAATGGCTAAGTGTTTGCTGCTGGATGGGTATATATAGGGGAGGGGCTTTAGTCCCGGTTGGCCTGGCCAACCGCGACTAAAGGCCTTCGGGCACCTTGGCCAACCGCGACTAAAGCCCCCCACGTGCACCGGCTGGCCACCGAGCGCCCTGGGCCCAGGCCTTTGGTCGCGGTTCGCCTCCCGAACCGCGACTAAAGGTCCCATTAGTCGCGGTTCCTATAGCTTCGCGACTTATGGGGCTCACCGGAAGCCTGTTTTTCTACCAGTGAATGGGAGGCATTGGTCCCGGTTCATCCTAGAAAGCCTTTAGTTCCGGTTTATTTGGAACCTTTAGTCCCGGTTGGGGTGGTGGCAGGCTGCCTCCAGGGCGGACTAAAGGTCTATCCTTTAGTCCTGGTTCGATATTCCAACCGGGACTAAAGGCTTTCTAGGTTTTTTTGGCTCTCCACGCACCTCCACCCCCCTCCCCCGTGGATCGCCTTTTTTAGCTCTGTAAAATATAAAAGAAAATGATAGAAAATTCAAAAAATAAAATCTTTTGAGATTCCTGTATGTTACGCAACCTACTATTAGGATAAATTAACAAATTTGAATGTCGACTTTTTCCCCATAATTTTTTTAGAAAAAGGTAAAATAGGATTAACTTTTGCGTACGAAGTCAGAAAAAAACGTATAATATATTAAAATGATCGTGGGAAAAACTTACATCCAAATTCACCTGGATTTAGCAAGTTAGCCAATTTTTAGATTCTCAAAATTACAAATGAAAATATGAAAGCAGAAAGATTTTAGTTTTTGCCAGAAATTAAGAATTTTATATTTTTCAAATTTTTAAATTAATAATTGCATCCTGCATAAAGGTTACTATTACTTAACCATAAAGTTAGCCAATTTTTAGATTTTCAAATTTTTAGGTTTTGCAGAAAAAAATATTAAAAAAATTTAAAATTAAAAAAACAATTATAATACAAATTTAAAAGTTAATACTTATAAAAATTCAAAATTATAATACAATTATAATAATAGATTATTATTACATCATTATTTTTGTTTATTAAAAGAATTATTTGGAATTAAAACAATAAAAAAGTGTGACATCGACCAACATGTTAATAGGATTGATATGATACTAGTATCAACAACATGCGCGCGAAGCCCTTTAAAGCGGGACGGGATGAAACTTGGAAGTTAAGCGTGATAGTGCTAGAGTAGTGGGAGGATAGGTGACCGAGCTGGAAGTTTGACCACGGGTAAGCAATTTGACTAGAGATTAAGTGTAGTTAGAGGGTAAACTTGTTAAATAAGTGAAATACTAGAAATTATGAAAAAAATAGAAAAAAATAGGGAGCAAAAAATAATTAGGAAAACAAAAATAGATATAAAAAATTAACGAAATAGCCTTTAGTCCTAGTTGGTGTTACAATCCAGGACTAAAAGTTATTTGCCCCGACGCGCGCCAGCAGCCCACGTGGCGGGACCTTTAGTCCCGGTTTGTTTTACAACCGAGACTAAAGAGGAGGGCCGAATGACTAGTTCCGGTTGCAAAACCAGTACTAAAGGCTCTTATCAACCATGATATAGGCCATTTTTCTACTACTGATAGACTACTCACATCATCTGTCTTTTACGTAAACCACAAACTTTACATGTAATCTGTTGCGTAGAGATCCAAAACTCAGATTAAGCTGCGTAACAACAAATCTGATAACCATGGCCCACATGCCAGTGATGACATGGCATCTACCTGTCAACAACTAGCATTTTTTCAAACATCTCAAAAAAAAATCCAATAATCGAAACAATGTAAACTAACAAATAGAGGGAACTTTTAAACAATTAGATCATCCGTTAAAAATATATTTTTCACCCCTTTTTAGATTCGACCAAATTTTGGTGAAATTTTCAAACAATGTCTGGTTGGTGGTCCTGGGTCGTTAGATTTTCTATTAAGTAGATCAATCCCATATTTGGACCTGCATATCTTACTATTAAGGTAAAACCTACGATGTCACAATTTTCTAGATGCCATACTTCGCACTATTTACACATCAAATGGCTCCGCACCACAACAACCTATCTTTGAAACAAATAACCTATCCTGGAATTGGGCACAACACACCAACTACCTGTCTCTAAGAGGAGGAACGTGTTTTGTGTTCCACCTCGCAGTGTTTCGCTCGCATGCTTCGTCGCGCCTCACCTATTGTTCAGCGCACCCACGACCCACCTTGCTCTAGCGGTCTGGCCTCACCGCAACCGTTTCCAATTTTCCCGAATCCCATCCCACGCCTTTCCCTAGCTATCGCAACATTTCCAATTTTCTCGTCGATCCCTCAAGCTCCCATCTCCTCTGATGGCATCTCCCTCAGCAACACTGACGACCCCGACCGTCTGCATGTCTTCCTCGTGGCCGACACCAAACTCTCTCCCATGCACCATGTCGGGGCCCCACACTCCCCCTCGTCATGTGCCCATTCCCTAAAAGTCTAAGGCGTCGACGCAAGCCGCAGACTCGGCAACAGCAAAAGAAATATGTTCACATTTGTAGCTATGTGATGAAGAATTAAACATATTTTAGGCTTATTACATTTGACAAAATAGAGGATGGTTCCATTTTCTCATACTATGATCAATTGTAGCTTTTTTAACACTTGTGGTATCCAACATGCTCACTTGTTATGCATATTTTGCTTCGAAGTGGTACTATCTTCTCTATTAACTGATTCAATGACTAAATATACGAGGAGCTATTCAGCATGTATTTTATAAGTAGTACACTTTGTTGCTCTTCGACTTAAATAGAATTTAATGCATATTGTGACTTTGTTTGGAATCTCAATCTATTCAAATGTCTTATTTAGAGCGGGACTTGCAACGCTGCAGTGGGGTAGAGGAACAATGTGAACACGTTCGCTTCTTGCAAGTTGAGGATAAAAGAGAGGGCTCTCATAAAAGTATAAGGTATTCGCGAAATAAAACGATGATCGATATATTTATATTTATATATCTGTGGTAACGCACGGACGTTCAACTAGTCATGAGTTAATATTTATGTCGAAAGTTTCATTTCATGTAAGCATATCACTTCCACAAATATAGTCAATCTAATTAGCAAAGACTCGGGGCCGTCGGCAGCCCGGTAGACTAAAGTATTATACCACAGACATGGGTATCCTAGGTACCCTCCACTTAGGCATGCCTAGAAGAACTCGGGATAGTTGCACGACTGGGTGGCCACTACGTTGTAGCCCGAAGAGCACCCAAATCACATCCGCGCCAGACTCAGTGGGAACTATCAAGGCGGAGGATCTGGGATCCCAAATCCTGTTGTGTCAAGTAGAAAAAAATCGAGACGGAGCTCAAAAAATGGAGAAAAATCGGATGCTACACGTAACTTAGTATTTAGTATTCACACCATAGTGGATTCCCCTACGGTATCTCGGTCAAAAAAAAGTATATAGTATATATGTAGAATTGTTAAGCGTTTAATTTTTGTTTGTATCATTGCTTGATATCCACACTTATGTGATACCCAAGTAGACACCACGTGTGGCACCCACAAAATGGTGCAGGACCGTGCACTCCACAGGCTCTAAGAGATCCTATCATCAGTTGCATGGCCTGTGATGATCTATTTTTAACAAGTATTTTCGATGAATGAAATTTTGTTGTATACATCGGGGGTTTTTTTTTGTCATATGGATCGCTTAAATGTCGCAACATTTTGTTCGGTTTTTGCGAAGTACGGAAAAATTAGTGCAATGATGTTCCGTAGACCAATGATGTTCTATAGATAATATGTTGCGTGCAGAGTTTTCATGACGCAATGATCGAACTTCCCATAGACCATGAAAACATAAGTGATATTGGATGGTCTAGGATGTGGCCAACCGGGGAAATATATCACCTGACTGACACTTGGTGTAGACGATTAAAAATATAATTAACGTGTAAGATGAACTAGAAGGAGTGTATCTAAGGGTGCTTAAGAAAAATTCTATACACGGTGTGTGCATGTGTGAAAAAACAATTTCTATTTTCATTATTTATCAATTGATGACTGGTTTGCAATAAATGGTTCTAACATGAAGAAGTACCAATGATGGAAAAATGAATAGGACGGCAAAAAAAAATTCTTAAGAACCAATGATTACAATGCATAAACGTTCACATTTCATACCACAAACACACGTTAGACATAACTTCTATTGAACAACGCAATCTCCGGGCTTCAAGATTGGAAAAAAATACCACCTGCGATTGCTGGAAATATTCTTGCTTGTACCCACATATAAAGTGTGGACAATTTGTGTCCAGTAAGAATCTTACATTTTTTTAGGTAAGAGAATCTTACATATTTAGTGGCAAACAACAATGACATGCATTACCTAGAACATATTCTGCGATGGAACAGAAAGAAAAGAGAAATCAAATTTCCATGGAAGACATGTATATCTAGGGACCTGAAATCGTTAGAAAAAGGCCGATCTTCGCGAAGGGAAGACAATTCGCTCCGCACGCGGCAAGTGGTGCGCTGTGGTGCCAAAAAAATTCTATGAAGTGGTCTCCCTGCTCGCCACGTGTCGCAAGGGGAAACAAGGTGGAGATGAGGGAGGAGAGAGAAGAGAGGGGAAGGCTGGGTTGTGTCAGCTTTTCCTTTTTTTCCTAGATTCGTTTTTCCAAAATGAAATATCTTGAGACCGTAAATTCAAATTACGAACCGTTTTCACTTTTGAGACCCTCTTGTCGAGATCTTCAAAACTAGATTCCATGTTGATAGGTTTCGATATTTTTTTTTCGTACTTCATATACTACTATGGTTGTACTCGTATTGTGCATCTAACTGTACTCGTGCATGAACTCATAAGTATATCTGTTTTGAATGTATTTGATACATTTTTTCTCTTTACTCGTGTGCGCAACTGTTTATGTACTAGTTTGTTGTGCGTGACTGTACTTACTTGTGTGTGCGTCTTTACCTTTCTTATGTGGACGACTATACATGTACTCGTTCGTGTACGCGGGTGTACCTACTCGTGTGCGCGGCTGTACCTATCTCGTGTACGCGACTGTAACTGTACTCGCTCGTGTACGCGACAGTACTTACTCGTGTGCGCGATTGTACATGTCTCGTGTGTGTGACTGTACCTTTACTCGTCCATGTGCGTGACTATACTCGTGTCGTACGCGTACCTGTACTCGTGTGTAAATGTATTTCACATGGTGTGTTTTGAACTAACAAACATACTAAGCTAACTCAAACGATCATTCAAAAGGAAAAACTAGCTAATGGATTACATTTTTTTTAGATATGGGAGCATAGCCCCGGTCTCTGCATCAATCGATGCACACAGTCATTTATTAAATAAAATGTCACAGCGAAGTACTTATTACATAAAGAAAGTCTGGTAACCGGAGAAAACGAAAATATCGAAACAAAACAAGTGCCGATGGAAAGTATACAAAGAACTATCCATCTAGAATTCTGCTAATGTGTCGCCATCCAGTAGCCTGGAAATAGCAGTCCTGAGTGACCTCCAGGAGCCGGTTGCATCCAGTAACCATGGTATCCCGCTGGTCCGCCGTGAGCAAAAATGCCCATAGTTGTAGCTAATGGATTACATGCATATGGGTTGTTCGCGTACATACTCCTACCATGCATAGCTGGTCCCTCCGTATGTAAAGCGATTAGAGCATCTCCAACAGGCGCGCTATATAGGCCGCGCTGTAAAAAAATGGCCGGTATGCAGCGCGCGGGAGGAATTCAGGCGCTCCAGCAGGCGCGGTAAACGGCGCGGCGCTGCAAATTTTTTTGGGCGCGCGGTGTTTTGCACAATCCGGAGCGCCATATGTGACGCGTCGGCTACAGCGCGCGGCATCGCTCGTCCACGCGCGAAAAAGCCAACGGCAGGAAATCCCCCCCCGCGCCCGCGCCCTCATTTCCCCACCGCCCGCCGCCGCGAAATCCAGCCGCCGCCGGCCCCACTGCTGCGCGCCGCCGCGGCGTAGATCCGCCTCACCCGCGCCCCCCTCCCGGCAGCGGCGGCCGCTCCGCCGCTCTGTGACGCCCGCGCCGCCGACTGCTGCCTCCTCCTCCGCCTCCTCCTTCCCGGCGCCGTCGCGTTGTCCTCCGCGCCGCCGTCGCCATGTCGTCGTCATCGTCTTCGAGCTTGCTAACTGATGTCTACGCACGTTTCTATTCCTGTAGACATTGTTGGGCCTCCAAGAGCAGAGGTTTGTAGAACAGCAGCAAGTTTCTCTTAAGTGAATCACCCAAGGTTTATCGAACTCAGGGAGGTAGAGGTCAAAGATATCCCTCTCAAGCAACCCTGCAATTACGATACAAGAAGTCTCTTGTGTCCCCAACACACCTAATACACTTGTCGGATGTATAGGTGCACTAGTTCGGCGAAGAGATAGTGAAATACAAGTAATATGGATGAATATGAGTGGTAATAGCAATCTGAAATAAAGATGGCAGCGAGTAAACATGCAGTGGAACAGTGAATAAACGGAGATTCGATGTTCGGAAATAAGGCCTAGGGATCCTACTTTCACTAGTGGACACTCTCAACATTGATCACATAACTGAAACTACTCTACACTCTCTTGTTGGATAACAAACACCATTCATTGCGTAGGGCTACAAGAGCTCCCTCAAGCCGGAGTTAACAAGCTCCACAACATTCGGAGTTCATATTTAAGTAACCTTAGAGTGCATGATAGACCATTGCAATTATACCGAGTACTAACATAGCATGCACACCGTCACCGTCGAGGCTATGAAAGGGGAATAGATCGCATCAATACTATCATAGTAATAGTTAACTTCATAATCTACAAGAGATCACAATCATAACCTACACCAAGTACTACATGATGCACACACTCGTCAACATTACATCATGGAGGAGGAATAGACTACTTTAATAACATCACTAGAGTAGCACATAGATGATATTCAACTAGATCACAAAGAGAGAGATGAACCACATAGCTACGGTAGAGCCCTCAGCCTCGGGGGAGAACTACTCCCTCCTCATCATAGGAGACAGCAGCGTCGATGAAGATGGCGGTGATGTCGATGGAGATGCCTTCCGGGGGCACTTCCCCGTCCCGGCAGCGTACCGGAACAGAGACTCCTGTCCCCCGAATCTTGGCTTCGCGATGGCGGCGGCTGCGTAACTTTTCTCGTCCCGTGGCTTATTTCTCTAGGGTTTTTGCGACGGAGTCCTTAAGTAGGCGGAAGGGCAGCCTCGGAGGGGCCCTGGTGGGGCCACACCATAGGGGGGCGCTGTTATCACCAGAATTTGACCGAGTCAGAGGTGGGCCGCGATCAAGATGGTTTGAAGAAATATATCTATAGAAGGAATACGTGGATCGGCCTTTTATACCAAGTTGGGCTTAATTGCCCGTGTATCTGTAACATATTAGATCGCATCTTAGTTTAGAGATAGAATCTTACTCGTGCACGGTTTGGTGCACGCCCACATTAGAAAGTCCCCTGGACTATAAATATGTATCTAGGTTTTATGGAATAAACAACAACACAACGTTCACCCCAAAACAAACCAATCTCGGCGCATCGCCAACTCCTTCGTCTCGAGGGTTTCAATCAGGTAAGCGACATGCTGCCTAGATCGCATCTTGTGATCTAGGCAGCACAAGCTCCACGTTGTTCATGCGTTGCCCGTACTGAAGCGTCTTTGATGGCGGGCAACGTAGTTATCATAGATGTGTTAGGGTTAGCATAGTTCTTCGTATAACATGCTTACGTAGTGCAACCCTTGCATGTCTAGCCGCCCTCACGCCTATCTCAGGTGTGGGGGCGGCACCCTGCTTGTTCATTATTTAGTAGATCTGATCCGTTACGATTGCTCCTTGCTCCGCAAGGATTAGTTTAATATCTGCAATAGTTAGGCCTTACAAAGGGGGGGAGGATCCAGTGGCACGTAGGGTGGCGTTCGCAAGTCCTAAACAGGATGTTCCGAGGATCAACATCATGTTGGTCGTTTGGCCTTGTTTAGGATCGGCTTACGAGCACCGTGCGTGGCCGCGAGGCCCAACTCCGGAGTAGGATGATCCGATTATGCGGTGAAAACCCTAAATCGTCGTAGATCTCATTAGCTTTATCTTGATCAAGCAGGATCACCAAGTATTCGTGCACCCCGCACGGATCATGGGTGGATCGGCTCTTTGAGCCGATTCACGAGATAACCTGAGAGCCGATCGAGGCTCGTATTTAATGTTTACGTGTATGCCATGCAGGAACTAAGCGAGGCATCCCCATCACCTTCCTGGCCAGGTATAGGTCAGGTGGCACGCCCTTGCACTTCGCATCGCCGCGTGTGACCAGAAGAGCATTGCGGGCCGTCGCTCGGAGGGGTCTCAGCCCAGCCGCAGCTCTAGGCTCTTCCCGGCTCTACCGTGTTGACAGGCCGCTGCCCGCCGGTGGGTTTTGGCGGTCAACACATTCTGGCACGCCCGGTGGGACAATCGTCTACATCAACCACATCGCCATCTACATCTGAGATGGCGGCGGACGGCACGCCAGTCACCTACGAGGAGCTACCTGCCGAGCTCAAGAAGAAACATGACGAGATCAAGGTCACCCTCGAAGCCGACCTCATCGGCTCTTTTCAGAGAACCCGCACCCATGGCATCAGATGGAAGGGGTTCTCACCGGAAGGTGCACTCGATGGGATAGATCTCTCTGCCCCGTCGGAGGAACGCACCAGGGGCCTACGGCAGGAGATCAACTACTTGGTGGCTCACTCGCTACACCGCCACTCTGAAGACTTGGTCAACGTGTTGGAGCGTCTCGCTCTGCGCGTGATCCAGGAGATCATGAGCCACCAGTACTCGCCGTCAGGACCAGCTCTCGGGACGCATCAAGGAGAGTTGGCACTCCAGTCCCGTCCACCGCTGCCATATGCGTTGGCAGCACCAGCTGAAGTGCCGGCTACACCGGCATTCGTCGTCTACCAGATCGGTGGTGACCCTAGTGACTACCAGTTCTTGGCCGAGGCGCCCAAGGAGATCCCTCAAGGATACGCGTGCACGTATGTGCCGGATTGTGGCAACTGGCCACTCTCAAACCAGGCCACCACGTCGGGGACTCCGGCGCAAACAGGGAGGAACGTCAGCAACAGAGCTTGAGAAGCAGACGTGGCTAACTAAGTACGCCACCCCGACGAAACTCCCGAGCCCAGCTCCCGCAGTTGGCTCAGAGCTGGAAAAGCAAACATGGCTGGCTAAGTACGCCACCCCGGCGAATCTTCAGAGTGCATCTCCTGCAGCCAGCACAGCGGATCAGATCAGTACCATACTGAGAGACCGGTTCGGCATGGTGCCGAAAAGAAGGGCAATCGGCTATTCCAAGCCGTACCCCGACGAGTACGAGATGATCCCGCTGCCACCTAAATATCGGCTCCCCGACTTCTCCAAATTCGGTGGATCGGATGGCTCCGGCTCCATCGAGCACATCGGCCGATATTTGGCGCAACTAGGACCGGCTTCGGTGTCGGATCAGCTACGTGTGAGGCTCTTTTCACAGTCCCTCACGAGGATCGGCTTTTGGATGGTATACCTCTTTGCCGGCAAACTCCATCCAGTCTTGGAAGCAATTGGAAGAACAGTTCCATATGCAATACCATTCGAAGCTTCCGAGTCTAGCATTGCCGATCTAGCACAACTACGTCGAAGCGCGGAGAAACGGTGACAGAGTACATCCAGCCGCTTCAGGAATCTTAGGAACCGATGTTATTCGGTTCGTATAACCGAAAAGGAAGCGATCGAGTTGGCGTAGCCGGCCTTGCGACACAGCTCAAGGACATGGCCTCCCAAGCAGATTATCCCTCGGCGGCGCACATGGTTCGAAGCTATCAGCATATGAACAGCGCCACCCGGACCTGTACCAAGACAAGTTCAAGCGTGCGATAGTCATGGTCGATACGGAGGAAGGTGAAGTGCCTGCGGGAGACCAAGAAGTAGCGAGTGGCTGAGTGGACTCGGGGAGGAACCCCCGTGTCCCGCAAATGGGTAAAGCCACCGGGGCCGCCCGGGGTATTTGATTTTGACGTGACCAAGACCGAACAAATCTTCGACCTCCCGCTCAAGGAGAAACGAGTTGACGATTCCTCGAAGGTCTCAAGTTCCCCACGGCGCAAGAGCTAAACGGAAAGCCGTACTGCAAATTCCACAACTCGCTTTCCCATACTACCAACGACTGCAGGGTGTGGCGTCAGCACATCCAAGCGGCGATAGAGAAGGGGCGTCTAATTTTCAACCAGTACGCCATGAAGGTAGACACCCAGCCCTTCCCCGCCGTTAACATGGTAGAAGTCATCTACCCTGAGGGTTGCCAGCCAGGTCCCACGTTCAGCATCAACATGGTAGGACCTGGGAACCACTCTGGCAAAGATGGAGATGAGAGCAGCTTGCTCTCATAGCAAGGACACGAGAGGAGGCCGCTCCACGCGATCGGCTCCATCATGATGGCAAGCGCTACGTCACGAGAGGGAGAAGTGAAGAACATAAGATATCAACGACCTCTCTCGATCACCTCCTCAACAAATATGTGAGTCAGGTATGACCAACGCCGACGGTCCAACTATGATGATGAAGGAGATCGTCCGGCTAGAGAAGCCGAGAAGACATCGTCGGCGAGGATCGCGATGAGGAGGAGCACGAGCGCCGTGCCACGGACAAGTCGAGGGATCAAGATGACAACGCCAGACACTGGGACTGCCCTTTCTTCAGACACTGCTGGGATTCAGGAATGAGCCGATTGCCTACAATCGGCAATTGCCCAGAATGCAACAAGAAGAGGAAGGAGGCAGCCAACGTGTCTGTATTTGAGCGCTTAGGGCCTCTCCCACCACCAAGCAAACGTGCTGAGTCACTTCGTTGGGCAGATCTTGAGGATTCCGAAGACGAGGGACCAGAAGGAGAAGAAGACAGGTACCACCGTCCAAGGTGGTGCCCTGACGGACTCAGCCGTTCACAGAAGCGTAGAGTTCAGCGGTTGCGCGGCCTGGAGGAAGCCGGAAGGTTATACCTGCATACGCTAAGAAAGGCACGGCCTGATCTGGCTGCAAAGGTTCAGCGAGCCCTGGATGAAGAGGGTGGTCCACGGAAAATGGAGTGGCGCCCCAAACAAAGGAGAGCCGATAATGAAACATCGGCTGGCACGAACATGGTGTTCATCCTCCCTTCAGAATTCAGTGCTCCAGGGTTAGATGAGACATCCGTGGCGCAACTTGACTGCGGCCCACGGCCGGTTATCTTTGAGAAGCCACGAGATAAGAGCTACAAGCATTTAAAGGCCCTGTATTTGCGAGGATATATCGATGGGAGGCCTGTAAACAAGATGCTGGTGGACACCGGAGCGGCAGTTAACATCATGCCGTACTCTATGCTACGTCGGCTGGGACGCTCTAGCTCGGATCTAATCAAGACCAATGTGACATTGAGCGATTTCAACGGCCAAGCGTCCGAGGCACAAGGAGTTACGAACGTGGATCTGACCGTAGGAAGGAAAACTATCCCTACAACGTTCTTCATCGTCGATAGCACGAGCAGTTATGCTGTGCTGCTAGGAAGAGATTGGATCCACGCCAACTGCTGTATTCCTTCCACGATGCACCAATGCATAATACAGTGGGATGGAGATGAGGTAGAGGTCGTCCAGGCCGATGATTCAGCTGAAGTTTCAACGGCTGGCATGAACGCATGGGAAGCAGCAGGCCAAGAACCCCTCTCAGGCATCAATTTAGACGACTGCGAACGCATCGATGTGACAAAGGGAAGGGTTAAGCTGGTTTTATCCACTGGCCTGACCATGTAGTTGAAGCGAAGCGACGTGCAATTTGGCGAGGCTGATCCTTGTGATCGGCCCCAAAGATCTACGAAGGGACATTACAGAGCCTTCAGTCAACACATTCAGTCAGCGCTCCAATCATTATGGAGGCCGATCTCGGCAATCGGCCAAAATTATCCTCACCACATGATCTACTTGTGTTCGCCCTTGACCCTATCAGGAGCCGATGTGCGAATTACAGAGCCGATATCTGCCATTCTTTAACAGATTCGGCTCGGGGGGCACCTAAACACGGGAGTAGATGCAGAGGTACATGTGTGCAATGAAATACTGGGGGCCGATAGGAGAGAATCGGCCGGTAAAAAAAAAAAAAAAAATTTCAGCCGATGCAAGGGCATCGACTTCAGAATTGAGAAACAGCCGATGCGCAGCCATCGACTTTAGTGGAATTATGCGATGTTTATCGAGTATCCACCAAATCCAGGCCACGGTGGTGCCTTCTGTTGCTTCGAGGGAATTTCTTCAGCAGCTTCGAGCCGATCCGGGTCTCTGAACTTTTGTCGAGGATTTCCAATCTCTGGGGCTAGTTCAGCTGAAACGGAAGATTATCGGCTATCTGAGAAAGAAAGAGGATCGGCTTTGGCGCATTCTCTCTGACATTCTCGCCTCAAGTAAGGCTCGGGGGGCAGCAGGCCTGATGGATGCTCTGTTTTACTCTATTCAAAGAGCCGATGGGGGTACCATTGGCTGCTCCTTCATTGCAACCTTCTTCATAATGATGAGTGCTGAAGAGGATTATTGTATTTGGTTGGAAAAGTTCAAAGGTTTCCCTGAAGATCCTGCACTTTCCACCAGATTTAGAAAATCATCAGTTGAAGAAGGGAAAGGTGGATTTCAAAGAACCGATGCGGTGCTATCGGCTCAATTCGCATTGGCAAAGGGGACGAATCGGCAAGATCAGTAGAAGAGGAAATCGGCTAAATTAAACTCAGAAGAAATCGGCAAAATCAATTTGGGGAAAAGTTCTTCATTGACAGGCGAGATTTCTTACATAAAGAGCCGATTGCTCTCAAAAGGAAATACTAGGGGATGCATGACCCCATCTACCACTACTGGCCCTATTCTAGAGGTCCTATCTACGGGCCATCACTGCCCTCGTCGTCACCGTCGTCGCCGGCCGTCGGCGGCCGCTTCCGGCGGGCTCGTCGTCGCTCCAGGTGGCCGCCGATCGGGCCCTCATTGTCCTCATCTTCTTCGTCGGCGTCATCGTCGCCGTCGAAATCGCTGAGGTTGCCCGGCCGGGGCGGAACCGCTTGGCCGGCGGCTCGTCGGAGGAGGTGTCATCCTCCTCCTCTTCTTGCTCCTCCTCCTCCCCGGGAGAGGTGAAGTCGCAGGAGAAGCTGTCGTCGTCGCTCTCCTCCTCCGTTTCCCCAATGGCGAGGAAGCGGAGGTCGCTCTCCCCGTCCGTCGAGGATTGGTCGTCTTCGGACCAGATGGAGAAGTCGTGGTCTGACTCCTCCCCGGCCGCAATGGCGCGGCGGGTGTTCTCTGCGTGGACCTCTGCCGGGTTGTACTCCGGCGTCGGCTCTCGGGAGGTGGAGGACTGGCTGGAAGGATCCGATGGAGCGGAGGAAGAAGACATGGTGGTAGGAGGGCTTTTGGAGTGCTAATGCGAAAGAGATGCAGAGGGGAACTGTTCGCAGCGGTTAAATAAAAGGGGATATAGTGGAAATTCAATGCCACAGCAGTTTCCGAGGAAGTGGTGCCTAAAAAAAAAAATTGCCAAATCACGCGGAGAAGTTGAGAAGGCAAGGCATCATAATGAAGGATACTGCGACGGTTCTGCCACGACATGACCCGACGAAAGAAAGCAGAGTGATTTTGGAATTACCAATTCCAAAACCAGGGGGGCATGTGTTATCACCAGAATTTGACCGAGTCAGAGGTGGGCCGCGATCAAGATGGTTTGAAGAAATATATCTATAGAAGGAATACGTGGATCGGCCTTTTATACCAAGTTGGGCTTAATTGCCCGTGTATCTGTAACATATTAGATCGCATCTTAGTTTAGAGATAGAATCTTACTCGTGCACGGTTTGGTGCACGCCCACATTAGAAAGTCCCCTGGACTATAAATATGTATCTAGGTTTATGGAATAAACAACAACACAACGTTCACCCCAAAACAAACCAATCTCGGCGCATCGCCAACTCCTTCGTCTCGAGGGTTTCAATCAGGTAAGCGACATGCTGCCTAGATCGCATCTTGTGATCTAGGCAGCACAAGCTCCACGTTGTTCATGCGTTGCCCGTATCGAAGCGTCTTTGATGGCGGGCAACGTAGTTATCATAGATGTGTTAGGGTTAGCATAGTTCTTCGTATAACATGCTTACGTAGTGCAACCCTTGCATGTCTAGCCGCCCTCACGCCTATCTCAGGTGTGGGGGCGGCCCCTGCTTGTTCATTATTTAGTAGATCTGATCCGTTACGATTGCTCCTTGCTCCGCAAGGATTAGTTTAATATCTGCAATAGTTAGGCCTTACAAAGGGGGGGAGGATCCAGTGGCACGTAGGGTGGCGTTCGCAAGTCCTAAACAGGATGTTCCGAGGATCAACATCATGTTGGTCGTTTGGCCTTGTTTAGGATCGGCTTACGAGCACCGTGCGTGGCCGCGAGGCCCAACCTGGAGTAGGATGATCCGATTATGCGGTGAAAACCCTAAATCGTCGTAGATCTCATTAGCTTTATCTTGATCAAGCGGGATCACCAAGTATTCGTGCACCCCGCACGGATCATGGGTGGATCGGCTCTTTGAGCCGATTCACGAGATAACCCGAGAGCCGATCGAGGCTCGTATTTAATGTTTACGTGTATGCCATGCAGGAACTAAGCGAGGCATCCCCATCACCTTCCTGGCCAGGTATAGGTCAGGTGGCACACCCTTGCACTTCGCATCGCCGCGTGTGACCAGAAGAGCATTGCGGGCCGTCGCTCGGAGGGGTCTCAGCCAGCCGCAGCTCTAGGCTCTTCCCGGCTCTACCGTGTTGACAGGCCGCTGCCCGCCGGTGGGTTTTGGCAGTCAACAGGCGCGCCCAGGGCCTTGGCCGCACCGCCCTGGCGTGTGGGCCCCCCTGGCTCCTCTCTGGTCTCTCTCCGGTGTTCTGGAAGCTTCGTGGAAAAATAAGATACTGGGCGTTGATTTCGTCCAATTCCGAGAATATTTCCTTACTAGGATTTCTGAAACCAAAAACAGCAGAAAATAGGAATTGGCACTTCGGCATCTTGTCAATGGGTTAGTTCCGGAAAATGCATCAAAACGATATAAAGTGTGAACAAAACATGTAGGTATTGTCATAAAACAAGCATGGAACATCAGAAATTATAGATACGTTGGAGACGTATCAGCATCCCCAAGCTTAGTTCCTACTCGCCCTCGAGTAGGTAAACGATAACAAAGATAATTTCTGAAGTGACATGCTACTTACATATTCTTGATCATACTATTGTAAAGCATATGAGATGAATGAAGTGATTCAAAGCAATGGTAAAGACAATGAGTAAACAACTGAATCATATAACAAAGACTTTTCATGAATAGTACTTTCAAGACAAGCATCAATAAGTCTTGCATAAGAGTTAACTCATAAAGCAATAAATTCTTAGTAGAAAATTTTGAAGCAACACAAAGGATGATTAAGTTTCAGCAATTGCTTTCAACTTGTAACATGTATATCTCATGGATAGTTGTCATCATAAAGCAGTATAACAAGTGCAATAGGTAAATATGTAAGAATCAATGCACACTGTTGACACAAGTGTTTGCTTCTAAAGTAGAAAGAAGTAGGTAAACTGACTCAACATAAAGTAAAAGAATGGCCCTTCGCAGAGGGAAGCATGGATTGCTATGTTTGTGCTAGAGCTTTTATTTTGAAAACATAGAAACAATTTTGTCAACGGTACTAATAAATCATATGTGTTATGCATAAGACATCTTATAAGTTGCAAGCCTCATGCATAGTACACCAATAGTGCCCGCACCTTGTCCTAATTAGCTTGGATTTACATGGATTATCATTGCATAACATATGTTTCAACCAAGTGCCACAAAGGGGTACCTCTATGCTGCCTGTACAAAGATCTAAGGAGAAAGTTCGCATTGGATTTCTCACTTTTGATTATTCTCAACTTAGACATCCATACCGGGACAACATAGACAACAGATAATAGACGCCCCTTTAATGCATAAGCATTCAACAACAGATAATATTCTCATATGAGATTGAGGATTGTTGTCCAAACTGAAACTTCCACCATGGATCATGGCTTTAGTTAGCGGCCCAATGTTCTTCTCTAACAATATGCATACTCAAACCATTTAATCATGACAAATCACCCTTACTTCAGACAAGACGAACATGCATAGCAACTCACATGATATTCAACAAAAGTTGATGGCGTCCCCAGAAACATGGTTACCGCTCAACAAGCAACTTATAAGAAATAAGATACATAAACGACATATTCTTTACCACAATAGTTTTTAAGCTACTTTCCCATTAGCTATATATTGCAAAGACAAGGAATGGAATTTTAAAGGTAGCACTCAAGCAATTTACTTTGGAATGGCAGAAAAATACCATGTAGTAGGTAGGTATGGTGGACACAAATGGCATAGTTTTTGGCTCAAGGATTTGGATGCACGAGAAGCAATCCCTCTCAGTACAAGGCTTTGGCTAGCAAGGTTGTTTCAAGCAAACACAAGTATGAACCGGTACAGCAAAACTTACATAAGAACATATTGCAAGCATTATAAGACTCTACACTGTCTTCCTTGTTGTTTAAACACCTTAACCAGAAAATATCTAGACTTTAGAGAGACCAATCATGCAAACCAAATTTCAACAAGCTCTATGGTAGTTCTTCATTAATGGGTACAAAGTACATAATGCAAGAGCTTAAACATGATCTATTTGAGCACAACAATTGCCAAGTATCAAATTATTCAAGACATTATACCAATTACCACATGAAGCATTTTCTGTTTCCAATCATATAACAATGAACGAAGCAGTTTCAACCTTCGCCATGAACATTAAAAGTAAAGCTAAGAACACCAGTGTTCATATGAACAAGCGGAGCGTGTCTCTCTCCCACACAAGCATGAATTTATTCAGAGAATGAAAATAACAAAACGAAAATAAAAGCACACGAGACGCTCCAAGTAAAGCACATAAGATGTGACGGAATAAAAATATAGTTTCACTAGAGGTGACCTGATAAGTTGTCGATGAAGAAGGGGATGCCTTGGGCATCCCCAAGCTTAGATGCTTGAGTCTTCTTGAAATATGCAGGGATGAACCACGGGGGCATCCCCAAGTTTAGACTTTTCACTCTTCTTGATCATATTGTATCATCCTCCTCTCTTGACCCTTGAAAACTTCCTCCACAACAAACTCAAAACAAACTCATTAGAGGGTTAGTGCATAATCAAAAATTCACATGTTCAGAGGTAACATAATCATTCTTAACACTTTTGGACATTGCCCAAAGCTACTGAAAGTTAATGGAACAAAGAAATCCATCAAACATAGCAAAACAGGCAATGCGAAATAAAAGGCAGAATCTGTCAAAACAGAATAGTCCATAAAGACGAATTTTTTAGCGGCACTTAACAGGCTCAGATGAAGAAGCTTAAATTGAATGAAAGTTGCGTACATATCTGAGGATCACGCACGTAAATTGGCATATTTTTCTGAGTTACCTACAGACGGGGCGACTCAATTTCGTGACAGTAAGAAATCTGTTTCTGCGCAGTAATCCAAATCTAGTATCAACCTTACTATCAAAGACTTTACTTGGCACAACAATGCAATAAAATAAAGATAAGGAGAGGTTGCTACAGTAGTAACAACTTCCAAGACTCAAATATAAAACAAAATTGCTGTAGTAAAATAAAAACATGGGTTATCTTCCAAGAAGTGCTTTCTTTATAGCCATTAAGATGGGCTCAGTAGTTTTAATGATGCACTCATAAGAGATAAGAGTTGAAGCAAAGAGAGCATCAAAAAGCAAGTATGAAACAAATTTAAGCCTAACCCACTTCCTATGAAAAGGAATCTTGTAAATAAACAAGTCATGTAGGCATAATGCAACAAGCATAGAAAAGTAACACAAGCGAAACTTCAAGATTCTCAACATAAAGAGGGGAAACTTAATATTATTAAGATGCATATAACCATGTTTCTCTCTCTCATAATAACTTTCAGTGGCTTCATGAACAAACTTAACAATATAACTATCACATAAAGCATTCTTATCATGAGTCTCATGCATAAAATAATTACTACTCCCAACATAAGCATAGTCATTCTTATTAATTGTAGTGGGAGCAAATTCAACAAAGTATCTATCATTATTATTCTCATCATCAAATATAGGAGGCATAGTATAATCATAATAAACTTTATCCTCCATAGTAGGTGGCACCAAAATACCACTATCATTATAATCATCATAAATGGGAGGCAAAGTATCATCAAAGAAAATTTTCTCCTCCATGCTTGGGGGACTAAAAATATCATGCTCATCAAAACCAGCTTCCCCAAGCTTAGAATTTTCCATAGCATTAGCAACAATGGTGTTCAAAGCGTTCATACTAATATCATTGCTACTAGCATGCAAATAAGGTTCCATAGGTTTTTTAATTTTCGCATCAAACAATCCATGTCTTAACTCAGGAAATAGATTAAAAAGCTCACGGTTGTTTTCCATTATGCCTAACTAGTGTAAACAAGAAACAAAAAGATGCAATTGCAGGATCTAAAGGAAATAGCTTCGAGCACTCACACACCGGCAACGAGTGCTAGGAAATAGCTTAGTAGTCGGAGGATGTGAATACCTTTTACCTTACCTCCCCGGCAACGGCGCCGGAAAATAGCTTGATGTCTACGCACGCTTCTATTCCTGTAGACGGTGTTGGGCCTCCAAGAGCGAGAGGTTTGTAGAACAGCGAGCAAGTTTCCCTTAAGTGAAACACCCAAGGTTTATCGAACTCGGGGAGGTAGAGGTCAAAGATATCCCTCTCAAGCAACCCCGCAATTACGATACAAGAAGTCTCTTGTGTCCCCAACACACCTAATACACTTGTCAGATGTATAGGTGCACTAGTTCGGCGAAGAGATAGTGAAATACAAGTAATATGGATGAATATGAGTGGTAATAGCAATCTGAAATAAAGATGGCAGCGAGTAAACATGCAGTGGAACAGTAAATAAACGGAGATTCGATGTTCGGAAATAAGGCCTAGGGATCCTACTTTCACTAGTGGACACTCTCAACATTGATCACATAACTGAAACTACTCTACACTCTCCTGTTGGATAACAAACACCATTCATTGCGTAGGGCTACAAGAGCTCCCTCAAGCCGGAGTTAACAAGCTCCACAACATTCGGAGTTCATATTTAAGTAACCTTAGAGTGCATGATAGACCATTGCAATTATACCGAGTACTAACATAGCATGCACACCGTCACCGTCAGGCTATGAAAGGGGGAATAGATCGCATCAATACTATCATAGTAATAGTTAACTTCATAATCTACAAGAGATCACAATCATAACCTACACCAAGTACTACATGATGCACACACTGTCAACATTACATCATGGAGGAGGAATAGACTACTTTAATAACATCACTAGAGTAGCACATAGATGATATTCAACTAGATCACAAAGAGAGAGATGAACCACATAGCTACGGTGAGAGCCCTCAGCCTCGGGGAGAACTACTCCCTCCTCATCATAGGAGACAAGCAGCGTCGATGAAGATGGCGGTGATGTCGATGGAGATGCCTTCCGGGGGCACTTCCCCGTCCCGGCAGCGTACCGGAACAGAGACTCCTGTCCCCCGAATCTTGGCTTCGCGATGGCGGCGGCTGCGTAACTTTTCTCGTCCCGTGGCTTATTCCTCTAGGGTTTTCGCGACGGAGTCCTTAAGTAGGCGGAAGGGCAGCCTCGGAGGGGCCCTGGTGGGGCCACACCATAGGGGGGCGCGCCCAGGGCCTTGGCCGCGCCGCCCTAGCGTGTGGGCCCCCCTGGCTCCTCTCTGGTCTCTCTCCGGTGTTCTGGAAGCTTCGTGGAAAAATAAGATACTGGGCGTTGATTTCGTCCAATTCCGAGAAAATTTCCTTACTAGGATTTCTGAAACCAAAAACAGCAGAAAACAGGAACTGGCACTTCGGCATCTTGTCAATGGGTTAGTTCCGGAAAATGCATCAAAACGATATAAAGTGTGAACAAAACATGTAGGTATTGTCATAAAACAAGCATGGAACATCAGAAATTATAGATACATTGGAGACGTATCACTAACAACATGGCGCGACCATGGTGCTCGCCGATTTGCTCGCAAGGTATACACCTCCGCCGGCCGGCCTCTATTAGGATGTGATTTTTACTCGCCAATTAGCTATAATAGTTTCATATGTATGTTTGTAGAGTTCATCATACGATTCATCGGACGACGAGTTCGACCAAGAGGAAGAGGAGAACATATCGCTACTATTAGCATACGGCGCCGTTAAGAAGCCAAAATTTGGTGGATCGGTGTTCGGTAGACAGAAGTTGTGGAGAGAAAGGATTGAAGGGCATGAGAAGTTGATGCGGTCGTATTTCAATGAGAATCCGATATTTCCCGAAAGCTATTTTCGGCGGCGTTTCCGGATGAGTCTCAACTTGTTCAAGCACATCACAACGGAGGTGACCAAGTATGATCGCTTCTTTGAGCAAAGGAGGAATGCCGCCAGAGAACTTGGTCATAGCACATATCAACAGGTGACCGCCGCCTTGCGTATGTTGGCATATGGTATACCGGCGGATCTTGTTGATGATCATTTGGCCATGGGAGAGAGCACTTCTATCTTGTGTGTCAAGCGCTTTGTCGTTGCAATTGTCAATGTCTTTGGCTCCACATACTTGAGAACCCCCAATGCTCAAGACACGGCAAGGCTTTTGGAGATCAACGCCAACCGGGGGTTTTCCGGCATGCTTGGTTCCATTGATTGTATGCATTGGAGTTGGAAGAATTGTCCGACGGCATGGCATGGACAATTCAAAGGGTACAAGAAGGATGCCACCATAGTCCTTGAAGCGGTGGCCGACCAAGAGACTTGGATATGGCATGCCTTTGGTATATCATGACCGCGTGTGTCATCATGCATAACATGATTATAGAGGATGATCGCGGGAAAGATGTGGATCATACCCACTACGACTTGATGGGGGTTCCCGTGCAAGTGCGGAGGTCCGCACATAGGATTGCCCGGTTCATTGCCTCATACCATGCCATTCGGTGCAACGACACACATGATGAGCTTCAAAAAGATCTCATGGAAGAATGGTGGAATTGGAATGGGCAACAGTAGTTGCATACTTGTTGTATTTATTTGAAAACTATGTGTTGTATTGTCTCAAAACTATGTTGTATTGTTGTATGTTGGACGTGTTGTATTTGGTGTGAACAATGTATTGTATTTGGATGGTAGATTTTATTTGTGAATTTTATATGGTTCTTTGATCTTATTCGATGCATAGTTGTGTTTGTTTGTTGTTTGCGCCGCGCCCGCGCGCTGCAAAATAG
Organism: Lolium rigidum; assembly: GCF_022539505.1. Taxonomy (NCBI): domain Eukaryota; kingdom Viridiplantae; phylum Streptophyta; class Magnoliopsida; order Poales; family Poaceae; genus Lolium; species Lolium rigidum. The sequence goes on from NC_061513.1 coordinate 288,883,235, forward strand.
AGCGTCCGGCGGAGGTGTTTTTTTGCGCGTTGGCGCGCTGCAAAATGGAGCATCCGGCGGGGGAAAAATCGCTCCGGCGCGCGCCATCGGTTTACAGCGCGGCGGCAGCGTGGTATAGCGCGCCGATTTATAGCGCGCCTGTTGGAGATGCTCTTAGTATTGATAGGATGGACTCCCACGCGATGTACTTGGGTCTGAAGGAAGTGCTCGTCCGCGGTTTCCGCACCCGCCCGCGCTGGAAGTACTCGCCCGTCCGAACGAAGTACTCGCCCACGTGGCCACGCGTCATACGGATAGATTGTTCCGTACGTGGACCGTACCTTTGCAAAGGTTGGTCTTTAGTAGTGGTATCCCTTTCATAGAGGTGAGTGTGTGTATGTATGAACGTCTTCGATTGTACTGTGTTTCGTAAAAAAAGGTAGTGATACCGGGGATTCCTATTCTCCGCTCCTAGCGGGAGCGAACCGGCACTCCGCACAGGGCAGACTAATACTGGGCCGGCCCATTAACGAGGAAGTGTTTGCTTTTTCTGGTTTTCTTCAGTTTATTCTTCGATTTTCTTAGCTTTTTGTCAATTTTTTCGATTTTTCTAGTCAGTTTTTTTGAAAAAATTTCAAACTTGAAATTCTCAAGTTTTCGTGAAATTTTTAAAATCCGAACTTTTTAGGTTTTGATCATTTTTTAAATTCGAACATTTTTCAGATCCAACTATTTTTAGATTTGTATTTTTTAAAAACTAATTTTTTTAGATTCGTACATTTTTTTAATCTGAACATTTTTCAGATTCGAACATTTTTTAGATTTAAACATTTTTTAAATTTAAACATTTTTTAGATTCTGACATTTTTGAAATTCTAACATTTTTTAGAAACGAACAATTTTTGGATATAAACATTTTTTTAATTCAAACATTTTCCAGATTCAAATATTTGTGAAGTTCGAACTTTTTCAGATTCAACAATTTTTTAATTTGAACATTTTAAAATCTAATTTTTATGAACGTAAGTTCTGGAGCCTTACTGTACGTCTGTAAGTGGGTAATTACAACGAAGTGCAGTAATGAAGAAATAGGAAAGCATCCGCCCAACTGAAATGGGCCGAGCCCATATCGTAGCCAGGGTTGTGCGGAGGCAATCGTTTGGTCCGCTTAAAGCGGACAATAGGCGCTCCCAGTGATACCATTAAGGGCCGCAGATAATAGAGTTCAGGTACAAAATTTTGGGGCCCATTATTTGCATATAGGTCTACTTCAGATTTATATGGATAAAGGCTTAGACGCATCGCTTGGGAGCCCATCTGCTTGCCGATGAGAATAGAAATCAGGAAAACAAAATTAGGACCACGTCCGAACGAACTCTCTTGTTGCTCGATCCAATCGTCGATCGATCGATTAGTCTGCAAAATGCAAACCAATTAGCAAGGACGAACAGTGTGAATTTGGTGGCCATCGGTCCATCTAATCGCCAAAGAAATTAGCCGCATAGTTAATATTGTCCAATCGACCGATGATGTTGCATCTTTTTAATTTTGTTATTTTATTCGAACCTGGGTACCAGCGCACCAAAAAAAGACCTCCTCGCTCCCTGTCGCTCCCTCCAAGCGACGGGCGGGGTGAAACCCTAGCCGCCGCCGCCACAACCCCCCCTTCTGTGCCCCTCCCCTCGTCGCCGCCTGAGGCTTCCGTCGGCGAAGCCGGGCGGCGCTGACGAAGGGGGCGGCAGGGACCTAGCACCCCTCGCGTCCCTATCTGCTGGCCTGGAGGGTGGCTGCCCATCTGGGTCTCGGGGGCTAGCGGCGACGCGCGGCGGTGCGAGCTGGAGATGCGGAGGCGCGGCCAGGTGATGCAGCGGTGGTGCGGCCTGGAGGTGCGGCGGCGGCGGTGACGACCTACGGTGGCCGCGTCTGCGGGCGATGACGGTGCCACGGGCTTGGCCTGGCCCGTGTTTTCTGCTGGCGGGGCGCGGCGGTGGTGCTGCGGTGCAGGCACGGCGTGGCCTGGCGGCGCGCGCTCGGGCCCAGATGGGATCCGGCGGGCCGGCTCGGGATCGCCCCAGGTCGTGCTGGCTCGGTCCGTGGGCGCCGAGGCTCAGGCGATGCCCTTCTGCTGGGGAGGGCGCGGTGCTGGTTGGCGGGGCGGCGACCCTGGGGGTGTGCTAGGAGCTCATGTCTGCGGACTTCGGCGTTCGTCCTCGAGCCCCGTGTTGGTGTTGGTCGGCGCCCCCTCTATGTGGCGTTCCGGCGGCGCCCACGGTGCTCTTCGGCGGTGCTCCGTTGGCTACAGGCTGTGCAGCACAGCGGCGGCTAGAGGTTGAAGACGAGCATTTGAGGCTGCGGGGCGGGGTGCGTGCGGCGGCTCTCTGGGGGTCGCGATGCGGCGGATGTAGGTGGTGGTCTGTGCCGGTCCTTGCTAGGCGAGCGCGAAGTTTTGGGACTCTTCGCTAGGCGAAAGTTTTGTCTTGGCGGCCGGCCAGGACCGACGACGGTGATGCCCGAGGGCGCCGCATCCTTCTTGAAGGCGTCGTTGAAGCAGGTGTTTCTTGATCTCCGCCCGGGCTCTCCGGGGGAAACCCTAGATCCTTCGCGGGATCGGGCATGGACGGCGATCTTGTGTCGCTTTGCCTCTTGGGGCCTCGCTTTGGACGTCCACCGGACAGTGGGACTTGTGGAGTGTTTTGGTGGTTCGGCGGAGGCGGGTTCATCTTCGGCCAGTCGGGGCGCGGCCTTGGGGCCGGCGTGGTAGTTTGGAGCGGTGGCTCCGGTCTTTCGCCTCCGCCTGTTGCGTTGAGGTGTGGTGTCGACCTGGTTGGTCGTCGACCCGTGTGGAGCGCAGCCTCGGGGCTGGCGTGTGGTGTCGTGTTGTAACGGTTTTCGGCCAGTTTTCCTCATAAACGGGCCAACTCTTTTCTCCTATATCAATGAAAGGCAAAGCTTTTGCCTCGTTTCAAAAAAAAAATTTGTTATTTTATTTTTAGTATGTACTGTTCCAAAACCAAGATTTGATTTATCATGGGGCACCAGATATGGTGCCAAAAAGTATAAGAGAGAAGGAAAGAAGTGAATTACAATTAAATCTCAAAAGGGGGCCATGGACAGGTTTGTCTTAATATATTCAATTGCTATGTAAATTATGGCTGAATAGAGTAAAATTTCTAGTAAGATAGGACATCATTTTAGAGTTTTAGCGTATAGGTACATCTAAATTTGGACAAACCTTCGAAATCCTTTTATAGACAGAGGTAATATATGTATTTTTCTGCATTTATTATTTTCGATGTGTTTTCTATCTTTTGGTCATTTATATAGGTTGAAATTTTCGCCAAATCATAGTTGCACTTCTTACTGAGAAAGATGCAACCTTATTTATGTTTATTGTGGTTTTCTATTTTTTGATTATTTATATAGGTTGTAACTTTTTGCCAAATCATTGTTGTACATCTTCTGAAGAAAATTGCGACAAAGAATATATATATGTATTTTCTATTTTTTATCTTGCTGTTTTCTGAGTTGAGATTTTATGAGAAATGTGCAACTCCAATAGATATATTATTTGAGTTGCACTTTTTCTAAAGAAATATGTAACTGCACCACATACTTTCAAACGAGTTGAATTTTTATTTTTTTATGAAACATGCAACTTTTTCGATAACAGTTGCACTTTTCTCGAGAAATGTGTAACTCAAACCGATTTTCGGTACGAGTTGCACTTTTGTTAAAAAAATGTGCAACTCAACCCGGTTTTCTGTGCAAGTTGCACTTTTCTTAAGAAATGTTCAACTCAAACCGGTTTTTGGTTCGAGTTGCACTTTTCTCAAAAATGTGCAACTCAAACTGTTTTTGCGTACGAGTTGCACAACCAGATTTTCTGTACGAGATGCACTTTTCTCAAGAAATGTGTAACTCAAATTGGTTTTGGCGTCATAAAAAGTGCAACTCAACCCGGTTTTCTGTACGAGTTGCACTTTTCAGAAATGTCCAACTCAAACTGGTTTTTGGTACGACTTACACTTTTCTCAAGAAATGTGCAACTCAAACCGGTTTTACGTACCAGTTGCACTTTTCTCAAGAAATGTGCAACTTAAACTTGTTTCGGGTACGAGTTGTACTTTTCTCAAGACATCACTTAGTCAAGAGTCGACAAGGGTCGCTCTGAGCGAAGAAACTGATGAAGTCCAAAATCTGACGATTATGAAGACAATGGTGATGACCGCGAGCTTAGCGGGGCGAGCCTCTTTACCCTTCGGGTTTGCAAAACGCCTGTGCCTCGTGGATTCAAACTTCCTACCGAGCGGCAAGAGTACGATGGTATCCAGGAACCCGAAGCATGGCTCGAAGACTACCTGCAAACCATAAGGGTGCAAGGCGGCACAAAATCCACCACTATGGAGAGATTGCAGCTCCATCTGAGTGGCCCTGCAAGGTCCTAGCTTCGGAAGTTACCCGAAGGATCCATTAGTCATTGGGACGAGCTGTGGGAATAGTTTCTCCGAAACTTTTGGTCCACCTTCAAGCGGCCCAAATTCATTGAAGAACTACGAACATGTGTACAGAAGGCGGGTGAACGATACAAGCATACACTAGCGATGGAGCACCATAAAAACACAACGGAAAACATATTCGATGAACCGGCAATCGATGCTTTCAATAATAGATTGCGCCGCATGGACTTTGTAGAGGAGCTGGGCAGAGCCAGACCCAAATTGAGATCATGGACATAGCCAATAAGTGGGCCGATGGCGAAGGCGCAGTAGGCAACAAAATGTCACAGTCACCCGAAGATGACCGTTTCAAGCGCAGCTAGAGAAGAGGCTAAAACTATGAGGACTACAACTGACCCCATCCAGTAGCAGCAACATTTAGAAGTAGAGACAAATAGGAAAGATGAGTAAGGCGGTAGTGAATACCGCAACAGCAAACGAGAAGAGCCCGGTCACAGTAGGCAAAATGTAGAGGCCAAGGCCTTGGATCCAGCGAGAGTATGATTCGACACCAGAGCAGATACTCAGTGGACCTTGCAACAAGCACTATTATATCGACTCAGAAAGAAAAGAAAAAGCTGTCGAATCACCTCATGAAGGACTGCAGAACTTTTCTACGGCTGCAATGAGCTTTCAGCGCGCTCCAAACGATGCATCAAACGAAGGATTCCAATTAAATGCTTCACTCATTTTCGCTAATATAAGCTATGTTGCTTACATTGAATTCTGAAATTTTATGTTATTTTTTTCTCAATTCATACACCCGATACTCGGGGCTGCAGTTTAAAATACTACAAATAAGCCCGATACTAGACCGTCAAAGCGCGCGTTGCCGCGCCCGTCCATTAAATGATGATAATAAATTAATAATATGTGCAAACAACACTAAACAATAAAAATTCATAAAAAATAACTCGACAATAGAACTAAGTAAATACCAACAAACTTGGAAAATTTCTGAAACTGCTTATAAGTGATGAAAAAATAATCTTATGTGCTTGTAATTTGTAAATACTCTGATTTACAGCCGCCAGTTCAAATGGACCACACTGATGCATCCTGTATATACAGGGCCGGTCCTGAGATTTCGAGGGCCCAGGGCGAAACTAGAACCCGAGGCCCCTTAGTTTATAAAAATATGGATAATAATCAATACATTTTTATACATATTAACTTTATTGTTTTCTTGTTACATTTTATATGTCAAGTCACAAAAGGTCTCCTTTTTTAGAGATTGACAAAAGATCTCTTTGAGTCAAAAGGGAAATAACATTTTAACCATTGGGATTTTTTGAGAAATACAGCATAAATATAGACACTTAGAAGTATGTACATATATTCACCTCTATGGACGCACGCACATACACCATATCCATGTCCATATGAATACCGAGACTAAGCCGATGGGTATTAGGATTGTCGAAGTCACCACATGCATCTCATTATTGACTGTATGTTGCCTCCCACTAGAAAAATATTCCGCCTTTGATGAAACACCAAAGCATCAAAGCTGGGGTTTGATCCCTTGCATTTTTCCTATTGAGATTGTTTGATTTATTATATAATTGTAAAATTCCTTGGTGTTATTTCACTTTTTATTTCAAGGGAATAAATTTGCATTAAGCGGAACTCCTGAAAATCCATGATGTTTACAGTTTATGCAGAAAACAACTGCCATGACATCAAATCTGTACAATTTTATTTCTGAACTTCTCTTTAGAAATCCTGCCAATCAAAGAGGGTTCCCAAAATGAAAGCAAACCAACCTGATAAAACTCTTAATACCAAACCGGCGGCTTTCTTTCCCAACGAACGCGAACCCAATTAAACCACCAATGAATCCTGCATACACTGTACTGCCCCGACCTTTCTATCCATTCCTGGTGTGCAAGGCCAAACGCCCAAACTAGGCGACAGAGCGGGATCATGTTGAATTGTCAGATAGAGAAGGATGCTCACCAATTCTCCAGAGAGCGCCTCCGGGGAGCCTTCGTCGGGGCCGGTGTCCACGGCTTCTGGCCGGCGCCGCCGCGCAGATGAGATCATCAACCGCAGCACTGGAGCTGTCAAGGCCCGGATCTGGCGATCTTCTTATTTTTTCAGTCCGTATCTCAGCGACTCGGCGTGGAAACGCCTGAGAGCCTGGCCGTCTTCCGTCGGAGCATCCTAGGCCTGCCTTCGGGCTCTTCTTACTTTAGGCCGCATCCAACGTAGTATACAGTACAGAGTACACGTGGAGGGCCCCCTGGTTTCATGGGCTGGACAGTTTACATTATCCAGTTGAGACTTTGGGTCGTCCAAACATGCAACAGTTTTATGGCACTTCAGGAAAAGAGATCAGGCGTAAAGAGTACAACAGTACACCGTTGGAGCCAAAGCCCTTCTGAATGCTCCATACTGTTCGGCGGCTGGATATTCCTCGAAACAGTGAGTAACGGTGTCCTCTTTAGAGAAATCAAAGATAATCTGAGTGTTGCTTTTGCCAAGTAATAGTTAAAGGTGTGTCCAAGAACTTATTCTGTAACAATATAGCTCACAAAATTGTTGTACGAGGCGCTCTGTCAGGGGATGGCAGCCGCTGTGTTTGGTTTCACCATCTTGGGACTGTTGTTGTACTGAACTTTGTGTGCTCACTACACGAATGGGCCGAGGTGCCGATGGCCGAGCCCTATGTCGAGGGCCAAATATCGGGGCCGTCACCGATAAGTTTCGCTAGGACATACTACGAAGTGACACCGGTAAGTATTTCGCCAACCATTGGTTACGACTTCCTTTGCCTCGCAAGTTGCTAACATCGAGGGAACATGTATATAGGAAACAGGACATTCCAGGAAATAGGACTTTGGTCATGCCTCCGAGGGTGGGCGTGAGATCACACCGGTTCATCATGGTGGTCCTACTCCTGGCCATTCTTTTGGTGCTTCTCCCGGTACTTCTTCTAGTGGTTCTTCTGCAGCTTCTACTGGAGCGCAATATCACCCTCCTACACCTTAGTTCAACAGTGACGAGCTCGGTTTCGGCCCGATTTACCCAGGAGATCATTAGAGCTTTTGTCCGATGTATATCTCTAGTTGACGCTATGACCCACCTATGCACATTTTGGATGATGTTATGATACTCTGATGTCTATTTGCTACTTGCACTTCATGTTATGTGTAATTGATTGGGTGCAGTTTCTGTGAATTTTATGTGAATTTTGCTGCCGCCAAACGAGCGAAAAAAAAAGATAAATGTCTGCCCCTATGCCGAGGGTGTGGCCGTCGGCATAGGCAGGGATGTAGACCATTGAAATCAGATGTAACTTTTTGAGATGATCATTTTGATAGGTTATACTTTTTTTCGACGTCGTATGCAAAAGATAATTCTATTTTACCGAGAAATAAGCTTTTTTTGCAAAAAAACAAAATTTAAAATTGTTAATTCCCCTCATAGTAGGTTGTATATCATACAGAAATCTCAAATAACTTTTTATTGAATTTTTTTATTATTTTCTGCCAGTTATTTAAAAATTAAAAAGGCCATGGGGTGGGGGGAGGGGGGGGGGGGGGAATCATGGCGTAGCCTCACTGTCACAGCGGGGACCCCTGTGCCGACGGCCTTTTTTTGTGCCGATGGCTTTGCTGTGTTGTATGTTGTTGATTTTTTTATAATAATTGAACATGTTTATTGTTTTTAGAAAAAATGATCTCATTGCTCCTACCTAAGTTGTTCCGAAAATATGTGTCTACTGTCCGGTGTCCCCGTGCTGAGTATGGAGGCCTGGTCGGACGTCTTGCAGAATGTGTGAAATCCAGCGGCCGAAGCTACGGCCTGGGCCTATGGAGCCGACGGCCTGAACTGAAACATGGCAGTATGCCACACATGCGCACTCTACTCAGAGTACTTTCCGTCCATACGGACCATACTGGCGTCCATCCAAAAAAATAATACTCCCTCCTATTCGTATTACTTCACGGTAATATAGATGTATCTAGACCATGGAAAAAAAATAGCGCGCTATTTCGACGCCAATAGCATGCTATAGTGTTTATAGAAAGCCCACACTACATTATTTCGGCGATATAGCATGCTATAGCGTGCTATCAGCGCGCTATATCACGCTAATAGCGTATTTTTAGACCGACGCTATTTTGTTATAGCGCGCTATTTTTTTCCTTGATCTAGCCATATTTAGCTTTAAATATTTTCATTTTAGTATGAAGTAACATGATAAGTACAGTTAATTCTTAACGATATGCTACAAAAATCACAGTTAGCTCTTCAGTGAAAAAATTCAGTTTTTTTTTTGAGAATGAAAATTCAGTGAAAAAATTCAGTTAACGGTATTATTTTGAGGGAATACAGTTTTCTTTAGCGTGATTGAGGGAATACAATTAAAAGTTAAAAACCATCATATGGGACGAGAGTCTGGCCCATTGGCTCATCAGTTGTGATATCGTTAAGGGTGATGGGCCTGGAATTAGCCCGTTTGTAATGTGCGCACACTAGTGACAGTCTTTCGGCATAGCAGTGGCAATAATCTGTCCTAAACTAATCCTATACAGATAACTGAGCCCTTCATCTCAAGGAAAAAAAAAATGATCACGTCAACACTTCAAAGAAAATTGATCACGTCAAATAATAATAACTAAACCCCTCCAGCTCCCTCGGTGATTCACGGTCGGTAGAAACAACAATTAGCATAAGGCCGTCATTCACGTTGTTATACAAAGATACTAAGCATAGCATAGTGCCCCTATGGTGATTAATTGCTCGTGGTCAATATATTGGTTGTGTGTTTCTACATCTGGATGCCTATGCACCCTTTATTTGAAATCCATTTTAAATATATTTAAAAAAAATACAAAACGTAATATCTCGTGTATATCGTGACATGTTACATGCTCATAAAGTTGTTTCAGCAAAACCCAACATGTTTTGTGCGCTATGTAAAAAAGATAAATTTTGGTGCAAAAATCAGAGACATTATTTTGTCTTTTTATGCATGACACAAAAAATATCGGTTTTATGTGAAACTTTACATGCGTACACAGAACATGGCGCCCCTCTACATGCAAATTTTTCCCTTAACTTTTTGAAATAGGTTTTATACTTACGGATACATATGCTCCCAGGATCAGTTTTGTTCTTTCGATTCTATGCTAACCTACAGAAACTTATAAGTTCATCGCATCATTAATTTCTTCTTTGTATAAAGATATTGATAAACAAATTAAGAGTTGGCTAAGGAGAAAGTGGCCGGGATACTCCAAATTAACACCTAACATTAACCGACTATTAATCATGTGGTGTAAAACTTCTAGTGAAACAGAGGAAGAATCAGAAGACAGAAAACAATGCCGAGTTTCAGTCGAATCTATAGTTTGGGCCATGGTGAAAAAAATCAAAAATAAAGCTGTGCTCACGAGTGGCACCTGCATGGCCCTCAGATGTACTAATATATATATATATTGGTCTACATTGCAATATTTCGCATAAAATGGAGGTAACCATGCAACATATATTCATCATAAGTACCGTGAACGAGAGGTGCAATATTAACTTTATTTTCTATATCACATTCCCACATAAGTCATGCTGCTACGCCATATATTATGGTGTTGTTATTATTTTTTCCATATAAACTAACCATAATTTAGATATTTTTACTCACACCTTTCATTGTTGGAGCCTTAGAGAGGGGTGTGATCTAAATCTGCACACACCCTGCAAGCACATTTCTTTCCGGCACAAATAGAACTCGAAGTGCAGCCGGTGCCGGTAGGGCAGCCTGTGTTGGACTTTTGGCGACAGTTGTCTTCGCATGGACCAGTTGAGCACACATCTGAGCTCCCGATATAGTATAGCCTACATTCTTTTCTTGCATTTACACCTATAAAGATATCATGGATTAAACTCTTTTTTTTTTGGAATGATTAAACTCATATGTTTGTTGGGTTTCTGATGCAGCATCATGTAGAAAGAAGTTAAAACGTACCTGATGCCATTACAATACATGCGAGAACTAGGAGTAGCGCTGGAGCATACCTCATCTTAACTTAGATGTGGTGTTGATGAAGTGTCGTTGACAATTACTGAGTGAGTTGTGAGTAGCAATTTTTTTTCGAAATGGGAGCATCGCTCCAGCCTCTGCATCCAAAGGATGCACACAGCTTTTGTTTATTACATTATTCGCAAAGTCTTACAAGGGGGATACAAAGATCAACTTGAAGCCACCTTTCCAGCGACAACTCGCTATGCCTCCAAGAGCGATGAAGGGGTTGACCATGAACATGACCATTACCCTGACAATACACCAACGCACATCATCTAAAACTGAATGCCTTCCCAAGCCGCCCATTGGCGGGTGAGAAGCACAACCAGTCAAGCGGACCCTGAGCGCACGCCAGTACACACGCCACAGAAATCGCTACCGCCATCTTCCTCGCACCCATCTTCAAGAGGGATCACCGCATTGACCTTGCCAGACCTGCCGTCGATGTCACCATGACGCCAGTCAGCTCCACCATCCTGCACGCGTCCGGCGAGTCGGCGCCCGTCTTCGATACCCTGCAGCTCCACGCCGCCGAGAATCATCGACGTCAACGTGGTAGATGAACACCACTCCACCAAGATCCACCTCCATCCAGCAGCTGCTCCAAAAATGATGCCTCAAGAGGTAGAAGGAGATGACAAGTCATTTTATAGTAGTTGTGAAATTAATGCACGCTAAATAATCTCGAGCTAGCGCTTAAGTAGAAGATTGGACAAGTCTTGCAAATTTAGTTGAAATTAAGTGCATTAATCTGTGGATATGTACATATTTAACTTTCATGAAGCATCAATTTTTGGAAAAATATATCTTGAGTTCGAGGTAACGGCTATAGTGGGAACCTTGACTGAATTCAACCAACAATGTCATGCTTGCTCACAATGCAAATTCAGTTGAAATAAAGTACATTAATCTGTGGATATATACATATTTAACTTTCATGAAGCATCAATTTTTGGAAAAATATATCTTGAGTTCAAGGTAACAGCTATATATAGTGGGAACCTTGACTGAATTCAACCAACAATATGCTGCTTGCTCACAATTATATTTCAAAAGGATCGTTTACTGATGGAACATGGATATACATACCTGAATTAGCTATGACAAGTAGAGCATGGTGAGCACTGCGTTGTATTGGACTCGGCTCCATCCATCGCTTGTGTCGCACGACCGTCAATATCGGTAGTTGGTGATGTTATTGGATTGGTGTTAAATATGCGCATTACGCTAAAGTAGGACTTGATAGCAGAGGATTAGTGTGTCGAAGTCGAGCAGATGTAACCAAGTTCTATTGTAAAACACACAAGTTAAATAGAATAGTAGACTAGAAGAATCTGATAAACTACACACAAGATCATCTGAGTGACGGTCCGGCCGCTTGCACCAGATGGAACCGGAACCTATGGAGGCGTCGTGCCCAGACCACCTCGATGGTTGTTACACCCTCTGTTTCATAATAATGGATATTTTAGATCTCCCTTGATCAAACGTCTTAAAATTTGACCAAGGTTACAAAAAAAAAATGGCAATGTCCGTCAAATCTACGTAGTATGAAAATTTGTAGTGTGGTTACTGTAATAAAATTAAACCTGGATCAACAATTACCTAAGCATGTGACAAATTGTAGCTAGCTACATAACTCTTGCAGGTAGCTACTCCCTCTATCCTAAAACTAGTTGAATGCACGTGACTTGCCACGGGTTATCAAGTTTTTTTTTCCCTCGCTACTCCCTCTATCCTAAAGCTAGCTATATAATTCTTATAGGATGCCTATAATATCTAGATAAAGTTAAACTTCTCAAAGTTTGATCAACTATATAGAAAAAGTTCTTAATATTTACAACCTCAAATTAATATTTTTAGAACCATCACAAAATATATTTTCATACTATGTGCATTTAAAATTGTAAATGCTGATATCTTCTCGTATATAGTTGCTCAAACTTTAAAAAAATAACGTCAACTAAAAACCATAGGTATCCTAAATTAGAAATGAGAAAGTACCTTTAAACACGTGCATAAATTGCAGCTACCGTTGGTTCCATTTTTTGGCAGCTACCAGATGGAACTTCACTATGATGGAGACTGCCCTTTCGCTCAACGTAGAGCCAAACTAGCTAACACTTCACAATTTGCTCGAGAGTAGAGAAATCAGAGCGGCGGCTTTGACACTGGTGCATGGCGATTAGACGATGGAGAGCAGTTGACGCGTCCACGTTTAAGCGAGCACGCGCGAGCGCTCGGTCGACGTAGTACATCGGTACACATCAGTGGCTTGTCATTCGGCCTCGCCAGGATAACCACCGATCGAACACGCGTCGGCGCCATCCTGAAGTCACTGCTCTCACTACTCAGAAAGGTTATCGAACTCCACTTTAAGTTACACGACTAGTTTGTCAAACTCAATATCTATCTAACGAAGCATTCCATTCATTCTAAATTTCCATGTTCATGTGGCAATTAAGATATTTCCCTTTTCTAAATTTGTTTACAGATTTGATATAGATACGCATATATCTTGGCGCGTTTATATATGGTGTTTTAATCTTGCCAGACGTGCCAATTGATAATAATAAAATAAATTAGAAATGAAAATACGGAGTATGTAGTTTTCGACAAGCACTCCAATCTAGCGTGAGCGTACAGTTGATAGTTGCCAAAAAAAAATGTAGTTGGCCCTGACAACTTTGCCATGTAGCCCAGAAAAAAGTTATCCACGGCTCTCAATACGTTCCTTCTGTGGGGCTAAAATCATAACGTTCGCTCAATAAAACATTCTTTGAAACAGCAACAATGTTGAGACAATATGTTCACCCTTTTTTGGTGACATGTACCAATATTGCACTTGGCCTAGTTGACCTTGACCTCGTTGTTGTATGCGGCGCGCAGACCGTGTTTACCTTCTTTCCTCGCTTATAATATACTTCGGTTGTTGGCGTGATATTATTCAGAGTCGCAGCCTCGGCGATTTCGTGATAAGATCGATTCCATTCCATGCATGTATTAAGACTTCAAGAGCATAGACACGACGATTTATGCATGCCAAGCTGTGCTCCTTTTTGAGATTGTTTTTGCAGTTATCCTTGGTTGTGCCACAACCATTGTGCTGGACGGATTTTTGTTTTGTTTTGCAGATAGAATGTTTGAATTGACGTCAGTGGTGACTCAACCCATGAACATCCAAAACAACTTCATTTTATCCTTAAAGATGTAGAGAGACGTACTTCTAGGTCGACCTAGCTGACCCACCCACGGTTCTGGATGGATTTTAGGGTGTATGGTCTGTCTCCGTATTTGGCACTTAGTTTGGTCGGCGGATTTGAAATGGAGTAAGAAAGACACATGCGTGACTATTTAGCGATTTTTTTAAATAATACTAATTTATTATTTATTTCCAGGACTAGTACGCGTTTTCAAAATATTTCAATTATGTGACCCGGTCGGCTTGCAGGTGACCGATCGGACAGCTATGGGCTGATCGGACGGTAGCAGTCCGATTGCAAGTGGCAGCTTTTTTTTTTTTTTTTGACGTAGACGCAAGTGGCAGCTTTGGCCGACCAGCCGACAGCATCATGTCGGACAGTGGTTGTCCGATCGGTCGCTAGAGGCCAGACCGTGGCATGGCTCCTTCTGCTCGCCCGCAGACGCCGCTCGTCCCGGCCTCTCCTTCCTTCTTCCTTCTTTCTTCTTCCTTGCTCTCTTCCCTATTCGACGGGAGCACGTAGAACAGCTCAAAAAAACTCTCTGATTTTCTCAGATTTCCACTGATTTAGTCACCAAAACTTCATCATTTTGCTGCTAGTAGTTGAGGGAAGCCCGATCTACAGATGGGTTAGGGTTTGGAGACGATTGGTGGTGATGTTTAGCAGCAATGGTGATGAAGTGGTGGAGGTTGGTGGTGGTGTAAGGGGTTGAGATGCTGCTGCGGGTTGGTGCTGGTGCTGGTGCTGAGCTGATGCGTGCTGTTCGTGCTGCTGCAGTTGGAGAGGCTGCTCACGCTATAAGGGTAAATCCTAATCTTTGCATATTAGTGTTAACTGTGTAGGTTTATGTGGGCTGCTGTTGGTGTTAGTGTATTTCTGTGCTGTGTAGTAGTTACATTTTTTGACGCGGGCGGAAAAAAAATTAGGTAAGCAAAGATGACAGATATAGTGAAGATAGTATTTTACTATAGTTTGGGTAGTGTCCGATCAAATGAGATGGAAGTTGATCTGAGTGAGTTCAAATTTGTAGAGATGAATTTGACAGCCCCTAGAACATGGACAATTGAGCAGGTGAAGGAGTGGTTGACAGAATGTTTCAGACTTAATCCTGAAGTGAACACAGTGGGTGTGCATGCATTATGGACTAAGTCGTTATCAAACATCTTCTGGTACCTGATGCCTGTAGATGATACCTCAAAGTGGGTGAGCTAGTTAAAAGGGTCTGAGAGGAGAGGAACTAACCCTGTGGCCTTAGTTCTTCCGGTGGCGAAGGAGGTAGCGCCTCCTGAAGGAGGTTACGATGGAGGAGGTGGTTACGAATTAGGCCAGAGAAGTCAAGCACCCGACGGTGGTGGTGGTTACGAGCCAGGACAGAGCAGTGGAAGATGGTTATAGTGGTCAGGTTGATGGGTACACAGGAGAAGACGGTGAGGTTGATGGTGACGAAGAAAATGAACACATGCAGAACCAGATGGAAGAGGAAGATACAAAAGGTGATAGTGATGCTGATGATTCTGATGAGTCTGATGATGGGGAGGAGGTGCCTATTCCTTGCAGATGGAATTAGGACTTTACGTCTGCAATGATAGTCAACGATGGCCATGATTCTAACTGGGATTATCACCAGAACAATGTCGCCGTATGGGCCATGTTTCCATCGAAGCGACATATGCAGGATGCAATAATTAAGTGGGCAACGGTGACTCAAAGGCAGCACAAAACAAGCGTGCCATTTGGAAAATACCTGACGATGGAATGCCTGGACATCAATTGTCCCGAAAGGGCGCATGGATATGTTCCTAAGTACGACACGACATGGCGTGCGAGCGACTTTGTGCCGCACACTTGTGAGCTTGCAAGTATCCGCGATGATCATTGCAACCTATCGTCTGCTCCCATAGCTCGGTTGTTGTACACAGAAATAGTGGAAGGTCAAGCCATGAGAGTAAGTGCTATACAGAAAAATGTTAAGAAGCATCATTTGTACACAATTTCTTATGGCAAGGCTTGGAGGGCTAAGCAGAGGGCGCTGCAGATGAGGTTTGGTTCGTTAAGAGACGCGTACGACTCTATTGTTCGTTTGCTGCAGACGCTGCAGGCGAGGAATCCAGACACCTATATAAACATCCAGGACTTGTTCTTGCCAGAGTTCGCAATTTACAGGGTTTTGCATCGAGTTTTTTTTCTCGTTCGGTGTATGCATCAAATCTTTCGGGCACTGTCGACTCGTGTTATGTGTGGACAACACGTTTCTCACCGGCCAGTACAAGGGTCAAATCTTGACCGCCATTGGAATGGATGGCAACAATCAAATCTTGCCACTCGCTTTTGCTTTCGTGGAGAGTGAGAACACCGGAAGTTGGTTAATTATGGTTCTTCAGGCAGCTGAAGATTTCAATTGTGAAGGACAAGCCAAATGTTTGCATCCTTCATGACAGGCATGCAAGTATACTGAAAGCTATTAACACACTCAAAGAGCCTAGGCAAGAAACGCCATGGGTTGACATTCAAATCCGTTGGTGCATGTGCCACCTAGGGGCCAATTTTTACACACAATCCAGGAACAAGAACCATATGAATCTCTTCAAGAAGTTGTGCATCCAGAACCAGCAGTGGAATTATAACAAGTTGCATACCAAACTGCAGGAGTTCACGAAGCAACAAGTTGTGCATAGAAAAGCTGCTCCAGATGCAAGCATAGCAGCACATATGCAGGCAGTTGTAGCACAAACAACAGCAGTAGAAGCACCGGTTTTCAAGGAACCCCAAGGTATGTGCGACTTGCCCAGATTTGACCCGCCCGGAACAAGGAGAAGGCGGGGAAGGCAGGTTAAAAACTTTGAG
Source organism: Lolium rigidum (assembly GCF_022539505.1). Classification (NCBI taxonomy): domain Eukaryota; kingdom Viridiplantae; phylum Streptophyta; class Magnoliopsida; order Poales; family Poaceae; genus Lolium; species Lolium rigidum. The sequence continues at coordinate 288,899,791 of NC_061513.1, forward strand.
CAGTGGATAGAGCACGAGCCTACGGAGAGGTGGTCCTTGTGCACGACACACATGGAGCTAGATACGGCGTCATGACAACCAACCTCGCAGAATCGTATAACTTTGTGCTCAGAGGCAATAGGGCTTTGCCACTTACAGCTATAGTAGAGGGTATTTTCATGGGCACAGTTAAATATTACAGAGAGAGACGCGAGAAGGCTCAGATGCATATGGTGAACAGCCCAGGCATACTGTATTGTTCGAAGATTATGCAGTACATGCATAAGAAGAAGGAGAAAGCTAGGCATCTCGTTGTTGTTCCCATTGGGAATGTGGAAATAAGATTCGAAGTCCGCTTACCTATAGATAAGTTCGGGTGTGGGAATCCGCAGAGGACACACGATGTGAAAATTGGCACTGAACAATGGCCAACGTGCGAGTGCACATGCAACAAACCAAAGTTGCTTCATCTTCCTTGCTCACATGTGCTAGCTGTTTCTGGGGTCCTTGGGATGCCGGAAATCTCGTTCATCTCTCCGTATTACCTTAAGGAGGTCGTGCTCAGCACCTGAACCGGTGAGCTGGCAGGATTTCGATCAATGGGAAATTTCAACACCGTAAACCCTGCTGAAAGGCGATATATCCCCGACCCGACGTAACTGCGGATAGGCAGAGGTAGACGGCCATCGCATCACATTCGGAATGATATGGATGAATCTGAAGCAGGAGGGCCAACGAGACAATATTTGGTATGCAGTCAAATCGGTCATTGGGACACCAAGTGTCCAACCTTCGGCACTAACCCAACAATAAGGGAGGCGAGGCACAAGGGGACGTCACGGGAGGGGAAGAAACTAGGCGGCGAGGCGCTAGTGTGACCCTATTTTATTGTAGTTTTATGTAGTGAACAATGAATTTGTAAGAAGTATGGAACTACTTTGCTATTTCAATGGTGAACCTATGTTACTTTAACTTGATGTAGTGAATAATGAATTTCTAATAAGTATGTAACTACTTTGCTATTGTAAGTTATATTCGTATTATGTTTTGTAATTTTTGAACTATGTTACCATATGTTGTTGACATAAATGGCAGAAAGATCGTTGCTTAGTAGGGACGTTGAGAAGGGGCACCATGCGGCGAAGCTATAGGTGAGCCTTGGTAGCCTCCCCACACTAGTGACACGCGGGGCTAATCAAAATTGGCATATGCACCCTGGTTGTGTTGAGAGGTATGTGGGATTTTTTTTGATGTATTCAATTTGAAGTGCATGCACATACTAACTATTTTCTTATATGAAATTGTAGGTTGAAGTGGGCTGGACTTCTACCTTTCGCGCGGTTGGTTGAGGCCACTAGGTCGGAGGTCATCGGTGAGCGAGGAGGCACACTGATCAAGCGCCTTCAGTACGACCACTCTCTGCTCACCAGCCTGGTGGATCGGTGGAGGCCCGAGACACACACGTTCCACTTTCGCTGGGGAGAGATGGCTCCTACTCTGCAGGATGTGTCTTTCTTACTGGGTCTACTGTTGGAGGGTCGGCACATAGGGCCGCTGGTAGAACCAATGGACTGGGATGAAAAAATGGATGCACGTTTTGAGGGAACTCGTGAGGGTCAGCCTACTTTTCTCTGTGAGGACCACGGCCCAAAGTGTGACTGGTTACTCAACTTCGAGGTACGCTCGCGAGGTTTCATGCATTGTTATAACATATTTATTTATGGTTAATGCGTTGTTATAACTAACATCTTTTATTTTCATCGTTGTAGGTTGCACGGTTCACACAACCGATGAGTGAGGCACATATCAGTAGGAGTCTCGAGGCGTACATACTGTGGCTGCTTGGGAAAGTGATGTTCATAGAGAACCATCAGACCACCATCAGCAGGCGCTACATCCCCATTGCGCGGGAGATGGCAGAAGCAACAAGCACCGACGACATCACACCTAGGAGTTGGGGTTCCGCGGTTCTAGCAGCCACGTACCGAGGTATGTGCAATGCTTGCACACTTGTCTTCCCTAAGTCTGGCCTTCTTAGCTGCCCACTGTTGTTGCAACTGTGGTCGTGGGAGAGGTTCTCCATCGGCCGACTAGACATAGACGGTGAGCGCTCTTTCGGGATATACGAGTTGGATGATGCGGACCGCATCGACATGCCTACTTTGGGGATACTAACAACATAGTGCTACTAATCGTCCAAGAAAAACATAGGCAAAAGCCCCATAGTATGTTCCATGGAAAGAAGAAAAATGAAAAATGATCATGTTCGCTTGGCATCGTCAATTTAACTGTTTGCTTGGCATTTAAACAACATGGTGAGAAATAGAAAATTTAAGTTTTTTGCCGCCCCTAAAAGGATTCTATACCATGATTAGTTCAAAGCTAATATATATGCGACCAGCAAGTGTTACGTACAGTATTAATTTAGGTGCCTGTCCATGCTATACGTCAGTGACTTCTTGTTGCCTTACCAAGGCAAATAATCAATGCGCACCTTCGGTCATTTTTTTCCCAACGATGTTACTCAGCATCAGGCCTTCTCGAAACCGCATTATCCGATGGATAATGTTGTATACAAGGTAGGAGAAATCAAAAACTGCACATTCTTTTTTGGCAATTAATTACACGAGATTGGTTTGCCAAGTATTTTTCTCGTTGCCGAGTGTTTTACATTCGGAACTGGACAAAGACAGGATTTGCCGAGTATCAACAAAAAGACACTCGGCAAAGACTCGGTACTCGGAAAATTTCCAGCATTGCTTTGCCGAGTGTAAAACAATACTAGGCAACCTGCCCGGCTTTGCCAAGTGTCCAAAAAAACATTCGGCCAAACCGCCCGCGCAGGCCAAAAAAAATCTGAAACAAAGGGAAAAGAAGGTACTTAGTTCATATCTGGCCGTTTTCAGTAAAACCGGCAGAACAACTTAAAAAATACCATAAAGCTGCATCAGGTTTGTGAATTGTTATATAGAAGTGGTCTTCTATTTATGTGCATATGTTTCGTAGGATTGTAGATTGCGTTTCTTCTAGCTGCTTCAAAAAACATCCCATTTCGGCACTCAGAAAAATGAAAAATGGGTTTTTCGTGACTAGAAAAAAGCCAAATCATAAAGCCCACATTGTACTCACTCCATTTTATTGCTTACGGCGCAATTTTATTTTTTGATTTTTCCTCGATGCTTAAGGTGCTGGTGGTTGTGGATCGCTAATCTCCTGAGTTTGCCCCTCCTTTCCCGTTCCCCCTCAAAACCTAGTCGCATTAACCCACGGCCCGAAGAAACTATTCGTGTGGCCTGAGAAACGAGGAGATCCAGCGGAAACGTTGGGGTCTAGTGCGTGCATAAGAGGAGTGAATCACACCAGCATGCATGGGGCAAAGGCGGAAACTTAGCGATTATTTTTCTCATGCCGCTCTCACCTCAATAACTGTGCAATTTTTTTTGGCATCCCAAGCAATGAGATGGAGGGAGGATGTTCGAGACCACGCATGTGTGCAATATGGGCTTGTTCCGGCAGGCTCCGCCATGCTAAGGTCACGACCTAGCTCATTTTCCCTAAAAATCATACACTTCATGACAAATGAGCTAGGTCGTGACCTTAACCATGACATAGTTTGTCAAAACGAACCCATATTATTTACACGTGCATACCTAGGAATGCTGAACACTGTTCATGAAGAAAATTTTCAACTTGTATCCCAAAAGATCCATTCTTCATTTTCTGAGTGCTAAAACCGGAGTTTTTTTTTAAGCAGCTACAAGAAGTGGAATCCAATCTTGTGAAAAAACCCTACCTAGAAAAATTGTAGACAACTTTTGTACGATGGTTTACATACCTGCTGATGACGCTACGTTTCTGGGAATTTCTAGTATTTTCTATGGCTTTCTGCCAATTTAGAAGGAAACGAGCCATTTTCACTATGAGGAAAAGGCCTAGCAGTCATGCACCACTTTTGTTTAGCAGTGGCGTACAATGGTGCGTCACTACTAGTGACGCATAATTTGGTGCGATGTGCGCCACTACTAACACTTGGTGTGTCAATACTAGCTCTTAGGGTGCGCCACCTGTAAAATTTTGATATTCTGGATCTAGATCTGGATCTAGCACCATTTTTCGCGATTTTTTGTTTGCTTGTTTTTTTTTCGAATTATGTATCCCGTTCATCTAGCATCATTTTTTTCCTCATTTTTGTTTTCCAAATTAGAGGATGGTGAGAGGATGGAGAGGAGAGGATGGATGATAGAGGAGAGCATGGAGAGGAGAGGAGCGCATGGAGGAGAGGACCGTCGAGGGGGGCCGGGAGGGGCACCGGAGTGCTTGGAGGAGAGGAGGCCTAAGAGGAGGGAGAGTGCAAGAGTTGTTGGAGGAGTGGAAGGAGGAGATGAGGAGGAGAGTATGGAGGAGTAGAGGAGGACATGATGGGGGAGAGGAGGGGAGGAATGTGTGGAGGAGGAAAGAAGGGAGGTTGATAAGAGGGTAATGGGGGTATGTGCCGTCCGATTTGAAATTCAAAGGTGGGATTAGCAGTGGTGCACTAAGGCATGGTGCGCCACTGCTATATATTGTTTTTTTTGAATTGTTTTTTGCATCAAGATCTTAAACCTGAATAAACTCCTATTCTTTGATTTTAAGGAATTGATTGTAACTTTTCGCGTGGATACATTTTCATATAATTTTTTTCATCAAAGATCGTATGCAATTAAAAAGTCGATTTACCGAAACAGGACACCATTTTACATAATATACCGAAACCATAAATCCATGTCTGACGATACGTTGAGTAGTTGGACGGGTTCTTCACGTGTAAAGACGAGCACGTACGCCCCTTGAACGTACACATCAGCATCATGTCACTGGCCTCCCCAGAATAACGATCAAATATACGTGTCAGCACAACACGGGAAAGAGAAAACCAGTACTCTCGCTACTCACGAAATTGATCAAAGTTCGGTTAAATTTTGCTACTAATCTGTCAAAATTAAGTGACGGAAGATGTATGGTACATGCTTATTGCTAATTAAGCATATGCCTCCTGTCCTCTAACTTCCGAGAGTATAAATATGTTTTTAGTATGTTCCCAGCTGATATTCGTTTGGGAATCATTTCCAAACAAAAAGATGCCTCAAGTCAAGGAAACCATGTCTGCCATCATCAGTTTAAAAGTACTGAAAAGGTGAGTTTGTGCTCTCCTTAAAATATTGTGCCAAAATTAGTTTATCAAGCAATTTTTTAATAAACCTTGTTCGTTGCGCTAATACAACTTTGAATAGGTCAAACTCAAAATTTTATTTTTTTTGCAAATTTATTATTTCCCAGTTGATAAGATTTCTTCAAGTAGAAATGAACCGAGGGTTAACCATCGAATTAACGTTTCCAGCAAGCCGGAGCCATAGCTGACACAAATGTGGCAATGAAAGTGGTGCAAGGTGGAAAAACCATTGAAACAAAACAAAGTGTGAGGAAGCAAACTCGCCAAACTTGTTACATAGGATTTGTAGGCCAGTGCCATGGCAATTTAGACCATGATATATAGGAGAGTTAATTGATCGTTGATCCAACGATGCAGACCAAAACCTGAAGGGATCATGAGCTAACGGACAACATTGGTAGTAGGGAGGAAGTAATGGATTATTTGGCAGTTATAAATTTTGATCATACAATTCAACACATTGGCTGATAACATACGTTGACACATTGGTCCTGTTAAGGAATACACGTGGACCTAGAGGGGCAATAATAGTATTTTTTTAGATAAATTGTGAAAGACAGGACTTAAACTGAAGACCTCATGTACCATGTGAAGCTACACTTGCCAACACAATTTCGAACCGAAGAAAAAGGACTAGCCAATCCACTTTCAAGTTTCAATGGGTCCGACCGTCACTCCCTCTATGTCTCTAACCAACTCCCTACCACTGATTAGTTCTCCGATGATGGCGCACCATCTTTGTGCAATGAACCCCACACCATATACCCTAACCTTGAACAATGAACCCATGTCTTCGCCTCCATGTCACACTGCTCTACACCGTGGGGGTCTCGGTTGAGTTAGCACATCAAACAGTGGGGAATCATGGCATTTTATTCAGTACTGTCACCGATATATATTACTTGTCGCAAACATCCAATTTGGATCGAAAATTACAACGAGATCCTTGAGAAGCCCTTCAGCTTCAACCTCCAGACCGTGTCGACGGCGCGCCGCCGCTCCTTCCTGAGTCGGCCTGACGTTGTTGGTTGCGGACGGGAAGTCGCCGAACGGGTCGAAGAGACCACATCCGTCCAAGAGACGAAGAAGTAGGATGAATTGCCGATGAAGCTCCTTGACGATCCGAAGATCCCCACAACCAGACGAAATCCTCGAAGACCACACCACACCCACAAGCTTCTCGACGTCGTCGTCGAGATGGGGTTGAAACTGAGGGAATATTATTGCACGAGGCGCCAACACCACCACCTGAACGCCGCCCCTACAAACAAAAACCCTAAAGACGGGGAACTAAGCCCCCAAAACTGGGAATCGGAGCCCTCCCGCCGACGAGAGCCGACGAGGCGGCCAGATCGGAGGCGGCCGACGGCGGGAGGTAGAGGAACCCTAATCGCATGAGGATATACCCTCGCGAACAAAGGGGTACAAGCAGATCGAAGTGAGTATATTAATTAGTTCCGCGACAAATAATTTGGCTCAGATGGAGTATTTTAATTGGGGGCATGTAGCAATATTGCACTTGCCCCCTTTGACTTGAGGCTCTTGCACGCGGCGCCCAGACTAAGTTGTACTACACACCAAACACACACGTCGTAGGTAATGACGTCGGCCTAATAAGTTTCCTCTTCCCGCGCATGGTAATACGCTTCAGTTTTGGAAGTAAATTATTCGTATTCGATTTCGTGATAAGATCGACACACCATCCAGATATCCAGCTACTATACCACTTCCGATGTCCTTCTATAAATACCTCCATCCAGATACAACCTCCACACAAATCCAAGCACACAGGCCATTGATCTCTAGAGCTATAGTTAAACACTTCTGATCGTAGAGAGAGAGCCATTGATCTCCAAGTCAAATCTCCTTGGTTAGTCTGATCGTAGTCTACCAGGCAGCAGCTAGCTCACCGGCCATGTCTCCCTCCCCTGATCTCTCTCGCGTCCTCCCCCGCGTGCTCATCGTCTCCCGCCGCACCGTCCGCAAGAACAAGTTCGTCGACTTCGTCGGCGAGTACCACCTGGACCTCATCGTGGGCTACGGCGCGGTGCCGGTGATCGTGCCGCGGGTGGCCGGCGTGCACACCATGCTCGACTCCTTCGAGCCCATCCACGGCGTGTTACTCTGCGAGGGCGAGGACATCGACCCCTCCCTCTACGACAACGGCGCCGACAATAACAACGACGGCCTCACGCCGGACCAGCTGGAGGCCGTGCGCCGGCTCCACCCGAGCGACGCCGCCGTGGACCACGAGAAGGACTCCATCGAGCTCCTCCTAGCACGCCGCTGCCTCGAGCGCGGCATCCCGTTCCTCGGCATCTGCCGCGGCTCGCAGGTGCTCAACGTCGCCTGCGGCGGGTCCCTCTACCAGGACGTCGACCAGGAGCTCCCTTCCCATGCCTCCAACACCGCCGTGTGCCACATGGACTACGCCGACTACGACGGGCACCGGCACCCGGTGAGCGTCCTCCCCGGCACGCCGCTGCAAGAGTGGTTCGCGGAGTCGCTCGGCGGCGAAGAGCGCGATGAGATGATGGTGAACAGCTACCACCACCAGGGCGTGCGGCGGCTGGCCGAGCGGTTCGTGCCGATGGCGTTCGCGCCGGACGGCCTGGTGGAGGGGTTTTATGACCCGGATGCGTACAGCCCAGGCGAGGGCAAGTTCATCATGGGGTTGCAGTTCCACCCGGAGCGCATGCGCAAGGCGGGCTCCGATGAGTTCGACTACCCCGGCTGCGCCAAGGCCTACCGGGAGTTCGTCCGCGCCGTGGTCGCGTACCAGGCGAAGCTCGCCGTGGTGCGACGCTTCCAGGACGTGGCCACGCGTGGTGCGGTCACCGCGGCGGTAGCGCCGAAGCTGAGCCAGGACTTGGAGAAGCAGCGCAGGGTGCTCGTCCGGAGCTTCTCGCTGGCCAAGAACATGTACTTCGGCGCCGGAGATACAAAGCCGGCAGAGGCTGAGCGGCGCGACCTCGACGCGGGGGCCGAGTTCCTGGAGACAACGGCGGCAGCCCTGAGCTCGCAGCAGGAGAAGCGGCTGAAGCAGATGGGCGCGACGGTGCGGAACGCGTCCGGGTACCTCAACAGCAGGCTGAAGGTGAGCGCGGACCGGGAGGCGGCGGCGCGGGCGCTCATGGGCAAGATGTCCGCCGCGCAGCTCTCCAGCCTCGCCGCATTCTACCGCGCCATGGGAAACATCTGCTCCGACGTGCTCGACGCCAAGCTCCAGCCGACGTCTCCGACTCTCCAGGAGTGAGTGATCACTGAAAACCAAACGGTTTGCAGTGGCATGGTACTGAATTAGTTTGTGATGGTGATGTAGCTGGACGCGCGACAAGTGTTTGTTTGTTTGACTTTGTTACCTTGCCCGTACAATGTGAATGTATCTTCTCATTCTTACGGCTCGTTGACTTTGATGATTTCAGTTTCTCCACCGTGTCGTCGATGATCACACGAAAGATGGAAATGAAAACTACTAGTACTCTGTATAGCTTTGCTAATTCTCAATCGACTTAATTTTCAGTTGACTACTAGACCCATATGTTTGTATCATGATTTGTGCTAATATGAGTTATAGCATTGGTTGCAACTCATATTTTCTACTGAGTATTTGCATATGAGGAATCGTTGGATTCTTTCGTGATTGCAACATTAGTTGCATAAGCGTTGGATTACTTCTGATTTGTGCTAGTCATAAATTGTAGATTCAAGGATTAGGTACGAGATATTACTATATATCCAAGGTGTCCTTCTATTTGTGGTTCTATAGACCCTGGTCGTCCACAGATGCCGAAGTTTCGAGAGAGGGATACTGAAGCAAAAGTACATGTTTGATTCTCATGCTCCATTCTGCAGTTATTACAGCTTCTCCACTCGCATCCCCAACCAGATAGTTGAAAATTAAATCCTAACGGTAATTGAAAATTTCATTCAAATTTAATTATATTTATAAAGTTTGAACGAAATTTATCTAAACCTAAATCTTATAGCGACCGCGGCAGCCACCGCGATAGTAGTACCCGAGTTACCGACAGTCGTTGTCAGTGACTTCGTTCTTCCCGCGGTCAACGTCATCGGTGGGCTCCTCCGTCACGTCGCCACTAGGGCCGGCCTGCGACCATGAGTTGTGGGACGACGCACCTCTCCAGGCCCGCTGCGTAGCTAGTGGTGGCGCCAACGGCGGTGATGGAGGGTATTCTAGATGCGGATCGCCGTGTCGGATCCCCTCAGCGACGGCCGCTAGCGTGTGGCCAGACACTCCAAGAAGACGTATCGATAATTTCTTATGTTCTATGCCATATTATTGATGATACCTACATGTTTTATGCACACTTTATGTCATATTCGTGCATTTTCTGGAACTAACCTATTAACAAGATGCCGAAGTGCCAGTTCCCGTTTTCTGCTGTTTTTGGTTTCAGAAATCCTAGTAACGAAATATTCTCGGAATTGGACGAAATCAAGACCCAGGGGCCTATTTCGCCACGAACCTTCCAGAAGACCGAAGAGCATACGAAGTGGGGCCACGAGGTGGCGACACCACATGGCGGCGCGGCCAAGGGGGGCCCACGCCGCCCTGTGGTGTGGGCCCCTCGTCAGGCCCCCGACTCTGCCCTTCCGCCTACTTAAAGCCTCCGTCGCGAAACCCCTGATGCGAAAAACCACGATACGGAAAACCTTACTGAGACGCCGCCGCCGCCGATCCCATCTCGGGGGATTCCGGAGATCTCCTCCGGCACCCTGCCGGAGAGGGGATTCATCTCCCGGAGGACTCTACACCGCCATGGTCGCCTCCGGAGTGATGAGTGAGTAGTTCACCCCTGGACTACGGGTCCATAGCAGTAGCTAGATGGTTGTCTTCTTCTCATTGTGCTTCATTGTTGGATCTTGTGAGCTGCCTAACATGATCAAGATCATCTATCTGTAATACTCTATGTTGTGTTTGTCGGGATCCGATGGATAGAGAATACCATGTTATGTTAATTATCAAGTTATTTCATATGTGTTGTTTATGATCTTGCATGCTCTCCGTTATTAGTAGAGGCTCCGGCCAAGTTGATGCTAGTAACTCCAAGAGGGAGTATTTATGCTCGATAGTGGGTTCATGCCTGCATTGACACCCGGGACGATGTGACGAAAGTTCTAAGGTTGTGTTGTGCTGTTGCCACTAGGGATAAAACATTGGCGCTATGTCCGAGGATGTAGTTGTTGATTACATTACGCACCATACTTAATGCAATTGTCTGTTGCTTTGCAACTTAATACTGGAAGGGGTTCGGACGATAACCTGAAGGTGGACTTTTTAGGCATAGATGCAGTTGGATGGCGGTCTATGTACTTTGTCGTAATGCCCAATTAAATCTCACTATACTTATCATGACATGTATGTGCATTGTTATGCTCTCTCTATTTGTCAATTGCCCGACTGTAATTTGTTCACCCAACATGCTTTTATCTTATGGGAGAGACACCTCTAGTGAGCTGTGGACCCCGGTCCATTCTTTTAATACTTGAAATACCAATCTGTCGCAATACTTGTTTTACTTGTTTTCTCTCGCAAACAATCATCTTCCACACAATACGGTTAATCCTTTGTTACGAGCAAGCCGGTGAGATTGACAACCTCACTGTTTCGTTGGGGCAAAGTACTTTGGTTGTGTTGTGCGGGTTCCACGTTGGCGCCGGAATCTCCGGTGTTGCGCCGCACTACATCCCGCCGCCATCAACCTTCAACGTGCTTCTTGACTCCTACTCGGTTCGATTAAACCTTGGTTTCTTACTGAGGGAAACTTGCCGCTGTGCGCATCACACCTTCCTCTTGGGGTTCCCAACGGACGTGTCAACTACACGCATCAAGCAAATTTCTGACGCCGTTGCCGGGGAGATCAAGACACGCTGCAAGGGGAGTCTCCACTTCTCAATCTCTTTACTTTGTTTTTGTCTTGCTTTATTTTATTTACTACTTTGTTTGCTGCATTATATCAAAAAAAAAATTTAGTTGCTAGCTTTACTTTATTTACTATCTTGCACTCTATATCAAAAACACAAAAAAATTAGTTACTTGCATTTACTTTACTTGATTCATCATGTTTCCTTTTAATTTTACCGCAAAAAACATACCGGTAGGACAAGGGTCTATAACTGGGAGGAACAATATAGAAGAATTTTTCACCCATGTTAGTACCGTTGAAGATTTTGAAGATAGACACTTGGTAGAACTTGCTCCTACTTATGAAGTTGCTGCTGCTGCTTTAGTTCGCCTGTTGGAAACTAAATTTGTTAATCTCAATCCTATAATCCAACACATGTTTCTTACACTTGGTGATTTGGAAGAGGGGAAAAGAAAGATTTTGTTTTAGAAACCCTTCTTAGAGAATTTGGTGGTCTAGCAAGAGAGGCTAGAAAGGTCTTCGCTAAATTTAATATGCTTGGTTCTCATACTAATTTTGTTGGTCTCCTTGAAAAAATGGATATGGATAGGATAAGGTACACTAATAATGCTAATGATGGTGGGGAGATCAAAGCACCAATACCATGTAAACTCCTAGCTATGAATGATGCACTAGAAAATAACTATGCTTGGCTTGTTCCTGAAAATTTGTTTGATGAGAGTAGCAAGCCCAAGACTAATGAAAATGGAGACGCTGAAACTTATGTATCCAATATAATATGCATGGTTGAGAAAACTCCAAACCCCGCTGTAGGTGCACCACCCTTTGATGTTACTTGAGTTACACTTTCTGCGCCTAGCTGAAAGGCGTTAAAGAAAAGTGCTTATGGGAGACAACCCATGTTTTTACTCCAGTATTTTTGTTTTATATTTGTGTCTTGGAAGTTGTTTACTACTGTAGCAACCTCTCCTTATCTTAGTTTTGAGTTTTGTTGTGCCAAGTAAAGTCTTTGATAGTAAAGTAAGTACTAGATTTGGATTACTGCGCAGTTCCAGATTTCTTTGCTGTCACGAATCTGGGTCTACCTCCCTGTAGGTAGCTCAGAAAATTAAGCCAATTTACGTGCATGATCCTCAGATATGTACGCAACTTTCATTCAATTTGAGCATTTTCATTTGAGCAAGTCTGGTGGCCTAATAAAATCCATCTTTACGGATTGTTCTGTTTTGACAGATTCTGCCTTTTTATTTCGCATTGCCTCTTTTGCTATGTTGGATGAATTTCTTTGATCCATTAATGTCCAGTAGTTTTATGCAATGTCCAGAAGTGTTAAGAATGATTGTGTCACCTCTGAACATGTTAATTTTTATTATGCACTAACCCTCTAATGAGTTGTTTCGAGTTTGGTGTGGAGGAAGTTTTCAAGGATCAAGAGAGGAGTATGATGCAATATGATCAAGGAGAGTGAAAGCTCTAAGCTTGGGGATGCCCCGATGGTTCACCCCTGCATATTTTAAGAAGACTCAAGCGTCTAAGCTTGGGGATGCCCAAGGCATCCCCTTCTTCATCGACAACATTATCAGGTTCCTCCCCTGAAACTATATTTTTATTCCGTCACATCTTATGTACTTTGCTTGGAGCGTCGGTTTGTTTTTGTTTTTTTGTTTTGTTTGAATAAAATGGATCCTAGAATTCACTTTATGGGAGAGAGACACGCTCCGCTGTAGCATATGGACAAATATGTCCTTAGGCTCTACTCATAGTATTCATGGCGAAGTTTCTTCTTCGTTAAATTGTTATATGGTTGGAATTGGAAAATGCTACATGTAGTACCTCTAAAATGTCTTGGATAATTTGATACTTGGCAATTGTTGTGCTCATGTTTAAGCTCTTGCATCATATACCTTGCACCCATTAATGAAGAAACACTTAGAGCTTGCTAATTTGGTTTGCATATTTGGTTTCTCTAGAGTCTAGATAATTTCTAGTATTGAGTTTTGAACAACAAGGAAGACGGTATGGAGTCTTACAATGTTTACAGTATGTCTTTTATGTGAGTTTTGCTGTACCGTTCATCCTTGTGTTTTTTTCAAATAACCTTGCTAGCCTAAACCTTGTATCGAGAGGGAATACTTCTCATGCATCCAAAATACTTGAGCCAACCACTATGCCATTTGTGTCCACCATACCTACCTACTACATGGTATTTATCCGCCATTCCAAAGTAAATTGCTTGAGTGCTACCTTTAAAATTCCATCATTCACCTTTGCAATATATAGCTCATGGGACAAATAGCTTAAAAACTATTGTGGTATTGAATATGTACTTATGCACTTTATCTCTTATTAAGTTGCTTGTTGTGCGATAACCATGCTTCGGGGACGCCATCAACTATTCTTTGTTGAATATCATGTGAGTTGCTATGCATGTCCGTCTTGTCTCGAAGTAAGAGAGATCTACCACCTTTATGGTTGGAGCATGCATATTGTTAGAGAAGAACTTTGGGCCGCTAACTAAAGCCATGATTCATGGTGGAAGTTTCAGTTTTGGACACATATCCTCAATCTCATATGAGAATAATAATTGTTGCCACATGCTTATGCATTAAAGAGGAGTCCATTATCTGTTGTCCATGTTGTCCCGGTATGGATGTCTAAGTTGAGAATAATCAAAAGCGAGAAATCCAAAATGCGAGCTTTCTCCTTAGACCTTTGTACAGGCGGCATGGAGGTACCCCATTGTGACACTTGGTTAAAACATGTGCATTGCAAAGATCCGGTAGTCCAAGCTAATTAGGACAAGGTGCGGGCACTATTAGTATACTATGCATGAGGCTTGCAACTTGTAAGATATAATGTACATAACTCATATACTTTATTACTACCGTTGACAAAATTGTTTCATGTTTTCAAAATAAAATCTCTAGCACAAATATAGCAATCGATGCTTTCCTCTTTGAAGGACCATTCTTTTTTACTTTTATGTTGAGTCAGTTCACCTATCTCTCTCCACCTCAGGAAGCAAACACTTGTGTGAACTGTGCATTGATTCCTACATATTTGCATATTGTACTTGTTATATTACTCTATGTTGACAATTATCCATGAGATATACATGTTACAAGTTGAAAGCAACCGCTGAAACTTAATCTTCCTTTGTGTTGCTTCAATACCTTTACTTTGATTTATTGCTTTATGAGTTAACTCTTATGCAAGACTCATTATACTTGTCTTGAAGTACTATTCATGAAAAGTCTTTGCTTTATGATTCACTTGTTTACTCATGACATTACCATTGTTTTGATCGCTGCATTCACTACATATGTTTACAAATAGTATGATCAAGGTTATGATGGCATATCACTTCGGAAATTATCTTTGTTATCGTTTTACCTCGCTCGGGACGAGCGAACTAAGCTTGGGGATGCTTGATACGTCTCCGACGTATCGATAATTTATTATGTTCTATGCCATATTATTGATGATACCTACATGTTTTATGCACACTTTATGTCATATTCGTGCATTTTCCGGAACTAACCTATTAACAAGATGCCGAAGTGCCGGTTCTCGTTTTCTCGCTGTTTTTGGTTTCGAAATCCTAGTAACGAAATATTCTCGGAATTGGACGAAATCAAGACCCGGGGGCCTATTTCGCCACGAACCTTCCAGAAGACCGAAGAGCATACGAAGTGGGGCCACGAGGTGGCGACACCACATGGCGGCGCGGCCAGGGGGGGCCCGCGCCGCCCTGTGGTGTGGGCCCCTCGTCAGGCCCCCGACTCTGCCCTTCCGCCTACTTAAAGCCTCCGTCGCGAAACCCCTGATGCGAAAAACCACGATTCTGGAGATGATGGTGAACAGCTACCACCACCAGGGCGTGCGACGGCTGGCGGAGCGGTTCGTGCCGATGGCGTTCGCGCCGGACGGGCTGGTGGAGGGGTTCTACGACCCCGACTCGTACAGCCCCGACGAGGGCAAGTTCATCATGGGCCTCCAGTTCCACCCGGAGCGCATGCGCAAGGCGGGCTCCGACGAGTTCGACTACCCCGGCTGCGCCAAGGCGTACCGGGAGTTCGTCCGCGCCGTGGTCGCGTACCAGGCGAAGCTCGCCGCGGTGAGACGTTTCCAGGACGTGGTCACGCGCGGCCGGAGCGCGGTCACGCGCGGCCGGAGCGCGGTCACCGCAGCAGTGCCAAAACTGAGCCATGACATGGAGAAGCAGCGCAAGGTGCTCGTCCGGAGCTTCTCCCTGGCCAAGAACATGTACTTGGGCGCCGGAGATGCAAAGCCGGCAGAGGCAGAGCGGCGGGACCTCGACGCGGGGGCCGAGTTCCTCGAGACGGCGGCGGCAGCCCTGAGCTCGCAGCAGGAGAAGCGGCTGAAGCAGATGGGCGCGACGGTGCGGAACGCGTCCGGGTACCTCAACAGCAGGCTGAAGGTGAGCGAGGACCGGGAGGCGGCGGCGCGGGCGCTCATGGCGAAGATGTCGGCCGCGCAGCTCTCCAGCCTCGCCGCATTCTACCGCGCCATGGGAGCCATCTGCTCCGACGTGCTCGACGCCAAGCTCCAGCCAACGTCTCCGACTCTGCAGGAGTGAGTGATGACTGAAAACCAAACGGTTTGCAGTGGCATGGTACTGAATTAGTTTGTGATGGTGATGTAGCTGGACGACAAGTGTTTGTTTGACTTTGTTACCTTGCCCGTACAATGTGAATGTATCTGCTCATTCTTACGGCTCGTTGACTTTGATGATTTCAGTTTCTCCACCGTGTCGTCGATGATCACACGAAAGATATGGAAATGAAAACTACTACTACTCTGTATAGCTTTGCTAATTCTCAATCGACTTAATTTTCAGTTGACTACTAGACCCATATGTTTGTATCATGATTTGTGCTAATATGAGTTATAGCATTGGTTGCAACTCATATTTTCTACTGAGTAGTTGCATGTGAGGAATCGTTGGATTCTTTCGTGATTGCAACATGAGTTGCATAAGCGTTGGATTACTTGTGATTTGTGCTAGTCATAAATTGTAGATTCAAGGATTAGGTACGAGATATTACTATATATCCAAGGTGTCCTTCTATTTGTGGTTCTATAGACCCTGGTCGTCCACAGATGCCGAAGTTTCGAGAGAGGGATACTGAAGCAAAAAGTACATGTTTGATTCTCATGCTCCATTCTGCAGTTATTACAGCTTCTCCAGTTGCATCCCCAAACAGATAGTTGAAAATTAAATCCTAACGGTAATTGAAAATTTCATTCAAATTTGATTATATTTATAAAGTTTGAATGAAATTTATCTAAACCTAAATCTTATAGCGACCGCGGCAGCCACCGCGATAGTACTACCCGAGTTACCGACAGTCGTTGTCAGTGACCTCGTTCTTCCCGCGGTCATCGTCATCGGTGGGCTCCTCCGTCACGTCGCCACTAGGGCCGGCCTACGACCATGAGTGGTGGGACGACGCACCTCTCCAGGCCCACTACGTAGCTAGTGGTGGTGACAACGGCGGTGATGGAGGGTATTCTAGATGCGAATCGCCGCGTCGGATCCCCTCAGCGACGGACGCTAGCGTGTGGCCAGACACTCCAAGAAGATGTGGCACCCCTCCACATTCTGCAAGGTTGGTGGGCCAATGAGGCCGTCGAGCCGCTGCATGTCCCCCGCCGATGTGCATCGAAGAAGTATGACCACCTGGCGTCGTCTAGATTGGATCCGCGCACACTTCCGATGACAGGCGGCGGCGCTGGTCGCGGATCTCCTTGAACCACCGCCATTGGAGGCCTTCCTCCTGCCGCCGCCGCTGGGTAGCCTCATGTTGGGTGATACTAGGTACCGCGCGTCATACAATGCCCAAGCTTCATCGACAGTGAGGCTTCCTCTCCCAAAGTCGTTGGTGGCGGCACGTGTGGGATGGCGGTTCTCGACATGGCGGCATGGATCTTTTAGGTGGGCGGGTGCTTGGGTTTGCGAGGGAGAGAGCATCGGCGGAAAGAGCGGCGATTATGAAGATGGCCGATATGCAGGGAACCTTTTATGCGCCGGAGGCAGTCGACAGGCAGTGGCTCGCATTAACGCCAACGAGACGCATAAATGCGCGCCTGGGAAAACTGCGCCGCTCCTGGGAAAGCTATGTGTCCATTAGCGCCGGTTGACCGGAAGTAGGCAAACAGTTAAGCCCAAGTGCAGAGACGGAGCTATATGTAGTTCAGGGGCCACCGCCCCCAGCCCATGAAAATTTTAGCCAAAAATTAGTAGTATTTGGCCCATTTACCCCTAAAATCAGTAGTATTTGTCCATTTACCCTCAACTATTCAAATGAACTGAGAGCGTCGGACAACCTATTGAACCGTGACTGTCTGACTGAAGATGCTCTTAGTAGTCTCCAACAGAAAATGTTCCTTACTTGTTGGAGACTTTGTTCATGCATGGCAACAAGAAGAGCCGAGCATAACAGCACAGTTCATGATCATCACGTGGAGCTTCGGAGTTGTCGAAGTCAGAGCACGGTCAGGCCGTCAATAGATCAAACAGGGCAATGAAACCAACCGAAGAGATTTACATATCATGGAACACATAATGCGCGCGCGTGCATGCATATATACCTCCTGGGTGAATAATAGCTCACAGCCAGCCTCAGATCGACGATGAAAACCACCGCGCGCCTACAACTGCGCCTCACATGGACCACGACTTATCAGGTGAGAAGAAAGCAAATCGACCGTGAGAGGGGAAGAGCGCGCTAAGTCAAGTGACATACCTACCGCGGGACGGATTCATCCGGAGAAGCCATCACCTGCGCAGATCGGATCCACCAACATAAACAGATCGGCAATGTGAGGCAGGCAACTCGATCAGACCACGAGGATGGAGAGTGTCCTCCACAAACCATGCATCCAAAGAAGTCAACAGCGATAAATAATCCTCCACAAATCAACACATGTAGCCAACTATGGGGCATGAAATACTCAAGTAACATATCGGACGTATACCTGTTGAAGGATCTCCATCCGGAAAGACTTTGCCCGCGGCCGGGCGAACGGAGATCGGATGGACCAGATAACTAGCCTCGCGCACTTGAGATCGGATGGCAACATTAAACTAATGATCCAAAGGGCCGGTAAAATAATCCTTTTCATCAATGGAGCATCAACCCATGCAAACAACCAGGGAAGAAAAACTCAAGTGACATACCTGTCGCGGGATTCATTCGGAGAAGCCATCACCTGCGTGCGGCCGGACCAACGGAGATCGGATCGGGCCAAGAGAAACGGACCGGCGAGGTGAGGCAACTCGATCTGACGACGATGATGGACATCGTCCTCCACAAACCATGCATCTAAAGACGTCAACAGCGATAAATAATCCTCCACAAATCAACCCATGCAGCCCACCATGGGGCAAGAAAAACTCAAGTATACCTGTTGCGGGATCTCCATCCGGAGAAGACTTTGCCCGCGGCCGGGCGAACGGAGATCAGATGACTAGCCTCGCGGATCACGAGGACAGAGAGTGCCGTCTCCTCTCCTCTCCTCTCCTCTCCTCTCCTCTCCGAGCAAGAGTCAAAGTCTAAGTCGTCACACACGACGCACGCGTTAGCTTGCACCCCTCGTTGTATATATAGAGTCGAGGGAGGTCATGATATTAGGGGCTAAATTTTCGCTAAAGGATTCAAAGCTCCCGCTAAATTTTCCCACTTACGTTCCTTGATTTTGATTTGCTCAGCGCTGATACACTTCCCACCTACCACCCTTGATTTGCTTGAAGGGAAGCACTGATAGACGGATCAGATTTGACAGCCACGGATCAGTGACGTGGACATGGTAGGTGAAACTTCTCCTTCCTGGATTAATTACCGATGACTAATAACTCACCTTCCATAATTTTTTCCCATACCAAATTTACGGATCGATAGGTTCCAGTAATAGGGGAAGGCGCGCACCATACGTATCACAAAACTGGATAGATTTCGTGAATTAATTAGTGACATGACACGCCACTCGTTCAATGCCTATACGATTCACAAAACTGGATAGATTTCGATTCACGCCGGCCGGGCTGAATACCACTAAATCCATTCACCCATTCCAGTTTAATTGATCAATTTTGTCCTGCATACACATGTTTTTTCTAATTTAATAATTGACTTAATATTGAAGAAAAGTATTCTACTATAAAGTTGGTCAATAAAATAAAAATTATGTCACAAAAAATTATATTATTGGAAGTAAATGAGACATCTTGTTTGTTCCTATTCTCTAATGCTATCATGGTTGCTAGTTCACGTTGGCTGCAGCATATACAGTAGCTAAGATATTGCTCGTTGACTGTTTCAGTTTTAATACTCGACTCCATGTCAGTACCAATTCCATGTTATTGGGAGCAAAGTTCAAAACAACAATGTAATTAATACTTTTGATTTTATAATTGTTGATATAGCAAAACGGGAGCAAAGCTTCGTACACAACAAATGCTAGCAAGCAGGTGTCAGCTTGACACGAAATACAATATATTTATGTTACAGGGAGTCAAGAAGGTGTCTATATTGCCGCAACACAACATGCAAGAATGAAAAGAAAACCCAGCACTACGTGCATCTCATCTCTCAGCATTATGAAACGTTAATTCTCTCAGTTTGGCACACAAAACTCAGTATTAGTAGTACATGGATCTCTCACACTCTCCTGTTTTCCCTTCCTCCATCATTCAGCTATGGCAGTCCAACAACACATACAGCTGGCCTGAGAGCTCAGCAACAGGTAGTCCGGGTTGCTAAACTTCCTGAGGAGCATATCATCCACAGCATGTACTATCTTAGGCTTCATCTTCTCCAACATGTCCAGGTTGTGTGTGCCCAACACCTCCTTCCACTGCTCCTTCAAGCACCACCTTGCACTGCTCCACATTAGCTAAGTCAATAGTTGGAAGATGGTACTACTACCTCCGAACCTGTTTCCACCAGATTTCAAGCATTAGACTGACAACACTTCATATTAACCAGGTGTTTTGCAGCTAGAGTTTCACCTTCTGTTGTGCAAATCAATGAGTAAAACACCTCAACACAACCAAACCAAATGACAAGAAATAGTACTACTGAGCTCACATTGTCAGCAAGGCAAAAGAATAGGCTCAATGGTTCATGGAAGGTCATTCCAACATAAGACTTATTTCGATATTGACAGCACCTTTTGTCCAAAATCAGACTAGTTTAAGATGACTTTATTCAATTATGCATATTTACAAAGGAACACTTCCAAATAAAATCACATGATTATGACTAGTTGCCATCAGTGCATACCCAGTATGTTTTTATGTGCTCTTGTGTGTCTCATTAGGAAGTAGTTGCTTCATTCTACTATGCATCACTTCATTTCAGCAGTAAAAAATTATACAAACATCACGTTACTGGAGCTACCATGCTTGCTGTAATCTATAGCCTAATGAGCTGCGAAAATCTGAAATACCATCACGCCTAGAAACAAAAACCT
Organism: Lolium rigidum; assembly: GCF_022539505.1. NCBI lineage: Eukaryota > Viridiplantae > Streptophyta > Magnoliopsida > Poales > Poaceae > Lolium > Lolium rigidum. The sequence continues at coordinate 288,920,368 of NC_061513.1, forward strand.
CCAACCTACCCGTAAAAAAGGTAACAAAAACCTCCAACTTCAGCTAGAAGATGCACACATCTCTCGTGCTAGCTAAAAATGTAAGCAATCGAGTTGTAGCTCCAACAAGAACCCGAAGTACACGTGGCAGCTGGTGAGCTCCAGCCGAATATAATTCATCAAGTCAGGAGATCTTCGTTAATATGCCAGTGTCACCCAGATAAAATATTTACAAATAAGTGAGTAAACAGAACTCAAGTCTTCGGTCATTATGACTGCACTAACCTTCATAAGTCTTAACCATAGTGCAAACATATATAACAATCGCCAAGATATTTTCACCAGTCTCGATAATCCAGTTGCCATCAAATTTCTAAGGTGACCAAGTGTGTGAAAACAATGTACAAAAGAGATGCAGAAGGAGGTACCATACCTGCAGACCAGATGGAAGAGGCTAGGTCACCAACATCATTGCCCTTGAGCTGCTTCTTTGTGTCCTCAACTCTTGTCCTTGAAGACGGCCACCACGAACTTCTTGGCAGGGCCCTCAATGAGGTCGTGGCCTCCATGAGCACTAACTTGATGGTCGCGGTGTGGGTGCGGCTCGGCACATCCTCGATCACCACATCCACCTACTTCTTCTCCACCAGCGGGAAATGAACACAGCAAACGACTGCCCAGACGCTCCAAGCTAGAAAATACACCAGGCCAAATAGCAGCATGAAGATGCTTCGGAGGATTTCGTCATCCCTGTCGTTTATCGTACAAACAACAGATCATAAAATACCCCAGGGAATTAGTTTCAAAGAACAGTATGATAGGAACTCCGAACTCGTGACTGGACTTCGCATTTAGCAAAAAAAAGTATCATTATATTGTACATGGAGATTAAATTATTCAAGCATCTATTAAATAAATGAAAAGCATGATCAAACATAAATAGCAATTATGCTGGCTCATGACTTCAAACATTTACATAGATAAATACTCTAGCCCATATATTACTTGACAACAACCAAAGCTTTCTCCCCCGGCAAAAAAGGTTTCTTTTGGTTCCAATCAGTTTATAAAAGGAGTATGCACTAACAACATGATCAAAAGTAAGGAAATCAAGGGGAAAATATTGGTGGTGAGCTCGCAAGCAATGCCAAGGAGGGGAGAACAGCCTGATGATGCCGCTAAGGACTGGAGCAGTTTTTTCTTCATGCCAGCAGACCTTGGCGCTTGACCAGCAGTACTACATAATATGGTTGCATCTGATTCGAGTTCTGAGGTCTGACCTATAAAGAGAGAAAGGCATTCACAACTTCGTTGAACATATAATACTGCAAAAGAGCATAAAATTGTTTAGCACACCACCCCCAAGAGGTATCCCATGGCAAAGAGGATATAATTCTTCAGAACAAGCCACTGCTACAAGTGTATCTTCGTACAGAAGTGTCAGCCTTATCTGCACTCAATGTGATCTCTAGGATTTATAATCCACATCTCAGTCACATGAAAAAATGTATCTAAGGCAATAAAATTAGTCTCCAACCTTCACAAAGACAAGAGGTAATTGTAGTAATAACCCTCAGATTATGCGAAACTATGGTTCATATTAATTTGGGAGCAATCTTTGAAGTTTCAAGCAAAAAAAGAAACCAAGTTTCTCTCATACTATTTTGTCATTTTACAATAAACCTTGCATGGTTAAATCCCGTAATTAATACATATGTTAAGGTTGAACAATGTTTGGCAGTGCAGTGTAAGATATGGTGACATTCAAGGATCACTAGGAGAAGTTTACTGATAATCCAGACTCTTGTTTTCTGAAGGTAACATGATCACTTTTAGGGGTTGTACTTGCTGAGGTAATTGTATTCTATGAGAGCTCATAAAAAATCATACTTTTATCTATAAGCTTTCCATCCAAAAAAATGAATTTATATTTCTGTGTGGTAAGTGCTGTTCCAATAAACAGACTAAAGTTTTCTGTGATACTAGTTGTCACAATAGTGTGATTGCGAAGCCAAACTTTGGATTCAATATCAAGTAATCTATACCTATTTTATGGAAAAAAAAATTTACCTACTGGTTGTTGCTCAAACCATGTGACAAAAGAAACGGTTATAGGCTTGCATAACTACAGCTAAATAAATATCAAACGTTTTTGAACCGAACCCCTCACACTTGTGCAAACAAAGTAGACAATAGCTAGACACATGTACATGCATTGCAATCATGCACCAAATATCGACAGAAATAAGATTGTGCATCACAAAGCAACACATGTAATGTGGAACTTAACATAAAATAAAAGATGATGTTACATAAGATAGGAAAGAGAACCACACAGAAGAGATGGCTTCACCTTGCTGCTAGAGAGAGGTTGGAGTTGAGGAAGCTTTCCACCGTCTCATGAATTGTGAAGCATGTCTTCCAAGTTGCTGCTAGGCGGGGACATCGTAGACCCACTCGTTGACAGCAGGCGAACTCAGGGAAGATCTTGAGCGGGTTAGGCTTGGCTCGTTTCCCACGTAGGAGAGGCAACAGAGCCCGCTGGCGGCGATCCGTCCCTGATGGTGGAAGGGCCAACCCTAACCGCCTCTTTCTATCTTTTGCGAATGCATCTCTCTTTTCTGTGTAGATTCGAATCTGGAGTAGGGGGTGTGAAGGACGTTGTGAGAGGCAAGGGTATTCCACCGACTATTTAAAGTCGGAATGTCCAGGTAAGAGCGAAACAAAGTGCCAACCTGTGTGAGAAGCTAGAGGCTAGCTAGTCAACGAGGGAGCCGGTGGACCCACAAACATGCACTATGGAATTAGATATCCTTGTTAGATTTAAATAAACACCGAAATAATATGGCAACACCTACACATGCTACAGGCAAATATATCTACCAACAACAATAACATGGAAGTTCATCAGTTTAGAAGCTAAGCACTTACTCTAGCTAAACAACCATATATTAGATAACAAAATGTGCCAAATAAAGTACATAATTACACTAGGATAATTAGTTATAAACAAAACCGACTATTTAGTCATGCACGGGGCATGCAAAGATACTAATTTTATCAACTACGCAAGATTAAGAAGATACAACACATGCACAGGAGCATGAATATGATCATAGGAAAGTGCAAGACTAGAGAGCCTTATTAATTCTAGACCAAACCAACAGCATGTCTTTATACCAACAGAAGCAATATGAACACTAAGACCAGGATATCAGCTAACAATTATAAATTTCAACTTTAGTAATAGAAAGGCCAAATGATTATTTGGCAACTGACCATATCTATAGTTGTCAGTTATTGCAATGATACCATAAATGTGAGAGGAGTTTTAGAACTGCGTGCCATGGGAACGCCAACATGGTATATGCATAATGAGAGCCATAAGAAAACTTGCAAAAGCAGAAACATAATCTCATAAAGGAAATTGCCAATATAAACTAAGTATCTGCTGCAGAACATGCTGCAGAACAGTACCTAATGTTAGCTGCAAGGAGCGGAAGCAAAACTTTCTCCAAGGCCAATCAAAGTTCTGAAACTAGTCGGTCTATCTAATAAATGAAATTACTCTACCAAGAACAAAACTAGCAACATACTTATCATTTTTTGGCGGAAACAAGAGAATGATCAGATTCAGTTCAACATTTAGGCCATCATATGGTCCAATCAAACCAATAGGAAAATTAATCTCGTTCATCATCTCATCTCTCGCCCATTAAACCCAATAAAAAAAGCTTTTGAAAGGAAGTTCTAGGGAGGCAAAAGACATCAACAACAGAGGATGCATCAGATATCCAAGGTGAAAAAGACTGTCGTCACAAAAATACCTCAGTCATGCATCACCCATAAACTTTTGTCTCTCCTGAATAGACAATGCCCCATTCAACAGCAAAAAAAAAAAGATATGAACCACCAAATTTAAAGCACGGGATTTTTTAAGTACAAAATAAAACTCGATATGGGATATGGTCAGATAGAGATAATACATGATTCATTGGACATTATACCATCCATCTACAACATCTCGCAACCATTAAAACATAAGAACATCTTTTTTGAGGGATACACCAAATCTCCAATGCAGAAAAAAGAGTGGTGCCAGAGAAATGCCTCACACGCAATTACCCATGAACTCGTGTATGCTCATAGGTAATTAGGCATCGAAAAAAACCCTTCAAACTAACATGAAATGAACCATCAAATTCAAGAAGAAAACATGATAAACCACCAGAGGGTTTTACCCCATAATGCATAATAAAACTTGGTGCGAAAAATGATGAGGCAGAGCTAAATTCTTCAAAGTTCCTGCCATTATCAGGTCCAAGCCTTTAACCCCCGAGGTCCATCTCCCAGTCTTGCAGCAGAACTTCTATCACAACCAGATATTGAACTGGTTGATCAGATCATCAGATTAAGAATTTGATTCAACTAATGGAAAGTTTTAGTGTAGTTGAAATTTCAAAGGCGATAGCAAGACATTCTGTTATTCGATTAGCTATGCACATTAGTGGCTCCTTCTGAGCGAATTAGTGCAAAATGACAAACAAAACAAATGAGCATTGAAAACTAAGTTAATGTTGTGAAATTTGTATGTTAAAAATGTGCCAGAAGATAGGTAACACGAGATGACATCTCATGTTGTTTAATGCTGGCATGTGTCTCCATTCATCTGTATGCTTCCCTCTACAGGATGACAAACTGTTAACAACAGACCACTATTGTGAGAAGCACAAAAATAGTCTATGACTGAACTTACAAGCATACAAACGGAGAATATACGAGATAACTGATTCATCCACTATATTATTGCAATATCGATGCTTCTTTAATCAGTTTGCAATGGTGAACAAGGTAAATCAATTGAAAAGATTTTTTTAGGACACAACCAAATGTCTATCAACCACTAAGTGTAAATTATTCTAGCCAATGAACAACCAAATACCGAAGAGCCACAGACAATAAAAATCTGGTACCAAGCCTCTAGGAAAACAATATGCAAGGAAATTATGTTTCTAGAGAGATGTCTATAATCTACCAGAAGAGAGGTAACACGACAATGTTTGATAATTGTTGTGTTGTTTAATCCTGGCCAGTGTTCCCGTTCATCTATGCTTCCCTCTACAGGATGAACAAACTATTAACATCAAGCCATTCTTCCAGATTTGAAGCAACATCAACAACAAAAATGGATCTCTTTTATTTGCAATTACAAGCGAAATAGGGAAGAGCGATAAACAATGTAAACATATGTCACCTCAGTTCGCGTTGCACCATGAGATAGCGACAAATGAAAGTATTTAATTTGATCATCATCTAATAACAACCAAAATAGATAAAATCCAAGATTGTAGAAACAAGAACAGACTCTAGAAATAGAATCAAGCATAAGATTGATGTGGTCTACTAAATTCATGTCTCCAGTTCTTCCACATTGAGAATTTCAGAAGAACAAAAGTACAATTTGGATCTTCATTGGCGAACAAACAGATCTTGGAAAATAAAAGCAAATCAAACAAAACTGAAGACCGCATAAAAACCTAGTTCATCGATTTGATGGTCATGATATCACAGATACGTAGATGAAAAAGAAGTGAACCTGATAACTTACCTAAGCCACGGAGGTGTGTAAAAGGAGGATACCTCTACCGCGGTAAACTACCTGCCATCGCACGACTGCGAGGGCAGAGGTGAAGCAGGAAGTAGATGTAGCCGAAGGCCAGCCAAGCCCACAACCATGCGTGAGGCACACGAGGCTGTGGACAGCACAAAAACGTCATTGCTGAAGCCGGAACAACCAGGCCACATACCAGGAAAAGCCACGCAAGTAAGCCAACAAAGTCCATCAAGCTTGAATATAATTGTAGTAAAAGGTCGTATTTTATTTGCAGGTGACCAAACAGTTAATATCAAACCATTTTTCCAGATGTGAAGAAACATCAACAACAAAAATGGATCTTTTTTATTTGCAACTACAGGCCAAAAAGGTAGTATTTTTTGGAGGACACACAAACCATGTAAACATATGTCTCCTCAGTTCAGATCTCCAAATTTCTTCCGCAGCGTACCAAGTGATATTGCATCAAAAGAATGAAAGTATTTAGTTTGGTCATCATCAGACAACAACCAAAAATATATATAATACAAGATATTGACTCGAAAAAGGATACTATATAACAGTCCCAATGGAGTACTCAGAACAATTGCATAAATGTATAAAATATTTTCCATACAATGCTTAAACTTAAAATTGGTGTCCAGTCATCAAGAGGAACCAGAACGAAAAAGCAAGGGGAATTTCTGAAACAAAAAACAAAAAAGACTAAATAAAAGATAAGAATCCCTCTGGGTGCAAATATAGATCTGGTGAATAAATAAATCAGGCCACTGCCTATTGACACACATGCCATCACAAACCTCTGATTTGTAGAAACGAATGCTCTTCTAGAGGAGTATATATACTAGAAGAAAATTCTAGCCGCTTTGTTTTGAATCATAAAATTTGATTAGAAGGATAGAAAGGCCATGAGGGTGCGAAAAGAAAAATCAAATCTTATTAATTAATTCTCCGGTTTTGCAATTCTATTATTTTATTATATATTCCTTTCGAAGTTTCCACATAATATTTTTTATAGAATACTAAAGTAACTACAGAAAAAATCAAACAAAAGAATTACGAGGTCTCCTCAATTCAGGTCAACGGTTCTTCCTCATTGAGAATTTCAGAAGAACGGATGTATAACTGGATCATCATCCGAAAATGAACAGACCTAGCAAAAGAAAAGCAAATCCAAACATAACTGTAAGACACATCAAAATATAGTTCATCAGCTCGATGGAAATGGTATCACATATACATAGAGGAAAAATGAGAGGAACCTGATAACTTAACTAAACCATAGAGGCGTAGAGGAAGCCACCGCTGCCGTGGGGACCTCACCGCTGTTGCACGGCAACAAGGGCAGAGGTGAAGTGGGAAGTAGAGGGCCAGCCAAGCCAACAACCCTCCGTGAGGCGCAAGAGGCCTCGGCCAGCACAGCAGCAACATCGCTGGAGGAAGATTGGCTGGGTCAGGCTGGACCGAAGCGCCGGAGGCGAGCCAAGATGTATGGCTGGTCAGCAAGGGGAACAGAGCCATGAAGCCTAACATGCATGGGTTGAAGAACCATTAGATTTAGCTAGTACGCTTGATTGAGGGAATCACCACAAAAATTAGGTGCATGCATTACTGATTTAGCTAGTATGTTTAAATAATACAAATCTACTTTTTTTCCGTGCAAGAAGTCTTCTCTAGTGCTCCTGTGATGCCACTGGGCTGATAGACGCACACAAGGATGCAAGTCAGTACCAGATGGGTTCTTAAGACAAGTATGAACATTAAATGTTGAAAAACTTCACCAGGAAAAAAATATATATTTCTACAACACATATTTAAAAAATGAGAGATTGATCACGTGCTCCTAGTGAAGGGCGGGGAATTTGAAATGACTTAAATCCATAGCCATGCAATTTTTAACTGAGTTAACACATTGTGCATCAACTATAACAAAAAGAAATATTTATACACGGCCAACGGCATGCATAACTGTTCATTGATTGTCTAACAAGAAAAAAGACCAAAGAGAAATAAACCATACAAATACGACAAACAATAGATGGAGCTTTCTACGACATAAGAAATAGAAGACTTTGCTACTTGCTGGAAAATAAGATGAGGTTGAAGGATGATCATTTTATCAAGAAATCGCCTTACACTCTATAATGGACGCTCTGATATGAGCGGGAACTGCATGATCTAAGTATTTTTGGAAATAAAACTCATATTAGGGAAATGCATTAATAACTACCTGCACCCACTGGCTGGTAGGGAGTGAGCAGCATTCCAGGCAACTAAGTAACTGAACTCTGCAGCCAGCTCGTTTAGAACTGATCCAATCACCAAAAGGAATGTGCCCAAATGGGTGGACCGTGATAAACTGATACAAAAAGTGACGCATCTCAGCCTTCATTAGAATGGAGTAACAAATTAGTCTACAACAGCAAAAGGATAGCCAAGTGAATAAGTCATAAGTTTGTCTATCTCTGTTAATGCCAAACTTAAGAAAAGTAGGCTATGAATCAGGCTCAGTAGCAGCCCTTGTTTAGGCGACGTGGTTAATAAAAAGGGGCAGAAAAGAAACATTTGGTTGGAGAATGAAAAGAACCTAACCATGTATATCCTAATATGAAAACAGAAATAATTTGGTACATCTCGGATAATGGCTAGTTTAAATGTTCAGAGCACGAAGTTGAGGCATAAGAAAATGTCAGGTTACATAAAGACTTCATGAAAAAGTCTTTTGTTTCAGTTCATTATCAACACAGAATTTCATCCAGGCTCCAGCCAGCACATTCAAAACTCTGATTACCAAGAGAGAGAGAAGGCTACTGGAAATCAGATAAGGTTGAAGACACTGTAAATGGTCATTTTATCAGGAAGTGGCCATACTATACCTATAATGGACACTCTGGTATGTGCACGAATTGCATAATCTAAGTACTTGCATAAATAGAACTCATATGATGTAATAGGATGAGTTGAGGATGAAATGACAATCTGTATGCACTATTCTCTAGACGTCGACAGAGATAATTATGCACACGACTTGATTTACACAGAACTATGGAGGAAATGCATATCTCAAAGAATAACTACCTACATCATCCACTTTTCCTGGTGCAGGAAGGACCTCGTAGTGACCAGGAGGCGAGAAGCATGCCAGGCAATCAAGTTGGTGAACTCAATATATCCCGCCAGCTAGCTTGTTCAAAACCCTGATCATCAAATGCGAAGTACAAAAATGGTTGGACACATATTGATGCAAAATCATAAGAAATGGAGTCCTAATCAGCCATGTACAGAAAATGACTAGTGACCAACTAATCTACATCGGAAAAAAAAAAAAACCAAGTGAATAAGAAGTCTATCTCTGATAGTGTCAAAGTTAAGAAATTGAGCTTATGATCTCATTTGCCTAGTTAATACAAGTCGATGGAGAATGAAAATAAGTTAAGAGTAATTGCTCATTAGTGGACTAAAAAGAAGAAAAAACAATGGTGCATGTGAAAAATGAGGTATGGCCACAGAACAAATACACCATATATACAGCAAACAATAGATGGAGCTTTCTATACAACTTGGAATGACCTAAGAAAAAGAGAAGACTTTGACAGCTTACTGGAAATCAGATAATGTTGAAGGATGGGTAATTTTCAAGAAATGGCCTTACCCCTATCTATAATGGTATTCTGATATGTGTAAGAATTGCATAATCTAAGTATTTATGGAAATAAAACTCACAATTTGATAGGATGCTTTGATAGGAAAGTGCAGAAATGATTGGACCCCGAGAAAGGATCGGGAAAGAAGCGATTTTGAATTGAGATTGAATCGGGGGAGAAGAGGATTCAGGTCGGGCACAAACTCAGAACTTGAGCATTCCGGCAGAAGTGGGCTGCCGACGGTGGCGGCGATCAACATCCGGAGGCGCGCTAGATCGGTCTACGCCGTCGCCGGCGCAAGGCCTTCGCGGATGGAGACGCGGCGGGGGCTTGTGGCGCCGGCGAGGGAGCGGACCGTGAGAAGGTAGCCGTAGCTGCGGCGGCAAGCCTTGGTGGCCGGCGACCGAGCAGGGAGCATATGGTCGCGCCATGGATTGGGGAGAGGGGAATCGCGAGGTAGGGCGGTTGCAGTTCTCTTCTAACCCTAACCTAATCGCGAGGCTAATTTCAACTGCAGCTCATCTATTTCCTCACGAATCGGGCTGGTTTTACGGGACCTTTAATTACGGGCATTGGTGGAGGATTCAGTTCCTAAAATCACGGGAGTAAAATTTTCTACACCAACCGAACGACCTCCAGGAGGATCGTGGGAGACTTAATTTGAACCGCTTATCTAGTATATATGCGTATTTCCGAGCGAAACATGTCTCTTCGAGCATGTCTGGTTTAATTTCGGGCCAGTCGCCATGTTTGGCTTCGGGCTGGATACACGAGGTTAGCCTTACTTTCCGATCGGGCTGGATACCGCTATATCAGTTTGCCCGTCTCATGAACACTACTGATGATATGATTGTTTACACTCGTAAAAATCTGCTAGCTATATCAGTTCGCCCGTCCAAGCTAACCACGATTTTCCGCCTCAGGTTGTATACATAATAAGCCTCAAGAAAATCTGGGATTTTCCTTTGAAAACTAAAAAAGGAAGTTAACAAGACATAAATTAATCAGCAAAGAGCATCAAGAAAATTTGACACAACCTCTTCTATTTTTGGTGCATCCAGATCAGAAAAAAGCACTGAATAATAATAATAATAATAATAAGATAGCATTTCATTTGGAGTATCTGAACATAAACTCCAACCCACAACGAAAGTATACAATGTCAAGGCAAATCAGCCGATGCACGAACGAATGCACAGCATCAAACATATAATTTACGCCAAACGACCTGGCACATGGACTTATTCCAACACAACACGAATTACAAACTTGACTAGGATCCAAGATATCTGCTGGCATAGCATACATAGAGATGGACTTCCTATTTGGTCCAGTCTTCTTCCAGCTTCTGACACGTGATGATGACGCACCGGGCTGCTGCTGTGACATGTGTTTGATATCCAAGCATCATCCTCACCTCCTACAGCCACTCCTTCTTGCTGGCCCTACTGCTGCCCCTTGCAGTCACAGCCACAATCGCTCTCCCGCTGCTGCTTTCATGTCCAATAGTTTCAAATGTTTTCAATGAAAAATTAGAGCTGGGCCAAGCAGAAATTCTGGCCCAAACCACCAGGACGAAATAGCAACTAAGAGTTTATACCAACTAAAGAAAACAACCAGGGAGTACTGAAAATTTCATCATGACCTTCCCTCTTTTTTGGACATTCAGACCTGCACAGCAAATAATATACTTCACTTCAGACAATACCCATGTGGCATACAAAACATCGTCGAGAATTTCCACAGTACCCAAAAAAGAACATCAATGAATACCGATGCACACCAGAACGCACCCACGATGGCCGAAACAACTTCGAAGGGGAACCGAATTAATCACCTGAGAGGCCACCGCTACAATGGTAGCGGTTTGTTGAAGTCGCCGCCATCGCAGGTCAGCGAGGGCGGAGGTGAAGCGGCGCTGCTCCCTTCACCCAGCTTTAGCCGCTCCCGACAATGCCTTTCAAAAAAAATTGATAGCACACAGTTAATACTGTGCAACCCAGTACAGATCAATACTAGTGATGATTAAAACAACAAGAATATGCAAGGAAAGTGACACATAGCAACCAAGGACAGAACATTTATAATTGAACTCCAGTTAGAAGACAACGTGTGCATAGTTCTGAACTACATGGCATAGATGATATATGACTAGCAAAGGAAATTTATAGGACATGCAAACCAGAGAACAAGCCTCGCTATATCATGGAAACCATGTGATTCAACTACACGACCAACGGCATATTCCTGTACCAGAAAAGCACCACAAATTCCTAAAGGTTGAAGCACCGCATATTCGTGAAATAGAAAATGAATAAAACCAACCAAGAAAAGAAAGACCTATTATGTCATGAGATAACCATATCGCTAACAATCATATCACCAAAAAATGCACCATTCAACTGAACCTGTACCCAAATACATGCAAGGCAGTGTAATCCACTGAGAGCGTCGTTCCGTTCTTACCATGACAAGAGAAACAGCACCGCTGGCTCCTGACGATGCCCTATTTCTCCCTGCTTGGCCCAGTTAGGTCGCACTCAATAGTCAGCGGGCCTCGGCCCAGAACCAGCAGCGCTGCTACCTTGGCCCAGCTCCACGGACACCCCATCCTTGCTCCGGTCAGCAACTAAGGAATATATACCAAGACAACAACCAGGGAGTACTGAAATTTTTGCCATGACCTTCCCTCTTTTTTGGACATTCAAACCTGCACAACAAATAATATACTTCAACTCAGACAATACTAGTGCATACAGCACAACCCATGTGGCATACAAACATCATCAAGAATTTCCATAGCCCCCAAAAGAACAGAACATCAACAAATGCCGATGCACACCATAAGTCACCCTCGATGGCTGAAACAACATCAAAGGGCAACCCAAGGAATCACCTGTGAGGCCACCGCTGCCACGGTAGCGGCGTGCTGAACTCGCCGCCATCACACGTCAGCGAGGGTGGAGGTAAAGCAGTGCAGCTCCCTTCACCCAGCTCCGCTGCACGCTCCGGACAACGTCTTGTCAAAAAAAATAGCACAAAATTAGTACTGTGCAAACAAGTACATATCAATACTAGTGATGATTAAAAGAACAATATGCATGGAAAGTGACACATAGCAACCAAGGACAGAACATTTATAATATTAACCAAAAGAGATGGGGGACGAACTTGAGGGTGCCAACAGCAAAATCTTGACTGAGCTACACACAAGCTTGAGAATTCATATGTATCTACATTCTACAAGCATTGTCGTAATGAGAAGCAAACAATTACTTGGAAACAGAAATAACTTGAAGATGAACAAAGTCCATCGGGGAGGCATGAGTAGGACTAGTACTAAAGAACAAGACAGGGCCAATATATTTATGATGTCCTGGACAGGAGACAACCACTAAATAGCTGCAGCCAACCTAGAGAGCATGCAGAAGAGGAAGAAGGGAACCTGAGCAGATCACCGGAGATGGTGTAGCCATTGCCAGCACCCCACGGTTGCGGCGTGGGAGGCGAGGGTGTACCCAGCAGCAGCAGCAGCACCGCTGGAGCCCTTGCCATGAGCAAGAGGCTGCTGCGGGCAGCTACTACAGCTTCTTCCAGCTACCATACAGTCCTCGTCGTGATAATCCTGGAACAGCAAGAAACAAGGCATCATGACCAGCTATATAGCAGCTTTGTTTACTGGTAGCAACTAAAAAATCGGCATGAGAGTTTTCACTCGACAAACATGAAAACCTGTGCCATCATATTAAAGCCAAAATCCTCGCCAGACTGTACTTAAATGCCAATATGCCCTATAATTGCAACATATGCCAGCAAAACTTAAATACAATCATCTCATGTCTCTGCTAGTATTTAAAATCAGAGCATCAGCGTATGAATATGATAGTTGTAGAACCCACTTTATAATACAGTTTTATATGTTCACCATAGACCTAAGGTGCAGCAGTTCTACAACATACAAGGTGCTCTTGAAGTAGTATCCAGAATTTAGCCACTAGCTAAACTACTAACATTAATTTAGCATGCACGTAAGGGGCAGCAGTCCCATTTATTTATTTTTATATAAAAAGAGATTGATGAACTTGCGGGTACCAAAAGTAAGGTTGAGAAGCTCCTACATGTCATGGTATATGAACAATCCCATGTCATTTTATTGATCATATACTCATCAAGAACTCACCAATAGCATAAACAAATATATGACATCAAGTAAAATCAGTAGCATATCAAGCATACATGTGAACTTGACGAAGTTGATCAAACAATCAATTAGAATACTAAGGAATTAATTTCAGCAAAATATGTATGAAGAGCTGCTCTAGAGCTTATATATAAACACCAGAAGCATAACACCCATCACATACAGAAGCAGAGATTAATTTGTTTTGAACAAAAGCAGAGTTTAATTAACCATGTCCTTCTACAAGAAGATCATCAACTACCGTTAATTATGAATACATCTAAGCAAGCATCACTCCCATTTTTCCAGAAGAGATCAATGAAAGCTCAAAATTCTCATTACCGTAACTAAAAACTCGAACCCACAGCAACCTAAATTAGCAATTGTCAGGTCCAAATTAGCTCGAACCTTTCTCTGCAGCAAACATCGTGTGCAGCCAAAAAATCACAAACAGAAATGAGCAGTAAAAAAAAGCTAAATTCACAATTTCCGTGGTCACCAACAGTTGCATTGTATGGGAAGCCAAAACACCACAATTGTTATTAAAAGGCAGCGAGATGCACCTATCCATCGCACTCGTTCTTCTCCCCCGCGTCCGAGTGGAGGAAGTGGACCTGAACCTGTTGCCCATTATTCAGCTATATGGCAATCTCCATATTCAGGACGAGCGGCAGCAAGAAATTCTGCGATGACAAACAAAGAGAATGATGAGAAGAGAATACTAGTGATGAAATCAAGTCTGAAGATAAAGTAGTAATGCTGTCCATTTAGCATACACCTAAGAAGCAGGGAAAACACTCGCCTTTATTAACCAAAAGAGATGAGTGACGAACTTAAGGGTGCCAACAGCAAAATCTTGGCACACAAGCTTGAAAAATACATATGCATCTACATTCTACAAGCATTGTCGTATTGAGAAGCAAACAGTTACTTCGAAACGGAAATAACTTGAAGAGGAACAAAGTCCATCAGGGAGGCATGAGTAGGACTACTAAAGAACAAGACAAGAGCAATATATTTATGATGCCCTGGACAGGAGACAACCACCAGATAGCTGCAACCAACCTAGAGAGCATGTAGAAGAGGTAGAAGGGAACCTGAGCAGATCACCGGAGATGGTGTAGCCATTTGCCAGCACCCCACGGTTGCGGCGTGGGAGGCGAGGGTGTGCCCAGCAGCAGCACCACTGGAGCCCTTGCCATGAGCATGAGGCTGCTGCGGGCAGCTACTACAGCTTCTTCCAGCTACCATATAGTCCTCCTCGTCGTGATAATCCTGGAACAGCAAGAAACAAGGCATCATGGCCAGTTCTATAGCAGCTTTGTTTACTGGCAGCAACTAATAACTCGGCAGGAGAGTTTTCATTCGACAAACATGACAACCTATTAGCATTAGTTTTTCAATAGAAAGCATGGGCTAAGTCATGCCATCATATTAAAGCCAAAATCCTCGCCAGACTGTACTTACATGCTGATATGCCCTATAATTGCAGCATATGGCAGCAAAACTTAAATACAATCATCTCATGTCTCTGCTATTTAAAATCAGAGCATCAGCATATGAATATGACAGTTCTAGAACCCACTTTATATTACAGTGTTATATGTTCACCATACACCTAAGGTGCAGCAGTTCCATAACATACAAGGCACTCTTGAATTAGTAGCCAGAATTTAGCCAGTCATAGTTTGCAAGCTAGCTAAATTACTATCGTTAATTTAGCATACACCTAAGGGGCAGCAGTCCATTTATTTATTCATATATGGAAAGAGATTGATGAACTTGCGGGTACCAAACCTTGACCACTGACCAAGTGAGGTTGAGAAGCTCCTACATGTCATGGGGAACAATCCCATGTCATGTTACTGATCATATCAAGAACTCGCCAATGGCATAAACAAATATAGGACAGCAACATATCAAGTATACATGTGAACTTGACAAAGTTGATCAAACAATCGATTAGAATACTAAGGAATTAATTTCAGCAATAAGTATGGATAAAGAGCTGCTATAGAGCTCATATATAAATACCAGAAGCATAACGCGCTTCACATCCATTAATTAAGAATACATCCAAGCAAGCATCACACCCACTTTTCGAGAAGAGATCAATGAAGTTCTAAAAATTCTCTTTACTGAAACTGAACAGTCCAACCCAGCAAGGTAATTTAGCAATTGTCAGGTCCAAATTAGCTCGAACCATCTCTGCAGCAATGATTATGTGGCAGCCAAAAAATCACAGACAGAAATGAGCAGTCAAAAAAAGAAGCTAAATTCACAACCTTCGCGATCACCAACAGTTGCATTGCATGGGAAGCCAAAACACCACAATTATTACTAATAGGCAGCGAGATGCACCTATCCATTGCACTTGTTCTTTTCCCCCCGCGTCCGAGTGGAGGAAGTGGACCTGATCCTGTTGCCCATTGTTCAGCTATAAGGCAATCCCCATATTCAGTACGAGCGACAGCAAGAAATTCTGCGATGACAAACAAAGAGAATGACGAGAAGAGAATACTAGTGACGAAATCAAGTCTGAAGATAAAGCAGTCCTTGCCATGAGCATGAGGCTGCTGCGGGCAGGTACTAGAGCTTCTTGCAGCTGCCATATAGTCCTCCTCGTCGTTGTGATAATCCTGGAACAGCAAGAAACAAGGCATGATGGTAAATCAGCTTTGTTTAGTGGCAGCGACTAATAAATTCAGCAAGAGGATTTAAATTCAGCAATAAATATGGATAAAGGCCTGCTCTAGAGCTCATATATAAACACCAGAAGCATAACACACTTCACATACACAAGCAGAGTTTAATTAACCATGTCCTTCTATAAGAAGATCATCAACTACCTAAGCAGCAGCAACAACACTCGCATTTATTAACCAAAAGAGATGGGGGACGAACTTGAGGGTCCAAAAAGCAAAATCTTGACTGAGCTACACACAAGCTTGAGAATTCATATGTATCTACATTCTACAAGAATTGTCGTAATGAGAAGCAAACAATTACTTGGAAACGGAAATAACTTGAAGATGAACAAAGTCCATCGGGGTGGCATGAGTAGGACTAGTACTAAAGAACAAGACAGGGCCAATATATTTATGATGTCCTGGACAGGAGACAACCACCAAATAGCTGCAGCCAACCTAGAAAACATGTAGAAGAGGAAGAAGGGAACCTGAGCAGATCACCGGAGATGGTGTAGCCATTGCCAGCACACCACGGTTGCGGCGTGGGAGGCAAGGGTGTGCCCAGCAGCAGCAGCAGCACCGCTGGAGCCCTTCCCATGAGCATGAGGCTGCTGGGGGCAGCTACTACAGCTTCTTCCAGCTACCATACAGTCCTCCTCGTCGTGATAATCCTGGAACAGCAAGAAACAAGGCATCATGGACAGCTATATAGCAGCTTTGTTTACTGGCAGCAACTAAAAAATTGGCAGGAGAGTTTTCATTGGACAAACATGACAACCTGTGCATTAAATTTTCTATAGAAAGCATGGGCTAAATCATGCCATCATATTAAAGCCAAGATCCTAGCCAGACTGTACTTAAATGCTGATATGCCCTATAATTGCAACATATGCCAGCAAAACTTAAATACAATCATCTCATTTCTCTGCTATTTAAAATCAGAGCATCAGCGTACTAATATGATAATTGTAGAACCCACTTTATATTACAGTTTTATATGTTCACCATACACCTAAGGTGCAGCAGTGCTACAACATACAAGGTGCTCTTGAATTAGCATCCAGAATTTAGCCACTCGTAGTTTGCAAGCTAGCTAAACTACTAACATTAATTTAGCATGCACCTAAGGGACAGCAGTCCCATTTATTTATTTTTATATAAAAAGAGATTGATGAACTTGCGGTACCAAACATTAGTCAGTGGTCCTGACTAAGTAAGGTTGAGAAGCTCCTACATGTCATGGGGAACAATCCCATGTCATTTTATTGATCATATACTCATCAAGAACTCACCAATAGCATAAACAAATATATGACAACAAGTAAAATCAGTAGCATATCAAATATACATGTGAACTTGACGAAGTTGATCAAACAATCAATTAGAATACTAAGGAATTAATTTCAGCAATATATGTATGAAGAGCATCAACTACCGTTAATTATGAATACATCTAAGCAAGCATCCCTCCCATTTTTCCAAAAGAGAACAATGAAAGCTCAAAATTCTCGTTACCGGAACTTAAAACTCCAACCCAGCAAGCTAAATTAGCAATTGTCAGGTCCAAATTAGCTCGAACCTTTCTCTGCAGCAATGATTGCATGGCAGCCAGAAATGAGCAGCCAGAAAAGGCTAAATTCACAACCTTCGCGGTTGCATTGCATGGGTAGCCAAAACACCACAATTAGTATTAAATAAAGGCAGCGAGATGCACCTATCCATTGCACTCGTTCTTTTCCCCCGCGTCCGGTGGAGGAAGACGTCCTGAACCTGTTGGCCATTATTCACCTACAAGACACGCTCCATATTCAGGACGGGCAGCAGCAAGAAACTCTGTGATGACAAACAAAGCGAATGATGCATGAGATGAGAATACTAGTCATGAAATCAAGTCTGAAAGATAAAATAGTACTTATGTTCATTTAGCATACACCTAGCAGCAGCAACAACACTCACATTTATTAACCAAAAGAGATGGGGATCAACTTGAGGGTGCCTACAGCAAACACTTGACTGAGCTACACACAAGCTTGAAAATTCATATGTATATACGTTCTACAAGCATTGTCGCAATGAGAAGCAAGCAATTACTTGGAAACCGGAATAACTTGAAGAGGAACAAAGTCCATCAGGGAGGCATGAGTAGGACTAGTAGTAAAGAACAAGACAAGACTAATATATTTATCATGCCCTGGACAGGAGACAACAACCAGATAGCTACAACCAACCTAGAGAGCATGTAGAACAGGTAAAAGGGAAGCTGAGTAGATCACCGGAGATGGTGTAGCCGTTGCCACCACCCCACGGTTGCGGCATGGGAGGCCACATTGTGCCCAGCCCCAGTGGCAACACTGCCGGAACCCTTGCCATCAGCATGAGGCTACTACGTACAGCTTCTTCCAGCTGCCATAAAGTCCTCCTCCTCGTGATAATCCTGGAACAGCAAGAGACAAGGCATCATGGTCAGCTCTATAGCAGCTTTGTTTAGTGGCAGCAACTAATAAATCAGCAGCAGAGTTTTCATTGGACAAACATAACAACCCGTGCATTTTTTTCTATAAGTAGTATGAGCTAAATCATGTCCATCATATTGAAGCCAAACTCAGCCCATGAATTATTATATAAAAAAATATAAGATTGATAGGTCAATAAGTATGAGCTAAATCATATCCATCATATTGAAGCCAAACTCAATGGGCCACACAAAATCAGCCATGAATGATCATATAAAAGAAATATAAGATTGATAGGTCAATTTGATCACGGCAAGGCATGTATTAAGTAATTAGAATGAATGCACAACTGTACTCAAGTTGGAATCTGGGGCAAAGCAGGGTGACCCACTATTGTAACCCACTGTTATTTATACTTTTATTGCGTTAAGAAATAATTGCTGGGCACCACTATCAGTTGTTATTTAAACTTTTATTGCGTTAAGAAGTAGTATCGTCAGCAGTCCCATTTATTTATTTATATATGAAAAGAGATTGATGAACTTGCGGGTACCAAACATTAGTCGGTGGTCCTGACTAAGGTCGAGAAGCTCCTACATGTCATGGGGAACAATCCCATGTCATTTTGTTGATCATACATACTCATCAAGAACTCGCGAATAGCATAAAGAAATATAGGGCAACACGTAAAATCATATACATGTGAACTTGACCAAGTTGATCAAACAATCAATTAGAAAGGATAAAGTGCTCCTCTAGAGCTCATATATACACACCAAAAGCATAAGACGCTTCACATCCACAAGCAGAGTTAATTAACCATGTCCTTCTATAAGAAGATCATCAGCTATGGTTAATTAGTAATACATCTAAGCAAGCATCACTCCCATTTTTCCAGAAAAGATCAATGAAAGCTCAAAATTCTCATCACGGAAAATAAAAACTCCAACCCAGCAAGCTAAATTAGCGATTATTAGGTCCAAATTAGCTCGAACCTTTCTCTGGAGCAACCAAAATTCACAACCAGAAATGAGCAGGTCAAAAATAAAAGATAAATTCACAACCTTGGCTGTCACCTAGTAGTGTTGTTCACTTAGCATACACCTAAGCAGCAGCAGCAACAACACTCTTATTTATATTTATGATGCCCTGGACAGGAGACAACCACCAGATAGCTGCAACAAACCTAGAGAGCATGTAGAAGAGGTAGAAGGGAACCTGAGCAGATCACCGGAGACGTTGGCAGCACACATTGGTTGTGGCGTGGGGGGCCACGGTGTGCCCAGCAGCAGCACCGCCGGAGCCCTTGGCATGAGCATTCGGCTGCTGCGGGCAGGTACTACGTACAGCTTCCATAATATAGTCCTCCTCGTGGTGATAATCCTGGAACAGGAAGAAACAAGACATGATGGTAAATCGGCTTTGTTTACTGGGAGCGACTTAATAGATTCAGCAAGAGGGCATCTTTTACAGGTTACTACTAGTACATTTGTTTTGTGTAGAAAGTATGAGCATGTGCATGATATTAAAGCCGAAATCATCCGATGAATGCAAACAAACTCAAGGGAGCACACATACATAACGGGCCATTAATGAATGATGATAATACTCCCTCCCTCCGTCGGTCCGTCCCATCAAAACTAGTCTGAATTTTGTCCAGATTATTTAGATGTGTCAAGATGTTGTTAAGTGTCATCCGAATTATTAGGACAAAATCTGAGACAACTTGCGTGGGACGGACGGAGGGAGTATAAAAAAGAATACTCCAAGATTGATAGTAGATTCCAGCGATTTGGTCTGGAAAAAAAAAAAGGGATCGCCACCCGACCTGCAGAATAATTTCTAGAGCACGCGATGAAGAGGAAGGCAAGGCAGCGATTGGGATTAACTAACGGAAGTGGTGAAATCTAGAGGTGAATCCGTGGAAGGGCTGAATGGGGGGTTAGTGGGGGTTTGACGGGATAAACCCAATGCATGGTTGGATGAATTCCATGGAAATCTGGATCCCCAAGAAACGAATGAGGCGTCCTAAATGAAATGGTGGCGGAAGGGAAGGGAAGGGAAGGCGGCTTACCACGGGGCGTTCTTGTCCCCGAGCGGAGCAAGGTGGGCTCCGTTGTTCCTCCGTCTGGCTGGACCCCGTTAGGAGCAGCAGGATGCCACGATTAGGTGGAGGAGGAGGAGGCGAGCGAAGGAGCGAGGTAGCCCCCCAGGCCTAGCGTTGAGGAGGTGGCTGGTCCGGACGGCGGCGCGGGCGGGATCCAGCACGGGGGTGAGGGCCTGTAGAGTTGGGGGCGGATGCGATTTGGTGGGCGGCGTGGAGTTGGGGGCGAGGCGGAGGTGGGGAAGAAGCGGGGTCGAGTAGAGGAATGGCGGCGTTAGGGTTTGCATCAGGAGGGAATGACTCCAAACTTGTTTTTTTTTTCCTTGACACGAACGTGGCACGAACCCGCTGTCCGTCCCAGGGAGACGAGCCGTCGGCGCAGACGCAGGCGAACGCGTCGGCGTTGGAGTCGTACCCGCACTGCGGCAAAGCTCGCCGTGGTGAGACGCTTCCAGGACGTGGCCACGCGTGGTGCGGTCACCAAAGCTTCTTTGAAGTCGTTGCCTCTAGGTCCATCGTTTTGCAACTCAACTTTTTTGCAAGCCGTGGATGCAAAAAGCCGCATAAGTCGCCCACCACAATAGATTAGAACCTAATATTTCTGAAAGCACTGTGGGTGAGGTCTCACCCTTCCGCAAGGCAGGTTGAGGGCATGCCCAATGCATAGCCCTAGGGGTGTTGCCTCACACCTTTAATTAGGTTCGGGTGGTCCAAAGTAGGTTTGGATGAGGAGACAGCCTCTCCATCAGGAGGCAACCTCTTCAGCCATAAAGTGGAAAATGTGAGAGAGAAAAAGAAAAACCAAATCAGCTTTTGAGAAAAAGACATATTAATGGGACCATAATATGGCATGCATATGTCAAAAGTTTTATCCAAGCCTAGTTGAACAGCTGCCTCCATTGCTCATGCCCTGACGAGCCACTGCTTCATTTCCGTAAGATAGCAAATTGAATTGAATCAGATTAGAGTAATATGTTTTCTGACCTTGTTTTTTTGTGATAGAACTACTTAGCAAAGCTGTTGGGCTTTCGCCTGGTGAAGGAGAGTAAGCGGAGGTACGAGAAGGCCATGATGAAGGATGTGTACAACTTCGGTGTCGTTCTCCTGGCGCTGCTAGCTGGGCGGCCGCCCATCGACACACGGTATCTCAGTCGGAAAAGATATCTGCTGAAGTGGTCGCGTCCCTACCTGCGCCGTGAGGACAAGCTGTACCGTATCATGGACCCTGGATTGAAAGGGCAATACTCAGCGCGCGCGTGCGGCCTGGGGTGCTGCAACCATCGCGCACCGGTGCTTGAATAGAGTGCCCAAGGAGCGGCCATGCATGCGCGATGTCGTGGATGCCCTTGAGCCGCTGCTCGCGCTCAAGGACGGCGACCGTCCGAGGACCCTGGCAAGTGGCATGGAGCAACAGTCAAAGACAACTAAATGGTCACACGTTTTCGTCAAAAGAGCAAAAGCAGTAAGCACAATTGCATGCCTTCGGTGACAGCTTGTACGTATCTTCTCTAACATTTCCACAGACCACGGTGGTTCCGGATTGCCTGCGGATGGTAACAGAGACATAACACACATACACTTTGGAGCATCAAGCTCAGTGTCGCCCTATTTTTCTGTTGAGCATTGCGATCTTCCTCTTCTTCTACCGCACCAGCTGTGGCTATCCTGGCAATCATCCTCATATGCAGCTCATACAGAAGGAGACAGAATGGGTGTGAGTCCTCCACCGCCGTGGTCACCGCCGGCGCCGCACGGGAAGATCGTCCGTAGGCTCTTGCAAACGTCCATTGTTCATACGGCTGGAGACTGGCCGGGAGTGGGTCCTCCGTCGCCGGTTCCTGGGTAGGACCGGAGCCACAATCCATGATGAGGCGACCTTAACACTATGACGCGCTCCAGGGAACATCGATTGGCACTTGGACACTTTTGCGCTGCACTGCGAGACACTGAAATAGGCTCTTCCAAACATCCCTTGTGAGTACTCCACATGTCATGGATAAGCACATTCATTAGTTACTCATATGACATATAGATCCCTAACCCTACCTCCTCTCCCGCCCCCCTCCCGGGCGGCGGCGGAGGAACCCTCCCATCCCACGCAGCCGCCCCTCGGACCGCCGCTGACATGGGCATACCCTTCGGGTACCCATTATTAGTATACCTGGCTCGGCCCAATATGGAGAAGACCAAATATGGAGAAGGCCCAACAAGGCAACCCGAAGAAGTAGTCGACTAGGACTCTTGTAAAACCCTAAGCTGGTTGCATATATAAAGCTAGCCAGGGCACCCGAAATAGAGAGGAGAGTAGAGAGACAGAATATAGACAACATATCTCCGCCTACGGCGGCACCCTGTAAACATACATATGATCATATAGTAGATTGCTAGCAGCACGTAGGGATCCTCCACCGAGGGGACCCGAAGCTGGGTACGTCGTGTGCCTAATCTCGTCCCCGGAATCTCCATCGTCGCTCTCCCGAAACCCTAGTCTACAATACGTAGGCATTGCCGAGGTGTTCCCTCGTCAATTGGCGCCGTCTGTGGGAATTGCGGCGACTGGATTTTGTTATTCGGGCGAGATCCATCATCGAGTTCATCATCAACTGCTTTGTTTGGCGATCGGCCGGATTTTTTCGCGCTCCCGAGCGTGGAGCGATCCGGCAAGCGCGTGACTGATTCGTGACCAGATCGCATCCTCGCGTGGAGGCTCCATCGTTTTTTCTTTCTTCGGCTACGTCGTGTGTTTCCTCCACTGACCAAATCAGCGATCTACGTATGGTACAAGGAAAGAAAAGAGCACCCATCTTCACACGGGAAGGAGCTATTCCTTTTCATTAGTCAAAATCAAAAGCTAAGTATTACTACTACATCCTATGGAATCTTTCTTTTCTTTCATTAAATTACCTATCTAGTAGTTGATTTATATGCTCAGATTTAACCACACGCGGATGCTTCTTGTACCCATTGAATGAAGAATTGATCGATATATTCAAGTCTGGATCAAAATAGTCTGTCTTGGATCTTCGTTGCCGACCTGTCCCTCGCCATCACGGGTCCATCGGCGCGCATATGCCGGCCTGTACTCGATATTGAGGATTCGTAATCACAAATCCGCCATCCAACACAAAAAATCATCAGGTGTTATATTTTCAATTAGTTATTACTTGCAAAATATATTTGGCCAAATATTTTTTGGTTTGTGCCGCTATTTGTGTGTAGTTTTTGCATCGTATAACTGCAGAATTGAACAAGCTTCGACAGCTTCGCCAAGTACATTCGCCGCATTCGGGGACTCGCCCGTCGTGAACTCGACAATTCTCTCCTCCATGCCGACTACTTCCATCATGTCGAATATTTTCGGTTAAACGCCGCACGGATCCGCCACGCCGATTACGTCCTCTTCATCGACTACTTCCGGCCAGGCGTCGTGCGCCTACATCGACTGTGCCAGCTGCATGACTTACTCTAGCGGTGACCCCGTCGCACCCGATGAAAAAGCTAAGTGTTCCTCTTCCTCCAAGATTCACTCATTTATTTACTTTTGCCATACCCAAATACTCGAGGGCTGTACCATTACAATATTACAACAAATATACCCAATACTGGGGGTTGCGTCATTACTTCGTTACCACAAATATACTTGGTTACTTGGTGAATTTCTTTTCTTCGGCTCTGGATATATCTTCTCCGGCTTAGTGAAATTATTTTCTTCGGCTCAGTGGAATTATTTTTCTTCGACTTAGTGGATTTATCTTCTTCGGCTCAGTGGATTTATTCTCTCCGGATTATCGGATTGGTTTTCTTTGGGTTATTATTGGTTCACTTATACAATATTACCCGACGCGTTTCCGGGTCAATGGATTCATCTTCTATGGTTATTACTGGAACTATTTTTTCCGGCTCAATGGATTCATCCTCTATGATATCAACGGATTCATCTTTTATGGTTATTACTGAATTCTTCGGGTCAATGGATTCATCCTCTATGATATCAATGGATTCATCTTTTATGGTTATTACTGAATTCTTCGGGTCAATGGATTCATCCTCTATGATATCGGCGGATTCATCTTCAATATATGATAGTGTAATCTTTAATATGGATTCATCTCAAGTACTTCATCTCGGAATTCATCTTCAGTATTTCATCCTTAATGGCTTTCTTTCGGCGACACGGATAATACTCGGGGGCTCGACAACGACTTTGCCCCGAGTAACAATGGTGACACGGCGTCTAAGCAACAATCATGACATCACCCCAGCAGTGCTCTGGGGATTGGCTATTTCTTCATCAATAATATGAAGGCATCTACTTTTGCTATTTGGTGGTTTCTACTTTGGCTAGATTTATTATCTACACTCGAAGACTTCATCATGCATCGACTTCGGCGTGTCCAAAAAGCTAAGTGTTCTTTTATTTTGCACAAAGTTGATTATCGTTTACTTTCGTCGCACCCGACAGTTGGGGGTTGCGCGGCATATATTCACTTTACATATCATCGAATCTGAACATCTGACACCGCATGCGAAAAGGAGAGTCAAGGGAAAGATAGAAAAAGTTTGTTTATTTGTGCAGGAGAAAGCAAAATTCAAAGTATATAAGAGAGAACCCGAAGAATCATCTTAAGGGAGGAACCCGACGAAATCAAAAGAGTACCCGACAAAAATGGACAGGACCCGATGAAATCAAAAAATCACTCGACGAAATTGTCTTCAAGAGAGAACCCGGCGAATTCAAAAGAGTACCCGACAAAATCTTTTTCAAGGAGAACCCAAAAAATTATGTTCAAGGAGGTCCCGACAAATTATCTCCTAGGAGGTCCCGAAGAATTGTCCTCAAGAAGGTCCCGAAGAATTGTCCTCAAGAAGGTCCCGAAGAATTGTCCTCAAGAAGGTCTCGAAGAATTGTCCTTAAAGAGGTCCCGAAGAATTATACTCAAGGAGGTGCCGAAGAATTATACTCAAGGAGGTGCCGAAAAATTATCCTCAAGGAGGTGCCGAAGAATTATACTCAAGGAGGTGCCGAAGAATTATCCTCAAATAGGACCCGAAGAAATTTTCCTGAAGGAGGACCCGAAGAAATTTTCCTGAGGGAGGAACTCGACGAAATTATCATCAAGGAGAAACCAAAAAAAAAAAAAAAAAAAAAAAAAGAGGAGTAGAAAAAAAAAGGGAGGAAAAAAAAAGGATGGACAAATCTTCGGGTCCAATGACTCGTCATTTGTTCTGAGCAAGAGCATCGGCGATGTGCCTGACGACAATATAGAAGAACCAATATATTCGGCTGTCTCATCAAGCTCGAGAGAAAAATATAGAAGAACCCGCAAAATGGGTCATTGCATCAGCCGAACAAGGCACTCGACAATATATTCTCGTAACGCCAAAGTTGCGATCAATTTCTGAATGCCGCAAATTTGCGAAGGTAAGACCCCGGATCCGTTCTGCCGGGCGTGGCATCGCCGAAGACTCGCGCTCTGCTACTTTTATCCGTATCAACAGATACGAAGAAAAATCCTAACGGACGCGTTAGGTACCCGATAAAATATGACCGGGACTCGACAGAATGGTAAGACCTTAAGCGGCACCCGTCGAAGTTTACACCAGATCCCGAGATCATGTCCAGGGACGTGATCTTGAAGTAGGTTTTTGCGGATTGCCACTAGAGCAGCTTAACTAGTACCTGATCCGTCGGATGAACTAGCCCCAACTACCGTTATCCCTGTACAATATAGATATGGATGTCAAATAAAAATAGCAACGGCCTGGAGTCGATAAAAAGAGGGGCTGTGCCAAGTTGTTTATCGAGTAGTACAACTTGAGTCTATGCCCAGGTGCAAGCACCTGCGCATAGGCTCGGGGCTACTCTTATCGAGAGTATTGTTCACCCTCTCGATAAGATACAAGAAAG
The DNA here is from genome assembly GCF_022539505.1 of Lolium rigidum. Taxonomy (NCBI): domain Eukaryota; kingdom Viridiplantae; phylum Streptophyta; class Magnoliopsida; order Poales; family Poaceae; genus Lolium; species Lolium rigidum. Next base: position 288,946,940 of record NC_061513.1, read on the forward strand.
AGGAAAAATTGTGGAGTCAATTACAAGCAAGTTGAGCCTACACCCAAGTGCAAACACTTGGCTGTAGCCTCGGGGCTACTCCCATCGGGACGCTGGTCGCGCGCCCGATAGAAAATAACTTCGACAAAGCATCTACGACAATCAAGCTTTGTAGACTCAACTCGATTCTACGATTCGAGTGGAGCCTACTCCCATCGGGAGCCCATGGATTTCATCAAGTCCTCCGTAAATATAGTTAAGTTCTTCATCGAGTAGTACAACTTGAGTCTATGCCCAAGTGCAAGCACTTGCCCATAGACTCGGGGGCTACTCCCACCGGGAGCGCCGCCGCGCACCCGATAGAAAATTAACTTCGAGAATCGTCGACATCATCTACGCTACACATGATCTACGGCATGGACCTCGCCTTGTATTTTCTTCGACTTCGGAGATGGTTATGCTTGGAGTTTCTACGCAAGTCTTCGACTTCCCTATAAACTCGGGGCTACTGACATGGGCATACCCTTCGGGTACCCATTATTAGTATACCCGGCTCGGCCCAATATGGAGAAGACCAAATATGGAGAAGGCCCAACAAGGCAACCCGAAGAAGTAGTCGACTAGGACTCTTGTAAAACCCTAAGCTGGTTGCATATATAAAGCTAGCCAGGGCACCCGAAATAGAGAGGAGAGTAGAGAGACAGAATATAGACAACATATCTCCGCCTACGGCGCGCCCCGTAAACATACATATGATCATATAGTAGATTGCTAGCAAGCACGTAGGGATCCTCCACCGAGGGGACCCGAAGCTGGGTACGTCGTGTGCCTAATCTCGTCCCCGGAATCTCCATCGTCGCTCTCCCGAAACCCTAGTCTACAATACGTAGGCATTGCCGAGGTGTTCCCTCGTCAGCCGCCCCACATGCTGCCGCTGCTGCCGGCCCCGGCCCTAGTGGCGATGGTGGTGCCCCTTCCGTCGAACGACGAGGGGGAGGAGAGGGTTTCCGCGGCGGCGTTCCATGTGAGGTGATGAGGCGACGGTGGAGGAAGCCGAGCGGCACGGCTGCTTGGCCTGGCCTGACGCTCTTCGCCGGTAGCTATGGAGGAGGGGTGGAGCGGTGGCGGACTCCGCCCCCCGGTGGTGGTTCGGCGGTGGTACGCATGATCCACACCGCTGTCCTCTTCCCTGGTGATCCGGCAAGAGTGAATGGTGGCGTGGGGGCTGCTGGTCTTGCTTTGTTTTGGTGGCGGTCCTCAGGTTTCTCGCAAGTGAAGATGTAGATCTACCGGAGGCCAGTTTGTCTTGATCAGGCTGGAGAGATGTGTTCCGGAAAGCTCCGCCGACGAATGAAACATTGCATCTTTTGCCTGGAGTTTGCTAGATTGGGTGGTATTCGGCCACGTGCACCCATATTTTTAATCCGACCGTTTGGTTCCGAAGAGAGCGGCGCGAAGCTTTATTCTGTGTTGATATCAAGTGAATTTTTGGTCCATGGTGAAATCAGAAGAAGGAATATCATAAAGGCCGGATTGGTGGATTGACTAAAGTAGGTTCGAGTCTCCGTGACGCTGAGGGACTTGCTTGGCGTTCCGGGCTCCGCAACAGTGGTATGCAAGTGGGGGAGGTAACACAGGTGAAGTTCAGAGTTTTACCTTTCAGGGTGAAAACCCAAGGTCTGACCTTAACTGCTTGTGCGTGACAATAACCTTGTTGGAGGCATTGTTCTAAGGGACTATCTTCAGGGTGAAAACCTAACACCTTTTGGTCGGGCGATGACGGTGCAGGTACACTGTTCCCTTCTTGGAGGTATCGTTTTTAGAGAGTCTGTATTTCAGTTGTTGTCACTGTGGTGGTTGTATTACTATTGCTAGGTCTAGAATGCTGTAACAAGACTTTTATTTCATAGTTTTCTTTTATCTTTTTTGGCTTTTATTTCTTAGTTTTCTTTTATCTTTTTTGGCTGTGTACATCCGTACTGCCACTAGGGTGAGGCGTTGTTGCAGCTGGGTGTAATTGGTATCTTTTGATATTAATATATCTCTTTATCGAAAAAATAGTTATTCATATTTATATTCAATTTATATTATATCATGGTAAATATATATTTTATTAGGTAATTGCCCGCGTCAGTGGCGGAGAGAGAACTTAAACTCTATGTTGTTATTTTAAATATGTGCTGTCAAACACATATATTTTGACCTATTTTAAATATTTTTGTACTATTTTTTTTACCAAAATACAAAGGTTTTACCAGAAATCTGTGTGGTAGATTGACCACACAGGCCACAATGTGGCTACGCCACTGGCCGGCGTGTTGCAATTTTAAGATTCTTGTGCACATCAAGCATCATTGTAAATTTTTGAGTATATATTTCACGACTTTTTTTTTTTTTTTTGCGAAAGGGATGATATATTAATTCTCCGAACTTACAGAAAGGTCCAGAAACAAAGGAAAAATTACAAGGAAGCCCTCTGGATCCCGACGACGACAACGAGCTGGAGCTGACGATGGCGCGCCGCTGCTAAAGCTCCCCAAACATTGGATCGCCGGAGCCCACCACACCGCAGACGGGAAGTCACCGAGCACCGCCTCCGAAGAGACTACTGCCGGGAACGCCGGCGCCACCGCGAAGAACCTCTCGTATCATCCTCTTATTGAACCGCATCCGCATCCACCGCATACTTGGATCTGGCCGTGGTGCAGGGAAAGTCGCACGCAGGTCGGTGAAGCCCCGCAGAACTCCATCGCCGGAGGGGATCCGCGCGGACAACGGACGAACCAACAAGCACCTCCGCCTCCGAAGCGCCGCCGGCCGGACACCTGCCAAGCCCTACCATGAATACACGCCGTGAGACGGGCTTCCCCCACCCTCCCGCCGCCGGAGCAGCCGACGGAGGAGAGGGAACCCACGCCTCACCGGCGGTGGACTCTCAAAATCGCCTCTCAGATCTGTATCGGGGAGAGGAAAGGGAGGGCGACCCTCCGTGTAAGTAGTAGACCAGAACAAATGCATGCTCACAATTTTTGAGTATATATTTCACGACTTATTTTTTAAGCAAATGCATGCTCACAATTTTGGCCGCATCACAACGAATATCATCATACCTATCCTGACCTTGAGGATTCTCCCCCTCCGTCCCTATTGCTAGCATGTGCAGTTAGGTTCTTGACCTTGTCTCACGTGTAAACATAATGCATGTAGATATTGTTGGTGGGGTGAAGATGCAAACATGGGGGAAATCTTGTGAGATATTATACATTTTACGGAAGCCATATGCGTCTCGTCTCTGTGAGACACCACACACCTCTCCACGACTGCCCCTCACTCCACCCATTATTGGAACTAGGAAGTTCGGTGCGGCGTATGCCACGCCCGTGGTGGGGTCGCACTGAATATGTAGTAAAGGCAAATCAATCAGATTTTACTTCGCAGCCCAAGGAATTTATCTTTTTTTAATGAATTTTGTCAAAGAAATTACCTACCTAGGAGAACCAACAAAAAAGCTGAATGATCGTCCATTTTTATTAACAGGCCCAACTCCAGTTATGCTAACTACGTTCACTGGTCTAACGGTATTCATGGGTTGGGCCGGTACTAAAAACCTTGGCTCGGGGCTCTGTTGGTCTGCTTCATGTCTCTCAATGTTTTTCTGCTAGACATCTCAAGAAAAAAAAAAATCTGCTGGAGCTATGGTTAACTGAAATTGGAGGAAGAAGGACGAAAATGAAAGATGAAGAACGGGAAATTAATGAGCAAAAGGCTGCACTCCACTGATACACACTGCGATGCCTCTACTGTTGCTTTAGATCCAGCACCTCTGAGCAGAAACAAAGAATAATCCGAGCCAAGTTCACAGGAGAAGCAAGAGGAATCGGGAGAAGCGGGCATGGCCAAACCCAGTTTCACTGATCTACCTTGGGGTAGCTGAAGCTCTCCAGGAAGAAGACGAGGACATTCAGCACATGACCGCATCAGGCGTGACGAATAGGCGCCCACCATGGGCTGCCGTCCATCATCGTTGCTGGGGTCGCAGCACCGGCCCCACCCAGAGATCCGGAAGGAGGAGCGGCCGTGCTGTCAACACGGTGCTTGCGCAGGAGACCGGAGGAAGCGAGCGTCGGTGGGCGGTCGCAGGAGCGGTGGCTGAGCTGAAGGAGAAATGCTCGATTTTGGTACGTTCTCTTTCATCTGTCAACTATAATTTTTTTCCAAATGGTAAATTTTACTGACCGAGCCAAGTACTTGTGCTGTGTACGGTTTTTTTTTTTTTTTGCGGGTAAAACTAGATCTTTATTAAGCAACAGGGGTTACAAGGCGCTCCAATTCCAGCTCCTGGAGAAACACAGGAGGACCAGAACCGAACGATAAAATAGATTGGCGCTCTGTCCTTGCCCAGTTAGCAAGACAGTGACTAACCCTAACTTGCCTACGATCCACTTTTACAAAGTTGCAAACACGAGTAGAACTAGCTAAATTCTTAATCCCTGTGATAATATGCAGGAATGCCGAACGGTCCTGCGCTGGATTCTTCAGAGCTGATATGAGTTGTGTGCAATCAGAGTCGATAAGTATTGGTAGCTGACAATGTTGGATGGCAAGGCCTAAACCTTCAGAGCAAGCCAGTAATTCGGCTTCAAAAGCTTCCTCACAAGAATTAATAAACTGGCAAGCTGAAAAAATAACTTCGCCTGTATCATCCCGCAGTACCATGCCGATTCCTGCTGTGCCATCCTCTGCACGGAAAGATCCATCAATTGTTAACTTAACCCAGCCCACCGGGGGCTTAACCCAAGGAACATCAGGTGCCTGCTCCTTAATTAGAATAGGCCCGGCTTGCGAATCTGGGAAGAGTAACGGTTGTTTCCCTTTCAGAATCTGCTCCGTGGAGAGCTCCTTGATATCACGAAGTGTTTTGGCGTAGCTGCACAAAAACCTCTTAGACCCTTCCACTGATGGGAGTGGTTTGTCATGTGTTATTTCATTCCTTGCATACCAAGCCCTCCAGGCCACCAACAGTAAACAGTCCACCATATTATTTGGAATCTCCATCACAATCGTTCTAAACCAAAGGGGTGAAGAAACTTGAAGCTCTTTAGCAGATGGTAGATGCCAACAGGTTCGCATCACATTCCATAGATTCCTGGCATGAGGACAATGACAGAGGGCATGCGCTACATCCTCCATATCATCTTCACAGATTTTGCATCGTCCTGAAACCTTCATATTTCTTCTCGGCTTGTTTGTTTCCGTAGCAAGCGCATTAGACGCAGCACGCCACGCGAAGGTTTTCACCTTAGGAGGAACCGAAGAGCCCCAAATCTTTGACCAACATGGATCCTTCTCTGTCCGAGTGCTAGAGGATCCGTATGCACACTGTTCTGGTAACTCGCTAAAAGCTAGCTTGTATGCTGATCGCACTGAAAAAATACCCGAACGTTCTGGCTGCCAAGCTAAAAGATCAGAGTGACCAGCCCTTGATGGCTTGATTCTTAATATTGCCTCCACGTCAATAGGGTAAAAGGTTGCATGTATTAGCTGGGTATTCCAATTACCTTGAACATCCAGGAGTTCTGATACTCGCCGAAGTCTCCGATTTCTCTTAGGAGACAAGGTTTTGCCATACGCTTGCCTTGGTAACCAGCTGTCCCTCCATATTCTTATACGTTCGCCATTTCCTACCCTCCAGATAAGGCCCTTTTTCAAAAGTTCCAAGCCATATGAGATGGCAGACCATGAAGATGATGGATTGCCAGTAAAAACAGTATCCATTAGCTCACCCTGAGGGTAATACCGAGCTTTCAATACACGAGAACACAAGCTGTCCGGGAAGGCAATGAGCCTCCATGCTTGGCGAGCTAAGAGAGCCTGATTAAATAGGCGCATATCACGGAAACCCATACCACCTTGCATTTTAGACCGCTGCATTGTATTCCATTTCACCCAATGTGTCTTTCTTTTACCATGCTCAACACCCCACCAGTAGTCCCGGATGAGTTTGGTGAGATCATCACAAACCGAGAAAGGTAGCTTAAACACCCCCATGACGTATGCGGGGACAGCTTGCGCTATGGCCTTGATCAAAACTTCACGTGCACTTTGTGAGTGCAGACTATCACCCCAATCCATCAAAAGTTTGCATAAACGTGATTGTAGATTGACAAATCGCCCTTTATGCATCCTTCCATCCGGTGTTGGTAATCCAAGGTACTTCTCTTCAAACTCGGGATTTAGAATTTGCAAAATAGATCGGACTTCATCCTGAGTACCCTGTGGGCAAGCAGCACCAAAAATGATAGAACATTTGGCAGGATTAATAAGTTGCCCCGTGCCATTAGCATACTCCTCCATGACAAGCTTAACTCGCAACGCCTCATCTCTAGATGCCCGGAAGAACAACAATGTGTCATCAGCAAAAAGAAGATGTGAAATCCCAGGGGCACGACGACACACTTTAACCGGTGATATACCATTATTTGCCACTTCTCTACTCAGGAGAGCGGATAGACCATCAGCCACGAACAAGAATAGGAAGGGAGAGAGGGATCCCCTGTCTTAGTCCACGTGTAGGAGTAAATGCTTCCAATAAGGTTCCATTGAATTTGATCTGAATATCTCACCGTGGTAACACATGCCATTATCCATTGTATCCACCGATGAGAGAACCCCATTTTATGCATAGTAGACTCCAAGAAAGACCAATCTACTCTGTCATAAGCTTTGGATAAATCCAATTTATAGGCGCAAAAAGAAGAATTTGCAGATGTACCATGTTCCAAAAAGTGCAAGCACTCGAAAGCCAAGAGTGCATTATCAGTGATCATCCGTCCTGGAACAAAGGCACTTTGATTTTCAGATATTATATCACCAAGGAGAGGTCGAAGTCTGTTAACGAGACATTTTGAGACCACCTTGTAAAGAACATTGCATAGTCCAATGGGACGATAATCTTTAAGCTCAGCCGGATTATCGATCTTTGGAATTAGCACAATTGATGTATCATTAGTTCCCTCTGGCATAAAACCAGTAGTAAAGAAATGTTTTACCGCCTTAATTACATTACCCTGCAAAACCTCCCAATTTCTTTGATAGAAGCGCGCTGGAAAGCCGTCTGGACCAGGAGCTTTAAGGGGGCCAATTTGGAATAATGCATCAGATATTTCCACATCAGTAAACTCCTTGCATAAGTCTGCATTCATCGCCTCGGTAACATGTTCCTGAATTAGCGAGGTAATAGGCGTGCAATCTAAGGAAGGATCACGTGTATACAGAGACTTAAAATAAGATACAGACATTCGCTGCATTTCCGTCGGTACAGTATGGATCACACCGTTCTCATCTCGAAGTTTAGCAATTTTATTCTTCCGAGCGCGCCAAATTGCTTTCTGATGAAAAAATTTCGTGTTCCTATCTCCCTCCTTCAACCACTCAATACGGGATCGTTGCAGCCACATCATTTCCTCTTTATATAGCAGCTCATTCATCACATCAGACAAGGCTCGGATCTCTGACCTGGGAGCATCAATCTCATGCAGCCTTTTTAAATTATCACGAAGCTTATTTAGTTCTCTTGTGACGTTGCCAAACTTCCTACGTCCCCACTTTTGTAGCTTTTGCATCATCACTTGCAAGCCAGCCGAAACAGAACCCAAATCATCCAGAACACCCAAGTCACGCCAAGCAGTATCAATTACCTCTTTCATAGCTGGATCTCTTTCCCAAAAAATTTCATAACGTAAACAGCGCCCCTGCACTGCCGGACGGGATTCCTTGGATGTTTTCAACACAATCGGACAGTGATCCGAACATGGACTCACCAAGTGAACAACTGAAGACTCAGCGTAAATATCACGCCAGCTATTATCAGCCAACGCCCGGTCCAATCGTACTCGCACGTTATTATTGCCTGACCTCCTGTTATCATACGTGAAGGGCAGACCTTCAAAACCCAGATCGTGCAGCTCACAAATCTGCAAACAGTCACGAAATGCCATCATCTGCGACTCCGAGCGTAAGCATGCTGAGAAATGTTCATACTGCCATAGGGCCTCATTAAAGTCTCCGATTGCAAGCCATGGAAGAGAGGAAGTGGCCCTTAGTGTTGAGAGAAGGGTCCACATCCGATGACGATTTTCAACCCGGGGTTCCCCATATACAAAAGTAACATGAATTAATGGATCGCTCGGATTAAGCCGAATATGAGCATCAATAAATCTCGGACCAGAATCTTTGATGTCCACATGAATACTCTCATGCCAAAATAGAGCTAGTCCTCCGCTCATTCCATCACTATCAACACCAAAAAAGCCACGCAGACCAAGACGGTTCCGATGACGACGAACACGATCACTTCGTTGGCGGGTTTCACACAGGAAGACTAGCTGGGAACAATGTGTTCTTAAGCTTTTTTCCCTTTGATAATCGTGAGTACTCCACTAACATGGCCCTACATTCACAACAATGATTAAGTTACAGAATACTAAAATGGCAAGTTGAGAACTGGGTGCACATAGATCGTATCTTCCACTAAATCGTCTGTTACAGAAGAAAACACAGAAGATAGGCAAATCAAAAGAGCAGCAGATTTTACTAACTCTAGCAGCAAGCATCTTCTCCAGATGGCTTAAACATGGAATAGCTATTTAGTTGCAGTAATATTCTGTAAATGGTCTAAATATGAAGTAGTTAGTTATTCTTTTTCTTCGAAATGGGATCCTCAGCCTCTGCATCAATTAATGCATACGGCTTTCTTTATTAAAAGTATATAGTTATTGCACCTAGAATTTAATATGAAAACTTATTACATCTTATGGATCACTCAAAGTTTCTACAAAAATGAGCCATCTAAACACCACTAGCATGAAGCGTCTTTGCATCGTCATGTTAGTCTCCGATTAGCACACTAACCGTACTGGCTGTAGAAAACCCGTGCAACCATTACCAGTCGGTTGCACCCAATATCTGTTACAAAACCGCGCAAATAAAAGTAGATCAAACGAAGAACAAGAACACAGATTTTTACGTGAAAAACCCAAACGGAAAAAACCACGAAACGCACGACGGCGCTCTCACTATAATTGGAGGAGTATTACAATACACGAGAGGACAGACCCTCTACGTGCTATCAATATGGAGAAACTCTCTCATCTATTCTATGACTACCTGGGACTATATATAGGGCAAACAACTCTCTTTCTTGGTGGACACGAAATAGAGTTGTACATGTGCTACGTCTAGCACGATTTGTACGCCGTAGTCCGTTAGGACTCCTTCCATAGTACAACAGGTAAATAGATTTCGGAACACAATACAACAATAACCATAGCAAGGCGCTCCTCCTCTGGGCGCAGATAGGACCACATAATGGATAGCCATTGGAATAACCTGCAAAAATGATGGAAATTTTGTTTTGTTAAAGATGCAATCATTGCGCACATTCCATATCGCCCATAGCAAGCACAAACTCCAACTCTAATGTGGGTTTTGATTTTTTTTTGTCTACCCCATTTAGCTAGTTGCCGAAAAGATTAGTTATATTCATAGGCACAGTTATATTGAAAGTCATATAAACTATCTTCCAAATCATCTGCGTAAAAGGGCAAGAGATAAATAAGTGATTAATTATTTCCTGTTGATCACAAAAACATCAATTAGTAGGACCATTTCAATTACGCTTAGCCAAGTTATCTTTTGTAAGAATAACCTTCTTGTGAAGGAACCACATAAAAATCTTTATTTTTAGAGACACCTTCAACCTCCAGATATGTTTTTTGAGGGAGACTGTGTGTCCAGATAAAAGATCATTATACATTGACTTTACTGAGAAGACTCCAGACTCTGTTAAATTCCACGTAAACCTATCTTTACTATCATTTAGCTGAACCAAGATAAGTCTATGTAGGAGATGTGTCCATCTCTCCCATTTGTTACCGTTTAAGGTCCGACGGAAACTAATATTAAGTGGACTTGCTGCAAGCACATTTTCAACCTTGACATTTTTTGTGATTTACAATATTGTATAGAGATGGGTACTCTTCCGCGACAGATTTGTTACCTAACCAAATATCCTCCCAGAACCATCCTATTGCCAACCACGAAAGAACCTCTAGTTAAAAAAATCCTCTTTCACTTTCATTAGACATTTCCAAAAAAGAGAATCAGTTGGTTTTTCCGAAACCTGTGACAATTATTTGAACGCCGTCTTGGCCCTACATTCACAATAATGATTAAGTTAAACACCAAGGGATGACCAAACTCCAACATCCCCACACCATTACAGATGAAATGTAGTGCATCAAAAAGGTTGTGTAAATTCACCGTACCAAAACAGGTAGCTGTGCACCCGAAGCGGAGTAGTGAACACTTGCAGTGTTACAGTCCAAGGAAACCTGTGTTATATTTGTGACGTTAGATGGCAGCATCCCAACTCGTCATAGCACTCCCTAAAAAGGGACAGTAAACACATAGTGCACTTGTATTTAATGATTGACTTTCCAAGATCTGTTCTGCCATAAGTCACTATGTCATTTGACTTTAGTAATCCGAATGGACCAAGCATGTGCTGAATTATCGCTATTGACTACCGGGAAGGTGCCGGTAGGGATTTGCGCGCAAGAAAAAAGGGGAACGAAACTAACTCTCGCTAGATCTACACTGGCGCCCATCTACAGGGAAAAAGTCCAACGTGGTAACTGGTAAGCCCTGATTGGAGAGGAGTAGACCATGAATGGTACCCAAATAGATGAGGTTAAGGTAAAGGGGTTTGGCTTTGATATAGTTTATTTATAATAAGATAATGGCATCACGGAATACAACAACGCGGGGGTATTATTTTCAGAGGGCACAACATGCACTTTATGTACTTATTACATACACATCCCTTCGGGCATAGGAGCCACGCGGGGGGATTATTTCAGGAGGGTAAATACTATATCCCTTCAATACAACAATATAGTATTAGTAGGCAGCAGCAGCAGATAGCAACAGCCGGGTAGTACTACCATAGTAGCATATACTCAGTTTACAGGTCAGGGTAGTTATGCTTAACCAGACGAGCGAGTTGGAGACCATCGGGCATAGGAGCCACACGACAAACAGTAAGCCCGTCTGTTACCTTCACCTTGCTAGTTCCACTACTAAAAATAGTGTCAAGCAGCGCACTTGTAGCAATCCCAATGAGCACACCAACTCCGAACCCGGCGACTGCTCCAATTACAGTGACAACTGCAGAAGCGATTTCGATGTCAAGCGCTACGAATCCAGCGTCTACAGCAGCATTAACAACACCTCCGACCTCAAGGGCAACTACAGCAGTCAACGCATTCACTGAATCCCTAACCGCTGCTTGTAGCTTATCCTCTGCTGTGTATATGTCCCACACCATTGCAGCTGCTGTAAAAACCAAAAGTGCAACACCGACTTTTCCCAAAGCTTCAAATGAGTAAGTCACCACGGGTTTTCCTTGGCCCGCTTCGGCAATAATATTTTCATATACCTGACGAACATGATACATTTCAGCGATATTCAATACCACTTGGACCATACAATATATTATAACCGCTAGTTTTGCAAGGAACATGCCATATTAAGACTATAATATATCGTAAAACTAAAAGGGGGTCAATCCAAAATAAGGGAGAAAAGGGCCTGTCATTTTGGCAATAATTTATTTCAGTTTTGTTGTGCTCGAAAACTATAAACTCGAATAAAATTAAAAAAGATTCAGGTACCATTGGAAAGTATTTATATAATATTTCACTTGATTAATATATTGCTAACATTTACATATAGTTTAGATAGTTAAAAAAAGGACTTCAAATCACCAAATTCAACAACTTAAGTTTAGTTATTTCAGTTCAGCTCAAGAAATTGTTGCTCTTAAGAACATGGCCTAAATCCTTTCTATTTTTTGACTCTTCATGTGTTGGAATATAATTTGTATATCCAGACTTCTTTCCTTTTTAAAAAACTTATACTACAAATCTATTTTTTATAGAAATTCTTATAATATCATAATATTTAAATAATGAGACAAAATGTGTAATATGTTACCTTAAACATTATTAATCAAGCAATTATTTATGATAGGCCTACAAAGAGCGAGGTTAAGAGTAAGGTAGTACATACCTGTAGCTTTTTGATATCATCCAACTTTTTAAAAGGCCCCGTAAAACCAAGCTTAGCAATATTACTGCAAGTATAGTGGAACACGCATGAAAGGTAATTTTTGTACATGCATTACTGCAAAGTGCTATCGTTAACTTTAAAGAGGAGAAAAAGATTATCTTTTCTAAGTTATTCCAAATTTTATTTTGTCTATTCTCAGCAACATTCAGCAATGTTAATCAAATTTCATCAATGTAAAGCAAGTACAACAAAATTTATAAAAAATCAGAAAAGTTCAATATATTACTAATTTATAAAAAAATTAATGTTAATAATAATGTAAAATTATTGTAATCATTTTCAGCTGAATAATATTTATACATAATAATAATAATAATATAATAATGTAGGGACATACCTTTGCACGAGATCCTCAAACTTGATCTTGTTTTCCTTGAGCAATTTTGAGAATTGATTTGGTACAAAATGCTGAAACTTTTTGGCATTCTCAAGCGTAGCTTTCTTGTACATGCCGGCCTCAAGAGCAAGGCGTTGAGCTTCCTTCTGTTGCGTGGCTGGATTGAGCCACTTTAGCTGCTTGATGAGATAATCACCGTGGCTCTTGAGCTTTTCAAGGTAGGCGAGACGTGTGTTGTAACTACGGATGAATTGGAGGGATATTTGGATGGCCTTGGTGCAGTAGTCATAGACATCCTTAGCAATATGTTGCTTTGTGACGTCCCTCTCAGCCTCAGTTTGCGTTATCATTTCTTGCGTACTCTCAAGGATGTTGCACACCTTGTCATGGGCATATTTGGCGTCATGGAGATACTTTTGTTGCTCTGCATATGACTGAAACTTAAGCTCTTGAAGTTTCTCCACTTCTTGTCGATGGATCATATCGGCTAGCTTACGCAGCTGACCTGGAGTTAAATCAACCAGCTCACGAGACATGATGTCAGCCTGAAAATATGTAGTTTTAGTTAGTCATATTTACTTACAACATATAACATATCAAAGGTTTTTGGGTGTAAAAATTTCAACTAACTTTTGAACGGAACTTATCATGTTAATAGCTAAGATTGTCAAATTAACCCTATTTGGTAAACAGTAGTTGGCTTGTGGTTGTTGGCTAGTTTGGTTGGCTTCTTTGACGAGTTGGAAAAGCCAACTGGTTTAGCTATATCTCGTTCTATCAGCTAGTAGAGAAGGTGTTTGATAAATCAGTAGCTTTTTTTTTCGAAATGGGGTGAGCCCCGGCCTCTACATCAGTAGCTAGCTGGTAGCTTGTAATCTGTTTAAAAACATAAGTTGCTAAAGCCAAAAAGCCGGAACGGCTTTAAGCTGGCTATTAAGCCAACCAAATAAGGCATTTACCAAACGAAAACATCAAGCGTAGCCCAGTTTTGTTTTTCCTTTTTCGAATTTCAATTTTTTTTATTTCAAAGTTTCAAAAAAAATCAAAAAAATATGTAGACGTAGAGAATGTTGAAATATGTCGGTGTGTGCATTTTCAGATTGAAATACATCATATATTGCCCTCAGTAAAAATAACAAAGTCTCACAAAATGATGAAATCTAAATTTTAGTGTACTGTTCATTACTGTTCGCCAATGCTGAAATCAAGATTTGTTATTTTGCTGAGCCCAAAATACAACATATTTCAATCTGAAAATCTACACACCAAAAGATTTCAACATTCTCTACGTCAACATATTTGTTTTGAATTTTTTTAAGATGTCTAAAAGGAAATTTTTGTAAGTTCAAAAAGTGGCCTACATGTAGCCCGAGCTACAAAAGTCCATTCTCAATTACCAAACATTGCTTTTTTGACCAAATAAGCAAGCTTGAAAGCTAGCTACCAAAGAAGGCCATTGTGATATAAGATTTTCATATTTGTAAATATCTAAATGTGACAGTTTTAAACCATAGCATGAAAATTTCAAACTACGAGAAGCATTACATCTTAACATAACAATTTCAAAATATGATAATTTTACACCATAACTAGATTTTTTTGTAAAACATAACAAGTTTCTGCTCTACCCAAAAGTATCTAATTTCATATACTATAATGATATTAACTCGAAACTATACTAACAAAACAAAACAGTATAGTCATAGTTTTAAGTTTCTACACACCTTACCATTAAATACCAACGTTATTATCTTTCATTTTAGTTGAGTACCTATCCTCCCTATACATCTATATGGCTTTATATATAATAAACTAGGGAAAAGAAGCTTAGCATATCTTTTGTGTAAGCAAAAGGATATTGATTGTATAATATCTTTTGTGTAGAGTTAGCATAGGATATGGAATATAGAAAATAGGAATCAATCAATGTAGTCAAAACAGGCTTTTTTAAACAGCTATTAGAGACTCTTATATAAACTATAAAAATTAATTTAACTTATATAAATGTAATATTTACATAGACCAGATTTATACAAATATGTGAGTTTATCTTTGAAAGCCATTCAAAATCTTCAATAAAGAAATTCCTTTGCAAAACTTATGGAAGTCGTTGCATCAAAATAAATTCTTCCACAGTCATATGCAATTTCCACATATGTTTATGTTATGTTCGAAGTTTATGTATCAAGATGTCAAATCCACAAACTTATTGTTCCGAATATAGCTTGATGTATCAGATGACTTGTTCATCTTGTGTTGTAATTATGCTACTCCGTGCAAATTTTTTTGTTTGACCAGACCCCGCTACATAAGTATGACTATACCAATTTATTTTATTCTATTTTTTCGTTTACTTCTGATTATTAGATTCGATTTGGATAGAAAACATATGAGTTATATAATATAATTAAATATTTTCATGTTCCGAGGCTAACTAATTAAAAATAGGATTTACTAGATTCTAGCTAGCTGAGAACTAAGTTTTGTTCAACCAAGTTGTACTCCGTTTGATTGCATCATGCTTCGTGCATACAAGTTGCAACTTGAGTCGTAACTGATTTTTTAGTTGCAATTGGGTTTTTTGAGTTACAAGTGGAGTTGAGAAAAAAATCCAGACTGTTAAATTTGCTTCGTGATTCGTTCTAGTCATCAGTTGCAACATGCATGAGTTGCAACTGAGATATGATAACATCATCTGACTCAGAACGAAGTTATTATTAGTCGACTGAGAAATAATTACACTCCTGACAAAATTGAGAAAAAGTAGAAGGGAAGACCAAATGAAATGGCCATTGCTACGACCCACCGAAGTCAATGGGAGGAACATATACCAGGATACTACTCAGATGATATTACACGATTCGATTAAACACAGGAAAAGAAGACATAATACATACTGAGATCTATCTCCCTCATCTGCCGGAAATACTACTATTTGACAATCAAAAAATAAAGGATTATCACAGTGTGCACAATACGAGCTCAGGAATAAAAAACCTTATGAACACACACATCCTTGGTCACTGGACCGTGTTTGGCCGACAGTTTTGTAACGTTAACAGATGGCAGCGTTAACCGGTTCCACTGAATCTTGTTTGTTTTGGTTACTCTGTAATCTGATAACACCGTATCTGATTGCAGTATTATGGAAATCTGATTCCGCTGGGTAACCTACGTAATCGAATAACGATACAGCAAATCGTCATCATCGCCGACGACTTCTTCCGTCCTTGCCGCCACAAGCCGCCTGTTGTGGTGGTCGCTGCCACCGCCCCCGCTGCCGCCTTCTGTGGTCATCCCCGCCGCCACCTACCCGCCGTGGTGGTCACCGCCGCCGCTACAAGCCGAGCGCTAGCTGTCGCTGCCGCTGGCGCTGGCGCTGGCGCTGCCACTGCAAGCCGCCGCAGCACAACAGGAACAGGAAGCTACGCACACGTCCATCCTTCTCGGTGGCTGGACATGGCGCTGCTGGCAAGTAGCTGCTACTCCCGTCCTGTGGTAGTGTTACCGGGTTGTAACCAAAACAGAATTCAGTTTTTTTACCCATTCCATTTACGTTAACAGTGTAAACCGATTACACTTACGTTTCCATTACGATTCTTGGAGCAAACACGTCCTCAGATTCACTCCCAGAAAGAAAAATGCATTCTTGTAAGGTTTGAATTAAGGCAATAGCCACTCCACCAGGTCAAGCTCGGATTTTCCACCCACATCTCGTTGTTACCCCAGTGGTCCATAAACAGACCGTTCCCAATCACTCACCCCTCGCGAAATAATCAAGAAGCGAAACGTTTGAACCAAAACTCTCCCATAAAAGGCGAGCCCCCTCACTAGACATACAGGGGATGAAACAGACGGCTCACCTTGGGGTTCAGCTTCTCCACGGCGGGATTGCTTCCGAGCCTCTCACACGCAGTTGTTTCTTCACGAGTCGTGGCGGCCATTGCAGGAATGGTTGGTATTTATAAAGAGATGAAGAGGCGATGGCCACGAAGAAGGAATAATAAGAATCAAATGAGAGGCGACAGCGGAAAAGCGAGTTAAGAAAAGTCTTCACATACCATGGCTCTGCTATACATTGATCAGACTTTTAGCTCACTATAGAAAATATGCTCGTGTCTTGCATCGGGATCTAAAAAAAAGTTAATCTTTCAAAAAATTGTTCCAAAGTTTGTTCAAAGTCGATCAACCCTCATAATCAACATCATTGCTTAGTATTATCAATGCACTGGTTAAATCGAACAAGATTATCAAGTATACTTTTTTGATAAAGGGAATACTTATTTCGTCCTAAAATGTAAGGTGTCTAAAGATTGATTAAAAGTCAAATTTTAGTAACTTTGATAAAAAATTAGGATTTTTTTACATTTACAATATCGAATGAACATATTTAGAAAATATACTTTATGGTGAATCTATTGATACTAATTTAGTATTGTAAATGATCAAACTTAAAAAACGTTGACTTTTGACTCATCCTTATGCTCCTTACATTTTAGGAAAGAGGAAGTATATTAATATCACGAAGATATCAATTATTGTTGAAATAATGGGCTATCCCTTTGGCCCATGTAGTATTTTAGAAATTGACTAAATCTCAAAGACCACATATGTGGCAACTTATGTTAATTAAGCTCAAATTGGTGGCAGCTCACATGAAAGTGGGAGCATATTTGAGTCTCACATGAAAAATTGGGAGGAAGTTAGACCTACTTATAAGGTGTGTTGTTACAAAACTAGTAAGTTTGTGCGCTCGTCCTGCTCGCCCGTCTCGACTCAACACGACGCGTATGTCACGCTCGTGTTGAGTTGATTGAGCCTCGAGTCAAGAGTTTCCTTTCTTTTTTGCAGGGAAAACGAATCAAGTCCTAGACGGATGCGTTCGTTGTTAGTCTTTTCAGGTAGCTCCTAAATCGCGGGCTATCAGTAACCGACTCAAAACGTGCGACGTGAGCGTGGCTCGCATTGCCTATGATTTCCTAAGCCTGTATAATCTCTTGACCGGCTGCCGTAGAAACATATATGATACATGATTCAGGGTTTTTCCACATCTCTGTGCTTGCACCGCCATCATAGCCTGCTCAACCTCTCCCGCCGGCTTGCACCGGCGAACGGGAGAACAGGTCTCCAGAATCACTCGCCTTTGCGATCATGTACGGCAGAAGGTGAATTAGGTTTTTGGGAAGCGCTCTGCGCGACTGCTCAAGCTCTTCATCATGGATCGTCTTCTGTCCAAGTCGAGTAGTGCTTCCTACCGTCATCTTCAACGTCATCTATTTCTACCCTATCTTCACCAACGTTGTCATCAACAACATTACCGTTGCATCAACAACTCTTTCATCTACAACCGATATGTATGTGCGCCATATTTCCTTATTCCTTAGTCATAAGGTTCTATTATTTAAACCGTATTGTGTATGAGACATAATGTGACCCAAGTTCTTTCATAGAAAAACATGTTTCAAACTGATTTCTAAATGACTTTTGCTTTTGTAAAAAGATGGGCCACTGTGTTGGTGGTATTGTTTGTCCAGTATAGAGGCGACCGATAGTGCTAGTCGCAACTTGCTTGTGCTAGACCACTACCAATGATTCTTACCTAGCCATAAGTTTGTCGAAGGAATGTACCATATCGGTTGTTCTTCTCTCTCTCTCTCCCTATCCCTCCCTCCCCTTCCCTCGCTCCCTCCCCCTCCCTCCCTCTCTCTCCCCCTCTCCCTCTCATCTCTCCCTCTCTCTCCCTCCTCTCTCTCTCTCTCTCTCTCTCTCTCTCTCTCTCTCTCTCTCTCTCTCTCTCAACGTAGTACTCGTCGGTAGGAGAAACTACACAAAAATCGATCAAGTCCAATGTTTGTGCTACACATAATTATTATTAATGTTCTAAATGACTTTTGCTTTTGTAAAAAAGATGGTCCACTGTGTTGGTGGTATTGTTTGTCCGATATAGAGATGACCGATAGTGCTAGTCGCAGCTTGGTTGTCCTAGACCACTACCAACGAATCTTACCTAGCCATAAGTTCGGCGAAGGAATGTACCATATCGGTTACCTATAAGGTTCCTCTTGATTAGACGGGCCACCATGTACGATAAGGTTCCTCCCTATCCAATGAGAACAAATCCTTCTATAGGCTTAATTTATAAGGTTCCTTTTCATTAGCTCCACTAGAACATGAAAGCCCTCTTTGCTGCGTCCGTCCATATTTGACTAAAGAATAATAGAAAACATTGAAACAATTGAGACTGATTTATAAAATAAGTTTATTTTTTCAAGACAGAGTGTTAGAATGACATGAAAATGACAACGCGAATCAGGTGCACTTCTCCCATTGTGTCAAATTCTACTCCCTCCTCTACAACAAAAGTGGACCACAGTCCAGTTGTTGAATGGCGCATGTTGGAACAAGTACGAAAACTGTTGATTATTGTAGAAATGGTATGTTTTTAAGAGCAGTTAATACCACATATAAAGCATATAGTTCACCACAATTAAGGCATAAAATAGTTACGTTATTACATTATATCTTGCACATGCAGCTAGATTAATTGAAAGGCCCACATAACATGCCTTTGAATTTTCAGCATTGATAAAATATTTTGTAGCTGAAATCTGATACCTAAGAAGACTATCTATTATTCTGAACAAAATCGAACTCAAATATATCATTGACCTAATATTCAGTAATGGTTCATATGAAGAACGTATAAGCACAAGACATTCATATAGTAGTAGCCAAATTCATGTAAACATAGAACTGGTCAAGAAATATACTGACAAAATTTGGGGGGAGATGAGATATCTTTAGGTTTTTCGATTGAAGATGTCTTTACTCTTTACTAAGTGGCACTTGGCATGAGCTGCATGACCATATATACTTCCCAGATTTAGACGTTTTACCTGGATAAAAGACACTTCATCTTGTCGATGTCATCGGGAGGTATAAGTATATATCTGTATATATGTATCATGTAGGAGAAGATACCACCAAATTAAAAGATTCTGCTCTCTCTCTCTCTCTCTCTCTCTCTATGTATAGTAATCGTAGCCCAAAAAATGATAATTATTAATGTTCAGAGTGACTTTTTCTTACGCAAAAAGATGGCTCACTCTGCTGCTGCTGCTGCTGGTATTGCTTGTCCGATACAGATAGTGCTAGCGGTATCAGCAGCTTCCCTATCCTGGACCACTACCAACGATTCTTCCCTAGCCATAAATTCTGCAAAGGAATATCCATGGTGTGGCCCTATATACATCCAGTGAGAACATATATATAAGGTTCCTCTTGATTAGCTCCATGTAGTACGTAGTACTCGATTTGCTACTTGTAATCGTATCATCATATTTAGGGCATGTTTGTTTCTTACATATATTATGTAATCCAGTTTATATACCAAGTATCGGATCATATAATAAGTTGATAAAGTTGTTTGGCAACCCAGATGGCACCCCCACGCCCACGCCACGCGATTGACACCACCTTGATGTTGAGATTAATTTCGTTTGTGATTAGCTCCTGGCCGGACAATCTATCCATGTCAATTAATCTTGTCACCAACAATGTCCGACTGAATGTTTTCTGACGTCATACTTTGCATGCCTAGAGACTTGAGCCATAAATAGCTGGCAGGTTTGTTGGAGCCTAGGTTGATACTCCAGCTGCCGGCCGGTATTAACTGCTCTTACAAACTTTACTAAAAAGATCGCGGTTATGGACATATATGTTCAACACATACCATTTCTACAATAATCAACTCATCTCGTAGCAGTTCCAACATGGTCCATTCAGCAACTGGACTGTGGTCCTCTTTTGTTTCAGAGGAAGGAGTAGAAGTTTACACGACGGTACAAGTGCACCTGATTCACGTTGTCATTTTCATGTCATTCTAACACTATGTCTTGAAAAAATAAACTTCTTTTCTAAATCAATCTCAATTGTTTCAATGTTTTCTATTATTCTTTAGTTAAA
The DNA here is from genome assembly GCF_022539505.1 of Lolium rigidum. Lineage (NCBI taxonomy): Eukaryota > Viridiplantae > Streptophyta > Magnoliopsida > Poales > Poaceae > Lolium > Lolium rigidum. The sequence goes on from NC_061513.1 coordinate 288,967,410, forward strand.
GAATAGACGGGCACAGCAAAACACGCTTTCATGTTCTAGTAGAGCTAACGAAGATGAACCTTATTATAAATTAAACTTATGGACGGGTTTATTCTTACTGGAAAGGGAGGAACCTTATCATCCATGGTGGCCCGTCAAATCAAGATGAACCTTACGGTGCACACGATATGGTACATTCCTTTGCAGACATATGGCTAGGTAAGAATCATTGGTAGTGGTCTAGGACAAGCAAGATGCGGCTAGCACTATGAGTTGCATCTTTTATTTTCGAAATGGAGGTGCGATCCTTGCCAATGCAGCACCGAATAGATGCATACGACCTTTATTGATTTTTATTAAGATAGTGAACAAAGATGAGACAAAGAACATACATCATAAAACCCGAAGCCACCACACAACACCTACAAACTCGAGAGTGGACGAAAATCGTGTTAACAGCTGCGCCTGGAAAGACAACGAAATCACTCCACTAGCTAATGGCTGGGAACAATCCACATATTTTTATGTCAACTGTTTCAAACTTATGTATCAAGATGTCAAATCCACAAATTGTATTGTTCCATCTTGTGTGGTAATTACAGTACATTTTATTTTGTTTGATCGGTCAATTACGCTACATAATTATGACCATACCCCTTTATTTGATTTTTTTTCTCTTTACTTCCGAATAGTAGTTTCAAGTTGAGTAGAGAATAGAAGACTAGCGTAAAATAATTAAAATTTTCAAGTCCTAAAGCAACTAACTAAGGAAAGAATACAAAAAGGTATAATGTAAGAATTATAATGTCGGCACGCATAAACAGATCGTTAATTTTACCAACATAACATTAATTGTACAAAATCAAAATTATATCATTAGAAAGTAGAACATCTAAACTTTCTAATAATACATATATATACCTTGTATTACGTTAATTAAATTTCCAACCTAGGAATACACTGTGATATCCTGGCCCAGGGCTTAATAGGATTGATAGGATACTCATACCAACAAGTTGCAATTTCTTTTCGGAAGCTCATCAGCAAAGAACTTCGAGGTTAAGCGTGCTTGGCTCGGAGTAATTTGAGGATGGGTGACCGACCGGGAAGTAGTTCCCGGGTACTCACGAGTAAGGACAAAGTGCGCAGGAAAGGCATGTGTTGGTCTGTGGGGCTAGTCTAGAGATCCTAGAGAGCTGCCAGGGGTAACAGGCCCGGCCAGGGGTGGTCGGGGTGTTACATTTGGTATCAGAGCCGATCTTGGTGGTTACACGGGCGTGTGCGGGTCAAGGGTTCGGGCATGTGGCTCATGGCTGGTGTGGCCCGTCGTGGCACACGGCATGGAACATGTGCCGGCACTGGACGCACAGACGTGTGCCAAGAGGGGACGTTCCTGGCTTGGGGCTGATCGACGAGGGCGTCAATCTTCTAAGGGGGGGTGAGTGCGATATCCTGGCCCAGGGCTTAATAGGATTGATAGGATACTCATACCAAAAAGTTGCAACTTCTTTTCCGGAAGCTCATCAGCAAAGAACTCCGAGGTTAAGCATGCTTGGTCCGGAGTAATTTGAGGATGGGTGACCGACCGGGAAGTAGTTCCCGGGTGCGCACGAGTGAGGACAAAGTGCGCAAAAAAGGCATGTGTTGGTCTGTGGGGCTAGTCTAGAGATCCTAGAGAGCTGCCAGGGGTAACAGACCCGGCCAGGGGTGGTCGGGGTGTTACATACACGCCGTACCTATAATCCCGAATGGAGGAAGTACCAAGATACTGGATGACATTAAATAATTTGGTTAATCACACAAAAATAGAAAATATATACCGAGATCTACCTCCCCCATTTTAGGAAAATACTACTCCTACTTATCAATAAACTAAGGGTTATCACAGTGTACACAATACGAGTTCAGGAATAGAAACCTTACGAACGGACACATCCTTAGTCACTGAGATTCACTCCTGAGACGGAAAAATGCATTCTTCTTAGGGTTGAATTAGGCCATCAGACGACACATTGGAGCAAGAGGGAATAGCCACTCCACCAAATCAAGCTCCGATTTTCCACCCGCATGTCATAGTTACCTCAGTGGTCCATAAAACAGACCATTCCCAAGCACTGACGCCTCGCGAAATCAAGAAGCAAAGTTTTTCCCCAAAAACTCTCCCGTAACAAGGCGGGCCTCCCTCACTGGACAATCAGTGGCGGACCTAGGACTTTGGCAAAGGGCACGCCTCACCAAACTTTTGGCGTGCCTATTGTTAACCTTTTAGTCATATAAAAAAAGTAGAAATGATGATTATGAAATATGAAAAATAAATATATAAATGGGATTTTGCATAATAATAATAATAATAATAAATTGTTGGACACCTGCATAGTCAACCAGGCGTTCTAGTATTGAACTAAATTATCACGTTGCATTCGACCCAAAATTTCCGAAGTATACAAACCGCGGGATAATCATTTAGGCAACACTACAATATATACTTAGATCGTAGTAGTACAGAAATAATCAAAAGAATATGTAAACAAAATGTTACAGAGAAGACTACAATGAAACAAAAAATTCATATACTCTCTCCGTTCTCATGGAAAGGGTGTAAATAACTTGCAAAAATATTTACGCCATTTTTATGGATCCGTAGGGAGTGCTTGACTACAAAAGACTAATTATTAGTTGACTTACTTATCAGCTGATGTTACACAGCTAGTACATACTCCGTACTACTAAACGCAGTGCAGAGTCGCTCCAAAAAGCAATCAGAATAGCTAAATATTTCATTGACTAATCAACCGTAGCTAATCATCCATTACCAACTATAGCTACGTTCATGCATGGTCCATGGAGCAAGTTTTGGCTACGTTCACCTGCAGGTTAGTGCAATAATTAACCGGATGGTGAAGTTTGGTGCTGTGACGATGCATGGTCGCCCTCGCCAAAAAGCTAGCTAGCTCTCGGTTTATCAAATCAGCCAGCTTTATTATGGGGAGCTTGATTACGAGGAGCTTGCACGGCATACCACAAGGCAAGGGGCGCCTGGGCGGGATTGCTTGTGACCTCTCTCACCCGTTGGTTTTGTGACGAGTCATGGCGGCCAAGCCGAGAATGGTTGGTGTTACTCCCTCCTTCTCAGTTTACTAGTCCTCCCCATATCCCTAGATCGCTAATTTGACCTATATAATTTAAATTATATAATGCAAAAATTATATCATTAAAAAGTAGAAAATCTATATTTTCTAATGATATAATTTTTATAACACATAATTAATGCTAACTTGATCAAATTTGTGACCTAGATATACGTGCACGCCTTATAAACTGTGAGAGAGGGAGTAATAAAGATGGGAAGAGGTGGACGGCGAGGAAGAAAGAAAATTAATGATCAAATGAGAGGCGTCCATAGGAAAGCAAGTGAGAGGAGATGCGGTTTCTTGTCAAAATAATGTCTTTGCATATACCACGGCTTTGTTATGCTTTGCATCAGACTTTTGGCTCACTATTAGTCCAACGTTGAAACATGCATCCAACTAATTGTGAGCTAGCCAGCTAATTATTATCCAACTAAGTGTATAATATACATTTATATTATATATGTTTATAGATGTTCATACATTTTTCAACATAGTTGGTCAAACTTTACGAATCACGACTTCAGAAAAAACTAATATGCACTATATTTTGGTGAGGAGGGGTATCATAGAAGCCCCACTGTCCCTCAGCTGTTGGTTGTTTGGTGGATGTTCTTGTCTTCCTACGCGCTCTCTCTCGCTTCACCTCCTCCACACACTTGTTATTCCTCCTCGCTGTCAGAACTTTATCCACATCGTGTATAAATACATGCGAAACAACCCATAATTTCTCAGAGCGATCTTAGAAACCCATATATTGTCAAAGCAAAGAAACAAAATGGCGTCAGGAGTGTTTGGTATCCCCATTTCAGTGGAGACGTTGAGAGCCACAGGAGAGTATAACGAACCCATTAGCCAAAACGATGTTGCAGACTATGCCATGAAGATGATCAACGCCGGTGGTAAGGATATTGACGCACAAAATTTCGTCGACAAACTGAAGGAAAGGTTTGTTTTATATCATTTATGTAGTGGTCTTACCTAATTATTTCTGGTTCTACTGCAATTAAAAAATAGACTAGTTTGATCTTTGATAGGTGGGTACATATGCACCAAAAAATAATTTTTGTTTCATATAAGGCTGGCCATAGTGCAAAATATCATATAGTAGTATCCTTCATACTAGTATGATACAAGTCTATGATACTACCTCTATAATGGTTAGTATCATCTGGTAGTATCATAATCTCATGATATTTAATTATTTATAGAATCTCAATGCAATTGTGTGTATAGGATGTATTTGACATTAATTTTTTTAGTTTCACGTGCTATGATACAGTATCATATTATGATACCACTAGCATATCTCTCCTCATTAATTATAGCGCCACATCAAATTTTTGCTAAGATCGCATGCATGATACTCCTTATGATACTAGCACTATGGCTAGTCTAAGGACTTTTTATTTCGGAATTTACGATACTTAAGTTATTGCCAACTGAATTCGAGAAAGGGCAAATACTAACATTTTTGGCTACACACAACTAGGTACGGTGATGGAATATCTGCAAAATGCCTCATCTACAATGCCACCGGTACCACTTTGAGCTTCGTTACCTATAAGGATTGGCATGGCCATATCTATGATACACCCTACCCATCACAGATTCAGAATGGGCAATGGGGGGCATTTCTCCACGTCCACCCAACTTTCACGTCTGGTTCATCTGCTGCCGTTGTGTATCGTAGCAAGGTTCCCTCCAGTGGCAGCTCGTGTGATTGGTTGTTCTCTTGGGGCATCCCGTACGTTGGTGACAACGGGGTAAATACTTTCAAAATGTTACTTATTTCTCTTCGTTCAGGATCCTATTAATTATTACTATGAGATAGAATGACTAGTCTATTAATCATATATAAATGTATTTTTATAATAAAAAAGTGAAAGGTGAACTTTACAGTGTGAATCTTATGTAGGGACAAGGGTATATGTTCGTATTGGCATCTCAATTCATTTGACATAAACTCATACAATAAAGCCAATTGAATTTACAACTAAAAAACATGGCCTCTATTTTAAACTCTACTAGTTCTTATCTTATATTTTTTGTCTGTAGGTGTACACTGAAATTCGTGAGGAAGGGCACTTCCCTAAGCACTGGGATTATATCTACAATAAGAAGGTGGAAAATGCAAGTCGCAGCTCCTCTGATGGCGGTTATGGATATGTTTCCAGGACTGAGATCGGTGAAGGCACTACAGTAAACGTTCGTGGTGTCTTTCAGCTTCCCTACTATTAATAAGGCACTCTTTTGAGTGACTTTCCTACAAAATCTGAAACTAAAATAAAGATATATATGCTAGAATAAAACATCGTTGGGAAATTAAAATCACAATTAGATGCGGAATCAACCTTCGGTAATGGAGTACCATACAAAAGGGTGATGGATTCGCCCCACAAGTTTGTACCAATTTGAAGTTCTTCAATGCCTGTATCTAAATCTATGTAATCTTAATGTGAAGGCTTTGACCTTCTTACTATGAATAAAGTTATTATTAGAAAATATATGGTACATTAATTTTTGACAGAAAAAGAAGTTTCAGTAATATAATTGTCGAATGGTTTGTAGATTATGGATACTAGATGGCTAGGCGCGCTTGGCCGCGTCGCTATTATGTGATGAAAAGATGAACGGTTTCAGATTTCATACGGAACAGGACAGCATGCATGTTTTTTTTATTTCCTACGAACATGGCAGCGTGTGTGTTCTTGCTGCTATCGTTGTGGTGTATTAGGCTCCATTGATGAATGCAAGGTTGGGTTACACTGTTTCAGATCTGACCAATGAGAAGCTGAGAATACATTAACACACAAAGTATCTAGAATTTGTATGACCTGCTAATCAGTACAGTGTAGTATCACTAGGGGTGGAAACGGATCGGATAGTGCCCTTCCCATATCCATTTCCATATTTTCAAAACGAATACAGATACGGATACGGATGTTACCGAATACGAATTTGGAGTGGATGTTACTCGAATACGAATACGGCTCGGATATTTTCTCAATTCGGAGCGAATACGAATACAACGAAATAATAGATTCATGTCTTATAATGAGCCAACTATAGAATGGTATAGAGATAAATATAATGACATAACATAGTATTTTTAAGTTGAATCACATAAAAGAACATTTGACCGATTTGTTAGCTTTTATAGGTTAGGTAACTGGCATATTGGGGTTGAATTACTAAAATTGGCTAACATAATCTTATTCGGATCGGATATATCCATTTCCATATCCACATTTTCTTAAAAATTCAATACCACATTTGTATTTGTTTTTTGTAAAACGGATCCGGATATTTACCATATCCATTTTCACAGACGTCCAGATTCGGACATTAGCACTTCCACTTTCAATTTTTCGAATACGAATGTCGGATAATATGGACTATCCACTACCAGTTTCCACCCCTAAGTATCACTAACATCCTAAGATTACTGACATTCTAGTTCTCGCAAAATAATTGTGACTAAAATTCTTTTTTTTTTTTGCGGGGAATTGTGACTAAAATTCAGTTAGAGCCTATACTAACAACATTAGAAACTCACATGAAAACAAATACAAAATATCAGATCACCACTCAATTGTATTGGGAAAAAATAGAATTGCTTAATTTGTGTAATGGCAGCGTAAGGAAAGTGATAGGGAACCTCCAACTTCACAGTAATCAGAAGTCATCAGAGCTGTGAATATTTGAAGGAATCATGGGCTTAACAATTGACTGTTTCACCACGTCACGGGTTCTTCTAAACGGTGACACCGGCCACCCATTCTGCCACGTGTGGGGCCTCCGCCAAGGTGATCCTTTGTCGCCTATGCTATTCATCCTCGCCATCGACCCCCTGCAGCGCATCCTATCCAAAACTACCCTTTATGGAATTCTGAGCCCCATCCGCTCGCGGATTACCCGATGCCGTATCTCGCTCTACGCTAACGACGCGGGCATCTTTGTGAACCCGCTCAAGGACGAACTTCCCATTTCCTCCATCCTCGACTGCTTCGGCAAAGCGAGCGGTCTCATCACCAACATGAACAAGACGGAGGTTTTTCCGGTACGCTGTGACGAGGTTGACCTTGCCGATATCCTCGCTGATTTCCCCGCAAAAAATCGCAACCTTCCCTAGGACGTATCTCGGCCTCCCCCTACATGTCCGTCGCCTCCGCAAAGTGGACCATCAACCGCTCATCGACAAGATATCAGTAAAAATGCTGGGTTGGATGGGGAAAATCTTGCGCGCCCAGGACGGGTAACTCTTGCCAAGTCGGTCCTCTTGGCGACTGGGATATATCATGCCACAACCATTCCTTTTCCTAAATGGGCAAGAGACAAGATCAATAGGATTGCTAGGACCTTCATTTGGGCTGGCGACGAGGGCGAACACGCGTCACAAGGGAAAGCACTTGTCAACTGGAAGACTGTTTGCAGGCCTAAGAGGTTGGGCGTCCTTGGGATGCTTGATCTTGAGAGAACGGGGCGTGCCCTGTGCCTCCGGTGGCCGTGGCTTAACTAGACTAATCCGGATCGTACCTGGGCTGGCTCCAAGCTTCCGTGCGACGACAAGGACTGACCCTGTTCAGGGCCTGTACAAAGATTGCCATTGGTGACGGAGAAACTGCCTCTTTCTGGCACGATAACTGGTGCAACCACGGACCCCTTGCCACTTTGGCTCCTGATCTTTTCTCCATTGCCTCCAGGAAAAACCGTTCTGTCGCAAAAGAGATACAAGACAACAATTGGATATGTTCTGTTGCCAGGATCAACTCCCCTATCCAGCTGACGCAATATTTAGAGATATGGGATATCGTTCAGACAACCATCCTCGACGCACTACATCCGGACTCCATATCTTGGCTTCTGTCCACTGGTGGGAATTATAGCGCCAGCTCGGCCTACAAGGCCCAATTCCTCGGTATCCACTCCAGCTTCGTGGCAAAAAAAATATCTGGTTGGCTCATGCGGAGCCTAAGTGCAAATTGTTCGCCTGGCTTGCGCTTCACGGAAAGCTCCTCACCGATGACATGCTTGCTATTCGGGGTTGGACCCATGACCCGACATGCCCTCTATGTCGACGTGCGCCTGAGACGGCCGTGCATCTTTGCAAAGATTGTCCTTTCACTGCGGCCATCTGGAACATGGCGAAATCCTGGGACAACGACGACTCCGCCGACTCCAGAACCTCCTTCGCCTCCATTTTGGAATGGTGGGACGACATGATCGCTGGCAAGCCTCGCGATGAGCAACGACGTATCAGTGGATGTTTCCTCTATGTTCTCTAGAACGCGTGGAAGGAAAGGAATCGTCGCATCTTCACCGGTCTTCGACTCACCTACCTTGAGGTTGCGGATATTGCCAGGGAAGACATTCGATAGCGGGAGCGTGCTTTTGCTAGCTTTGGACCGGCCATACCGGCCGAGCCAGATTAGTTTCCCTTTGGTTTTTTTTTCCTTTGGTGGGTTTTGCCATGTTACCACTTTAATCTAAACATGCACCTTCTTGTACAGTTTGGTTGCCGAAATAACTAAACCATGCCAGTGAATGAGCAATCTACAATCTAAGAAATCTCTAAGCAAAAGGTAACCTTATCACTAAACGACCATAGTGTAACATATAATCGCACCAGGCCATCTAACAAAGAATGCCAAAATAACCGACAGCAGCTCACACACGACAACAAGCAGATAAAAGAAGAATACGCAGCCAAAAGGTAAAGGCAACAGGATGAGCCAATGACGAATAAGGAAGAAATTACAGACCAATTATCTAACTAGAAAATACTGGTTAATTGAACCAAACAAATCGATCTCTCTCGAAACTCCTCTCGTCTTCCACCACCGCACCCGTTGAGAGTCGTGGGTGAGCGCCCGGCTCGCTCCTCTTCTCTACTCGGCCACGATGCCGTTCGTTGGGATGAAGGGAGTGTAGCGCGGGAATCCTTTGAAGTGTATAGATTTAGGTCGAGTCCAGGTTTTGCCACTTTGGCTAGGTTCGGCTATATGCCGGTGTTCTGGGTGTTCCTGGTGCTCTCGAGCAGCGGCCAGGGAGCGCTGGTTCTTGTTCTGTTCGCGGAGCTCCGGAAGTGGGAGCCAAAAGCGGCGGTCGGGTATGGCGTTACTTCCCAGCTAAATAAGCTCGTTCCAGCTCTGGATTTGGTTGATCCCGTCCCCATCTCTCTGCTCTCTTCAAATCTCCATGGTGGAGGAAGGGGAGCTGGTAGGGAGACGATTGGCGCTCCGATCTGGAGTGGTGTATCCGGTCATGCTGGTCTGGAGGCTAGGCCTCTGTTTTCTGCTTCTTTCCGCCGGCATCGTGGTGATGGGGGTGGAGGAAGAGAATATCGAAGGAGGTCCCAATCCCTTCGATTCGGTCGGGCTTCATCCACAGCAGCTTCTGCAAGCAACGGTACGGCCCTTCTCCTCCGTCATCGATGCCCAGGCGAGGGCACCTGCATTCCGGCTTCTCCGCTGCTGGATATTCTTGTCGAAGGGCGGCCAAAAAATCAATTCCTCCCAGCCCAAAGATGGCATCAAGGGAGGCAGGGCTGTTTCACCATGGCGTCCATGCCGTCTCTGTCCTCAAGGTGTGGAAGGAGAAGATGTGGCAGCGTCTCTACCACAAGTGGCTACGTCCCCGGTGGTGGCGACGGTGGTTCCGTGATGCATCAGCAAGTAGGATCTAATCGTGTTTTACATTTTCCCTATAGGGTCCTCCATGTAAAATCCAGGGACTGGATTGTAGTTTCTTTTTATTTGTGTCCTTTGGTGGGCTGTAAAATGTACCGTGAAATTATCTAATGCAGCCTGGGTCCTTCCAGACCCTAAGTTTGTTCAAGAAAAAAAAAACTAACTAGAAAATGAAGACAATGAGGAAGGGAAACCAGGACGAACAAACCTTCAGCTCCGAAGCTGTTACGCAGCTCCGAAACATGACCATGGCACCAAGCAGCGAACCGGCCCCAGCAAGCCACCACAGCTAGTAGGAAACAACAGACCCGACAAAATGGGTAGGAGCCACCAAGATGTAAAACACCACCCTCAACGAATGACTCCAGAACATCACCAATGAGGCAAGATCTAAATCAAGACCCAGACGGAGACATTAGGTTCTGATTACCCAAAGGTTATTAAATTGCTTCCACTAGTTGAATTAAGAAAAAAATATTTGACGTGCAAAAGGAAATAATGTACTCATGATAGGTTGCCTAATTTCATGTTCTTTCATATATTTCATCAATATATATATGAAACGATCCAAAATATTATTTATGCAGGAAAGTAAATTTGTGTTTTTATTTCAATTCCCGCAAAGAAGAAAAATAGAGCATATATGCTTATAGCAAATCTATCAAGATAATGTAGTGTTGAGTGCCAAGAAACAATGGAGAAAACGTACTATGCGAAATTTCCTGAAGCATATTAGGCCTAGAAAAACAGAAGTATTGAAAAGGAAACTCTCTCTTGCAAGTTCAACAGGGTGCTTCTACTCTTAGGTACTTTCCATAGTTGTGTATACTGAAGTTTTTGGTTGAATGATAGCCCAGGGCATCGGTCACGCGTTATTTTGAGATGAGAAGAACCCTCATCATGGTGTACATGAAAGGAGTTCGGTCGGTATACTATACCGTACCAAAAAACCAAAAGTATGTACATGGTATAAGACTATAACTAACATCCTCCCTTAATCTAAACCCGAAGAAAGGTTGAGATTACGATTGAACTCATTCATATTCTTTACAGGCAAACCTTTTGTGTAACCATCAGTTACTTGATCTTTGTTGGAGATGAACCTGACATCCAATAGTTTTTCTGCAACTCTTTCTCGAACAAAATGATAATCAATATCAATATGATTTGTACATGCGTGAAACACATGTTTTGCTGGTAAAAAGGTAGCACCAAGATTATCGCACAAAAGATATGGTCTTTCTTTGAGAGAAACTCCAAGTTCTCTAAGCTTCAACCCAAATCAACTCAGAGTGCTAGAACAAGATATTGTAGCATGTTTTCTGGCACTCCAAAAAATAAGATTAGGAACAAAAAAAAATAGCAAAACCTCATGTGGAATGTCTATCATCAAGATAACCTACCCACTCTGCATCTGAGAATGCACTTAGAAGAGTAGAATTAGACCTTTATAATGTAAGACCAACTTTTAATGTACCTTTTACATAACGCAATATTCTCTTGGCTATTGTTCAATGGGTAGTGGTTGGTGCTTGAAGATATTGATAGATCTTGTTTACTGAATAAGACAAGTCCGGTTGCATCAGAGTAAGTATTGCAAGGAACCAACTATGCTCATATATTCCGTTTTATCTTCATGTCCAAGTGGAGATCTATCAGTCAAAGACAACCTATCAGTGGTAGATAATGGTGAAGGGCAGGATGTGCATTTGCTCATACCAACTCTAGCAAGCGAGTCGGCATCATATTTTTCTTGAGTCAAAATTAATCTTTGCGAACTCTCTTCTACTTCAATACCCAAGAAGAAATCTACATTACCTAAATCCTTGAGAGGAAAATTCTCACACGAGTTCTTGAGTAGCATTGTAACAGCATGATCTGAAGATTTGGTCGCAATAATATGAGAACAAACATGGTAACTTGTCAACACCCGGATTTTTAAGTCCAGATGCCTGTTATGCCATACATCGCAATCCCAGGAATATTGTTGTTGCGAGACATAACAGTTGAATATCATAAGTCATCATTCATTACATATCATAGTCGTCTTACAAATAGATCACATGATCCAATATTACAATAATAGTTGAACTATTGTTTCAACACACATCACAAATACATAGCGGAAGCGTAGTAGTAGTAGTGGACTATCTAATCCACAGGCCAACGTCTGACGTCAGAAGATTCCCTAGTTGTCGGAGACATCTTGGTTGCCGTCATCTTGATAGTTCTGCTCTGCTTCATAGTCTGGCCATTTGAATAGCCAGGGACACAGCCGTGAGTACTTTAAAGTACTCGCAAACTAATACTAATGTAAGTACTAACAATTCTAGTAAGGGGGTGCTAAGCTCTAGTTTATTTGCATAAAGCCAATTTGAGTTCACAAGTATTTGGGAAAAAAACTTATTCATGTACTAAACTAACTCAAGTGGGAACATTAGTGTCATTCCCACAACAATGTTGTGATTCAAAGTCAAGTCACAAATTCATCGTTCACTTCACCATCATTTTCAAAAATTTGACATCGGAAACTGTATGGCATTTCCAACCGTCCGTAACCGTGGACACGGCTATTCGAATAGATTTACACTCTGCAGAGGTTGCACACTTGTGCCACAACATTTGATTTCATCTGTCGGGATTACCCCGAATCATCGTAACACAGTACGCGGATCATCAACCATAACCTTTCACTTACAAATCCTAGTATGAGCACCTCTCCCCATGAGCTTGGCCTCCCAGTGAAGACCCACTGTCAACCTCGGGAACCGCACAGGGCTTGGCCGTACAATTCACCTCAATTCACATCATTTCTCAACAACGGAGGCAGCCTCGGCATAACCCCTATGATGTGTGTTCGGAGGGAACCCATACTAAGATGCATAAACTTCCGCTTAAGCCCTACCCATAATCAGGTATTGTGGGGGTACTCAATATTGGAAAGGTATCGCATTCAAACCAATATCAGTTTTATATCAAAAATCACCATCTTCTCTTGGTCATATTCACCTTCAAAAATCATTCAATGAAATGACTTCATCATTCCAAGGTTTCAAACTTGTTTTCAAAGTCATATGTTCCCAGCCTAGAGTAGTCAAGTTTTAATATTTAGCACTAGCACTAATCATGAGGGGTGCTAATCTTGCTTGGCTAGCTTGAGACTAACTTTACTACTCTAGTAACCTCCTTTAATTTTGACCAAAGTTAACTATAAAAGCAACTCTTTGAATAAACAAGTAAAAACTTGTAAGGTAGAAACTTGGGATAGGCTTATGGTAAGAAAGGTAAGAATCATGGTGCCTTGCCCCAAGGGGCTTTGCACTTTGCAAGAATATTAGCTTGCAACATTATAACTTGCAATAGTCTATCTTGCATTGGTGTTAGCTTGCCTTGGTTGTTGAGGTGGTCAAAGTGCTCTTCTTCTTCTGGGTAGAATCCTTCCTCTTCCTGGTATTCTCCGGCACTAGCGTCTATACACGAATACGAGGATACAATCACCAAACAATACTTAAGTAACCTTAATTAGCCTTAATGGCTCCAAATGATCTATCATCATCACTTAACATTGCTACCTAAAATTAATCTAGGGTTTTCTTACTTAGTGTTAGAGAAACAATTTCTTCTCATTATATCTTCTTAAGATTTAATTCCCTCAAACAATTATACATGAAATCATGTTGACATAAGTCAACCATTCATCATCATCATTTTGAGGAATTGATTTAAATGAGGTAGAGTACCCCATACCATTTAATAATGCCTATTATGTTTTAAAATCACCAATCATTTCATTTGAGAGTATTTGACCAGGGGTCAATACTTCATATGAAAGTATTTGGGACAAGATTTAAATGAAGTGAAGCACTTCATATAATTTGCATAATAGTTTTGGATAATATCAACTAAATAAACTAGCCATATTGTCCATTAATTAAACTAAGGTATGATCATGCAAAGTGACCACACCATTTTCTTGCATAAACAATTAGTGTAAGTCAAATGTGGGCTATTGGAGTTGGAATTTACTTAATATCTATTTTGGTTGATTTTTAATAATTATTTGAATATGGAAAAGTCCCTGCCTTCATCTTTTTATCAGATTATTTCTACAACAGATCTTGAAGTGGGACCAGTGGCATGTTGTAGAACTTTTAACTAGCTTTCCAACAATATAAAATTTGTTAAATTTGGCCAAGCCAAACAGATTCTATTAAATTTCAAAGTTGGGTTCAGTATTGGATTTGAAAAGAATTGTTTAAATCAAATTTGAATTGCATGGGATGGCGGGAACACTAGGTGGGCTGAAACCGTTTGAAACGCAGCAAAGCAGAGTTGGGCCGGCCCAGCTAACGCTGCGGGCCAGCTGACAGCAGGACCCACTCGTCAGCGGGCCATTCTTACCGAAACGGTACAGATGAATGTGGGCGGTTCGATTAGATGCAAATCGTGCAGTCGAGGCGCGTCGTCTTCTCCGGTGAGAGAGGATTCCCTGGCGGCGAGGGTTTGCTGCGGGCGAGCTCACCGGCGGTCGGCGAGGCAGGGCGGTGGTGGTGCTCGAGGTTGTCGACGACGACGAGTCGAACGGTGGTAGTGAGAGCGTCTGGGGTGGTCGCAATCGACGGCGGCGTGCAGGTGTTCTGGCGGGGCTCCGACGACGAATTGGCTTGCTCCGGCGGCCAATGTTGATGGGAGAGGAGTGGAGGAGGTTCGAGAGAGGGAGGGGATGATGCTGGTGTGCGGAATGCGTCGAGGGAGGCTCCCTTTTATAGGCGCGTGAGGGTGGCCGAGGCGCGGCGATGATGGCGACAAGGGCGCGGCTTCTCCGGCGATGGAGAGGGGTAGGAGGGGCAGGGCGAGGTAGGCGACGAGCCGCTGCGAGGCTGGCGCGCTTGCTAGCTAGGTGGGGGACGGTCGGGTGATCGCGATGTACTCGCGCCCCTGCGGCGGGATTTGGTCGCCGTCTGCGGCAGCGGCGGGCGCGGGTCGGCTACGTCGGCGTGTCCTTCATGTTCCCCGTGCTCGCGGCGAGGCTCGTGGCGAGAGAGGGGTCCGGGAAGGCGCGAGGCGTCGAGGCGACGCGTGCACCGTGGGGCGCGCGGACGTGCACACCTGCGACGTCTTCGGCATGGCGTGGCCACCACCGGGCGCGCGTTGTCCGGCGGCTGTCGAGCTCCTCCTCGACCGAGGGCTTGCTCTAGGAGATCCGGTAGGGTGTGGTGGCGAGCAATGGCACGGTGGCCGGGTTGGGGAAGGAAGGAGGAGAGGGGAGGTTGTCGGGTTGGTGACATGGCCGGCATGGCCATGTCCTAGCCTTGCTCCTCCTCTCCCTAGGGTTACTATGCTTCATTGATGGTTAGAGGGAACCAGGGGACCATTTAGACTAGGTTTGAGGTAGATTAGCTGAGGTAGATCACTATTTCAAATAGTGTCTAATAGTGCCATAATTGGAAATTGTGAATTTGGCCCCAATTCGATTCAATTCAAATGGTTGCCCAATTTGAAAAGAGTGTGTTTGATTGAGTTAGAAATGATCAGAGAAGATGAGGTGTGGTGGTGGAATTGTTAGAATCAAAGAATTGCAAAATTTGATAAGTGGGAGATTGTTACACTTGTTAAAATGTTGCAACTTTGGATGAGCATAGCTATTGATCAAGAAAGAATTTGGCATGGTGATATTTACAAAAAGTATTCACCTTGATGTTGTCTTGGATGAGGTGCAAAAAGTTGACAAAGTTTAGTTTGAAAATTTTGAATTGCAAGGGCTCAAAGTGGTGACGAGATTGTAAATGGCAGTTTTGACCATAATCACATGTGATCACCAATTGAGTTTGAAAATCATTTGATTTGTGTTTCTTTGATTCCAAAAGTTGTAATAAGTGTTTAGTAACATTATTCAACTAATGGTGGAGACCAAAATGGTCTAGGGTCAAAATTTATAAAAATGGCATAAGCCATATGTGAGGGTTTTGTGAATTTCCAACTTTTATTCTCTTATTTTTCTTTGCTTCACTTTGACAAGAGTGAGGTTTATTTGGTGTTATATTGAGTTGGGTGAAAGGTTCACACCATTTTGAGGCAATGGAATGGCTAGGTCCAGATTTGATAATTTGGCTAAGTGCCACATATGCCTCTATGCATATGTTTGATTTTCTTTTGTTTCTCACTTGAATTGGTTGATAGGTGCTTGGTTGAGTGTGTTGAGGTATTTCAATTCATCTACTCAAGGTAGACAAAGCAAAGCTCATCATTTTCAAAAAGTAGCCATAGGCTTGCATATGCCTTTTTCTTAATTAAGATCTTTTCTTTTTATTTTGTTTTTCAAAGATTGATGACAAGAGGGATGAGGTTTTAGGGTTTAGTAAGTTTTGCAAGGGTTCACCACCATTTTAGCAAAGTAAGAAAAATAGAGTTCAAAACCTCCATATTAGGGCTATAGGCCCACATATGTATTTTTCTTCTATTTTGGTTTCTCAAAATAGGTCCAAAGGATTTTTGAGGAGGTTAGGGTTTAAGGTTTTTCTTATTTGATTTCTTTCTATTTTATTTTATTTGGTTTGTGATCTTCACTTGATCACTTTAGGGTTTTAGGTTTTATCACATAGGAATAAAAACACTCATCATGGCAAAAACACAAGTAAAAGGTATGAGCACTATACATAGCACTCTATGTAAGAAACGTTTTTGTTGGTTCACATTTTTGGAAAAAGGAAATTCATGTTCTCTTTGTTTTGAAATTTGGGGTGTTACAAACCCTTCCCCCTTAAACAAATCTCGTCCCGAGATTTTTACGAAAAGTTAGGTTCCTAAGAGAGATTGGGCGATATGATTTAACAGGAAAACATACTTGGCATGTTCTGAGGTGCTTCTTGAGCTTCGGTGGCAGTCATGTGGTAGTAGCGGCCGTTGTTGTTCTGGTTCTTTCTTGCGGCGAAGCGGCGTTGGTTCTGAGCAGGTGCAGCGGGGTTGGCGGCAATCTTGGCGAGTCTCTTGGGGCACTCATTGGAGTAATGCCCAACCACTCCACACTCATAACAAGTGATGGTGGCCTTGTCCTTGTTGGCGACGGGGATTGCGTTGCTTCCAGTCCTAGGGCCAGTGTTGTTATTGTTGTTGTTGTTGTTGTTGTTGTTGTTGTTGTTGTTGTTGTTGTTGTTGTTGTTGTTGTTGTTGTTGTTGTTGTTGTTGTTGTTGTTGTTGTTGTTGTTGTTGTTGTTGTTGTTGTTGTTGTTGTTGTTGTTGTTGTTGTTCCCGTTGTTGTTGTTGTTGTTGGGGTTGTTGTTGCTGGCGTGATTGTTGTTGTCGTTGCCTCCGGGCTTCGGGGGTCGTCCGTGGTTGTTGGTGTAGGTTGGGCCGTAATTCTGGGCAGGGGGCTTGTTGTATTTTGGAGTATATCCTCCAGATGAGTTGTTGCGGTACTTCTGGGTATTGCTGGACCCATGCTGATTCATCATTCGGTGTTTGCGGTTCTCGTTGGCTTGGTGAAGCTTCCCTTCCATCTGGATGGCTGAGTCCACCAGGGCTTCTAGGTCAGCAAAGGGAATGTTGACCAGTACAGTCTGCATCTCGTCGTGGAGTCCGTTCAGAAATCTTTCCTTCCGTTTCTCATTGGTGTTGGTTTCGTCCGGGGCGTACCTTGACAGAGTAAGGAATCTGTCGCGGTATTCTACCACAGACATTCTTCCTTGCTTGAGTTCCCGGAACTCGTCTCTCATCTTCTTGATCAGTCCTTGGGGCACATGGTACTTGCTAAACTTCAGCTTGAAGTCTCCCCAGGTCATCATCTGTCCTGCATTCATGGCACGGGTGCTGGTCCACCAGGCTCGTGCAGGTCCTGACAGGTAGTGGGTGGCGAATAGTACTTTCTCGGTGGCTTCAACTCCCGCAACTTCGAGGTTGTTCTCCATTGTCTGGAGCCAGTCATCGGCATCGAGGGGCTCTTCGGTCTTGTTGAAGATAGGTGGGTTGGTGTTCTGAAAGTTCTTCAGTTTTGACCCAGGGTGGTCGTGGTTTCCATGGCCGTTGTTGTTCTGAGCAATCTGGCACGGTGCAGCAATGTTGGCCTGGCGTTCAGCTCTCTCGGCTTCTCGGTCTGCCATCATCATCTCTAGCATCTGCATCATGGCGTCCTGGGTGGCGCTGGGTTGGTGGGGCCATCTGAGTATCGGAGTAGATGATAAGATAAGAGGGAAATTTCTACGGTTTGTTTGAATTAAAGTTCACAAGTTCAAAACTTGAAAATTGAGTAGTGTTGAGGGGGTAAAAACCAACAACACTTTTTCATTCATACCAAACATCACACATTACAAATCTAACACACCGTTGGTTTGAAGAACCATTCATTCGCTCTACGATACAAGGGGATCCTGATACAACTCGCACCTACTAAAGTGCTTTAAAGATACTACTCTTCAGGGGGGGGGGGGATTCTTCGTCTTCACAGGTGATGTGCTTGGCGAGAGGCGAGGGCGTTGTCCAAATCCCTGCGGGTTTTGTAGTGCATGAAGTCCTGGTGTGCTACATAGTGGTTCATCTCCGTGTGTGGTGGCATGGTCATCGATCTTCCCATGGAGTCATGTCTTGGGTAGTAGATGAAGCGAGTGTTCTTGATCTTGTTCTCATTTTGTCCACATAGACGGAAATTGCTTCTTGCATAGCTCTGACTAGTCCTTCCTTCCAAGTGTTTCCCGTTACAGAAATCCAGATGGTTTCCCATACCGGGGCTCCAAGCTTTCTTCGTAGATCAGTAGAAACTTCCCACCGAGGTGTTTCTCCGGAGTGGTTGTTGAGGGGTATTCCGAAGAACTCGGGATACGGGTGTCCTAGATATTCCACTAGTTGCTTCAAATCCTTTTCGAACCTTAGGTCGCCTCCGGGACCAGGCTGATAGAACTCCCATTGGTACTCCATATGTGAGAAATTAGGATAAGTAAGTTAAAGAAGTAGTCAAGTGTGCAAAGTTTTAGGTAGTTCTACAAGGAAAAATTAGGGCATGAATTTCTCATTTTTGAAAAAGATCTCAAGGATGAGAGGGAGAATAATTTTTTCCAAGTATTCACTTCTTTGGTTTTGAAACTAAGTTTTTCAGACGTCCATTCTAACTAGGGTCTTCTAAGGTCAAACAATGGCTCTGATACCAACTTGTCAACACCCGGTTTTTAAGTCCAGATGCCTGTTATGCCATACATCGCAATCCCAGGAATATTGTTGTTGCGAGACATAACAGTTGAATATCATAAGTCATCATTCATTACATATGATAGTCGTCTTACAAATAGATTCCATGATCCAATATTACAATAATAGTTGAACCATTGTTTCAACACACATCCCAAATACATAGCGGAAGCGTAGTAGTAGTAGTGGACTATCTAATCCACAGGCCAACGTCTGACGTCAGAAGATTCCCTAGTTGTCGGAGACATCTTGGTTGCCGTCATCTTGATAGTTCTGCTCTGCTTCATAGTCTGGCCATTTGAATAGCCAGGGACACAGCCGTGAGTACTTTAAAGTACTCGCAAACTAATACTAATGTAAGTACTAACAATTCTAGTAAGGGGGTGCTAAGCTCTAGTTTATTTGCATAAAGCCAATTTGAGTTCACAAGTATTTGGGAAAAAAACTTATTCCTGTACTAAACTAACTCAAGTGGGAACACTAGTGTCATTCCCACAACAATGTTGTGATTCAAAGTCAAGTCAC
The DNA here is from genome assembly GCF_022539505.1 of Lolium rigidum. Lineage (NCBI taxonomy): Eukaryota > Viridiplantae > Streptophyta > Magnoliopsida > Poales > Poaceae > Lolium > Lolium rigidum. The sequence continues at coordinate 288,986,908 of NC_061513.1, forward strand.
AAATTCACCGTTCACTTCACCATCATTTTCAAAAATTTGACATCGGAAACTGTATGGCCTTTCCAACCGTCCGTAACCGTGGACACGGCTATTCGAATAGATTTACACTCTGCAGAGGTTGCACACTTGTGCCACAACATTTGATTTCATCTGTCGGGATTACCCCGAATCATCGTAACACGATACGCGGATCATCAACCATAACCTTTCACTTACAAATCCTAGTATGAGCACCTCTCCCCATGAGCTTGGCCTCCCGGTGAAGACCCACTCGTCAACTCCGGGAACTGCACAGGGCTTGGCCGTACAATTCACCTCAATTCACATCATTTCTCAACAACGGAGGCAGCCTCGGCATAACCCCTATGATGTGTGTTCAGAGGGAACCCATACTAAGATGCATAAACTTCCAGTTAAGCCCTACCCATAATCAGGTATTGTGGGGGTACTCAATATTGGAAAGGTATCGCACTCAAACCAATATCAGTTTTATATCAAAAATCACCATCTTCTCTTGGTCATATTCACCTTCAAAAATCATTCAATGAAATGACTTCATCATTCCAAGGTTTCAAACTTGTTTTCAAAGTCATATGTTCCCAACTAGAGTAGTCAAGTTTTAATATTTAGCACTAGCACTAATCATGAGGGGTGCTAATCTTGCTTGGCTAGCTTGAGACTAACTTTACTACTCTAGTAACCTCCTTTAATTTTGACCAAAGTTAACTATAAAAGCAACTCTTTGAATAAACAAGTAAAAACTTGTAAGGTAGAAACTTGGGATAGGCTTATGGTAAGAAAGGTAAGAATCATGGTGCCTTGCCCCAAGGGGCTTTGCACTTTGCAAGAATATTAGCTTGCAACATTATAACTTGCAATAGTCTATCTTGCATTGGTGTTAGCTTGCCTTGGTTGTTGAGGTGGTCAAAGTGCTCTTCTTCTTCTGGGTAGAATCCTTCCTCTTCCTGGTATTCTCCGGCACTAGCGTCTATACACGAATACGAGGATACAATCACCAAACAATACTTAAGTAACCTTAATTAGCCTTAATGGCTCACTCCAAATGATCTATCATCATCACTTAACATTGCTACCTAAAATTAATCTAGGGTTTTCTTACTTAGTGTTAGAGAAACAATTTCTTCTCATTATATCTTCTTAAGATTTAATTCCCTCAAACAATTATACATGAAATCATGTTGACATAAGTCAACCATTCATCATCATCATTTTGAGGAATTGATTTAAATGAGGTAGAGTACCCCATACCATTTAATAATGCCTATTATGTTTTAAAATCACCAATCATTTCATTTGAGAGTATTTGACCAGGGGTCAATACTTCATATGAAAGTATTTGGGACAAGATTTAAATGAAGTGAAGCACTTCATATAATTTGCATAATAGTTTTGGATAATATCAACTAAATAAACTAGCCATATTGTCCATTAATTAAACTAAGGTATGATCATGCAAAGTGACCACACCATTTTCTTGCATAAACAATTATTGTAAGTCAAATGTGAGCTATTGGAGTTGGAATTTACTTAATATCTATTTTGGTTGATTTTTAATAATTATTTGAATATGGAAAAGTCCCTGCCTTCATCTTTTTATCAGATTATTTCTACAACAGATCTTGAAGTGGGACCAGTGGCATGTTGTAGAACTTTTAACTAGCTTTCCAACAATATAAAATTTGTTAAATTTGGCCAAGCCAAACAGATTCTATTAAATTTCAAAGTTGGGTTCAGTATTGGATTTGAAAAGAATTGTTTAAATCAAATTTGAATTGCATGGGCTGGCGGGAACACTAGGTGGGCTGAAACCGTTTGAAACGCAGCAAAGCAGAGTTGGGCCGGCCCAGCTAATGCTGCGGGCCAGCTGACAGCAGGACCCACTCGTCAGCGGGCCATTCTTACCGAAACGGTACAGATGAATGTGGGCGGTTGGATTAGATGCAAATCGTGCGGTCGAGGCGCGTCGTCTTCTCCGGCGAGAGAGGATTCCCTGGCGGCGAGGGTTTGCTGCGGGCGAGCTCACCGGCGGTCGGCGAGGCAGGGCGGTGGCGGTGCTCGAGGTTGTCGACAACGACGAGTCGAACGGTGGTAGTGAGAGCGTCTGGGGTGGTCGCAATCGACGGCGGCGTGCAGGTGTTCTGGCGGGGCTCCGACGACGAATTGGCTTGCTCCGGCGGCCAATGTTGATGGGAGAGGAGTGGAGGAGGTTCAGAGCGGGGAGGGGATGATGCTGGTGTGCAGAATGCGTCGAGGGGAGGCTCCCTTTTATAGGCGCGTGAGGGTGCTGAGGCGCGGCGATGATGGCGACAAGGGCGCGGCTTCTCCGGCGATGGAGAGGGGTAGGAGGGGGCAGGGCGAGGTAGGCGACAGCACTGCGAGGCTAGCGCGCTTGCTAGCTAGGTGGGGGACGGTCGGGTGATCGCGATGTACTGCGCGCCTGCGGCGGGATTTGGTCGCCGTCTCCGGCAACGGCGGGCGCGGGTCGGCTACGTCAGCGTGTCCTTCGTGTTCCCCGTGCTGCGGCGAGGCTCGTGGCGAGAGAGGGGGTCCGGGGAAGGCGCAGAGCGTCGAGGCGATGCGTGCACCGTGGGGCGCGCGGACGTGCACACTGCGACGTCTTCGGCATGGCGTGGCCACCACTGGGCGCGCGTTGTCCGGCGACTGTCGAGCTCCTCCTCGACCAGGGCTTGCTCTAGGAGATCCAGTAGGGTGTGGTGGCGAGCAATGGCACGGTGGCCAGGTTGGGGAAGGAAGGAGGAGAGGGGGAGGTTGTCGGGTTGGTGACATGGCCGGCATGGCCATGTCCTAGCCTTGCTCCTCCTCTCCCTAGGTTTACTATGCTTCATTGATGGTTAGAGGGAACCAGGGGACCATTTAGACTAAGTTTGAGGTAGATCACTATTTCAAATAGTGTCTAATAGTGCCATAATTGGAAATTGTGAATTTGGCACAAATTCGATTCAATTCAAATGGTTGCCCAATTTGAAAAGAGTGTGTTTGATTGAGTTAGAAATGATCAGAGAAGATGAGGTGTGGTGGTGGAATTGTTAGAATCAAAGAATTGCAAAATTTGATAAGTGGGAGATTGTTACACTTGTTAAAATGTTGCAACTTTGGATGAGCATAGCTATTGATCAAGAAAGAATTTGGCATGGTGATATTTACAAAAAGTATTCACCTTGATTTTGTCTTGGATGAGGTGCAAAGAGTTGACAAAGTTTAGTTTGAAAATTTTGAATTGCAAGGGCTCAAAGTGGTGACCAGATTGTAAATGGCAGTTTTGACCATAATCACATGTGATCACCAATTGAGTTTGAAAATCATTTGATTTGTGTTTCTTTGATTCCAAAAGTTGTAATAAGTGTTTAGTAACTTTATTCAACTAATGGTGAAGACCAAAATGGTCTAGGGTCAAAATTTATAAAAATAGCATAAGCCATATGTGAGGGTTTTGTGAATTTCCAACTTTTATTCTTTTATTTTTATTTGCTTCACTTTGACAAGAGTGAGGTTTATTTGGTGTTCTATTGAGTTGGGTGAAAGGTTCACACCATTTTGAGGCAATGGAATGGCTAGGTCCAGATTTGATAATTTGGCTAAGTGCCACATATGCCTCTATGCATATGTTTGATTTTCTTTTGTTTCTCACTTGAATTGGTTGATAGGTGCTTGGTTGAGTGTGTTGAGGTATTTCAATTCATCTACTCAAGGTAGACAAAGCAAAGCTCATCATTTTCAAAAAGTAGCCATAGGCTTGCATATGCCTTTTTCTTAATTAAGATCTTTTCTTTTTATTTTGTTTTTCAAAGATTGATGACAAGAGGGATGAGGTTTTAGGGTTTAGTAAGTTTTGCAAGGGTTCACCACCACTTTAGCAAAGTAAGAAAAATAGAGTTCAAAACCTCCATATTAGGGCTATAGGCCCACATATGTATTTTTCTTCTATTTTGGTTTCTCAAAATAGGTCCAAAGGATTTTTGAGGAGGTTAGGGTTTAAGGTTTTTCTTATTTGATTTCTTTCTATTTTATTTTATTTGGTTTGTGATCTTCACTTGATCACTTTAGGGTTTTAGGTTTTATCACATAGGAATAAAAACACTCATCATGGCAAAAACGCAAGTAAAAGGTATGAGCACTATACATAGCACTCTATGTAAGAAAAGTTTTTGTTGGTTCACATTTTTGGAAAAAGGAAATTCATTTTCTCTTTGTTTTGAAATTTGGGGTGTTACATAACTACTGATTTGTAAAAGAGAAACAATGAAGTGTATGCCTTGGAAGATACAAATCCAAGGTCACTTAATTTGGAGATGAGGCGAGAATACCAAGCTTGACGGGCTTGCTTCAAGTCATAGAGAGGTTTATCAAGTTCGCATATATGATGCGGAGCATGAGAATTTTTAAATCTAGGTGATTGTTTCATGTAAACCTCTTCTTCCAGATTCCAGAATGCCATGCAAAAATACGTTCTTGACATCTAATTGTCGTAGACTCCATGATGTGGGCTTTTGGATACCCGACATTAGCCTACCTCATATGGCCCAACAGGGGGCCCACAAAGATCACCGCAGCCTAAGAAGGACCAATACGTCGGTTGCAATGGTGGAAAGATGGAAGGACACGGATTCTTGACGGACAAGGCAAGAAGACGTTGATTAAGGAAGAGATAGATTAGATATTGTTGTAATCTAGTCGAATCCGTGTGCATGACTCTCGGGACCTAGCTTACTATATAAAGGTCAGGAGAGGGCCTGCCGGATCGTACCCTCACAATCGCATACAACTCCGCATACACCAAACAATAGAAACTTTACCTCTCGGCAAGGTCATCACCACGCAGTCTTTCGGTTGCTCCGTTGTAACATTTTTTCACCAATAACAAGATCAGACAAGCAGTGGTAGGATTTTACCTCATCGAGGGCGCCGAACATGGGTAAATCTCGTCTTTTGCTCGTTTGGTATCCGATATTTCGTGCTAACATGCGGGATACCGTCAATCCTAAGCCCCTCATGGTGGGCATTGCGGAGGAGCCCCCTCGTCACTTCATCCCCTTGACATTGAAATTTCTAGTACAAATCTAATAGTAGCAGCTTTAGCAACATGGCTACATGTATCTTCATAATCAATGCCCTATTTTTGCTTGAAGCCTTTTGCAACTACACGTGTCGTATATCTGTCAATAGTGTTATCTGCATGTTTCTTTATACGATATATCCACTTATAATCAATTAAGTTTTTGTTTGAGTTTGGAGAAACGAGACGCCATGTTTTTCTCTTCTTGCATAAGCGCACCGTATTCCTCCTCCGTTGCCCGTCTTCAATAGTCGTCACTGAGCCTCATCAAGATTGTTTGGTTCGCCTGTAGAAGTGAGAAGACCATATCGAATTGCTCTGTTAGTATAAATTTTTGGAGTTTTTATACCTTTTTGTGACCGTGTTATGGGTGCAGAGGCACGAGGAGGGGCAGTGTGCTCGGGCACAGAAGATCCTACACCAGGACTGGTGTTGCTGCCATTACCATCTCCTGCAGTCTCATCGCTGGACGAAACGTCATGCCCAGGCATTGTGCCAGATTCCTGGCGGAAATCAAGTTCAGGCGTTGTGCCAGCGCCATAGCTGTCGGGTGAGGCACTGCTGGCTCGCGTGCGTAGACCGACGCCGAATATCTTCGACGGGCGGAGAGCTACATGAGGACGCCCCAGTTGCATGATCCGACGCACGATCTCAGGTAGATCCTCGTGGAGTAGAGCTGGTGTATAAGCATCAGTGCTGGAGCTATTCGTCTCTGTTTCTTCATCTGTATTTGATGCTTCTGTATAATTTTCAGCAGTTTCTGCACTCTCTTCATTGTTGTTGTCATAAGTAAAGGGCACCCACAATGTGTTGCCAAATGTGGTTCGATATTTTCCTTTTAGCTTTTGGAACTAGTTCTCTACACTGTAGCAAGCAAAACTTGAAACCAGAGCAATTAGTTGCTCAGATGCCAAGTCTGTGGCAAAATTCTTGACGGAATAAACAATGCATATCTAAGGAAGAAAGAGAAGATAGTTGAGGTGAGAGAGAGGGATGGCTAGAAAAAGAACACTTCTTTACATTATTTGTGTCACTACCGGTACCCAGTGTACAAATATTTAGAACTAGACAACATTGTGGAGTCATGGCTAGATTTCACATCGATGCTAAATAGTACACTATGGCAGATTTGGCCATTGCAACGTTGTGGATGCCCTAAGGGATTAGATCATCTCCACTGATGTCCTAAATAGGTGCCGACAGGGGCGTCGGCACAGCCGTATAGGGGGCACCAGCACAACATCCTCGATTTTGGAATGTTGTCCCACATCAGTGTCCCCCATATGCTGGCCCAAAAAAAAACTGTAAACAAGCAACCAACAAAATTTCATTAAAATTTACATAAAACTTAAACTTCAAACTAGATTGAACCCTAATCAAATAGCTGTCAATTGGGGCGCATGACGGGCCTGCATCGTTGTCGTTCTTCCCCTTTTGCCTCCTGCAGGCGTACTCACCTCTCTGCCTTTGCTTCACGCATCTGGCGGCGGAGCTTGCCGGCGGCGCTGCCCCCTTAACGCTGCCAGCCGTCGGCGAAACTACTCGTTCTGGTCGAGCCTCGCTTGCTCGTGGGCCGCCGCCTTGGCCTAGCGCTAAGCATCAATCTCAAGCAGTTTCTGCCGCTGGGCTACCATGAGGAGATGACCCGCGTTCTCCGTGGCTGCTGCTTGCGCGAGATCTCGACAGCGTGTTCGTAGTTGGCGTTGTTGATGTACTCGAGTTGTTCGTCGTCGAGCCTCCGGAAGCATTGCGTGTTGTAGGAGGCCAGGATCGCCGCCTGCTCCGGGTCACCGTGGACCTACTGCTCCTTGCCCCACTGCGCCATCTCATCCGCCACCTCGGCTTCTGCATCTTCTTCGAACACCTCGTTCCACTCGTCAAACCGGGAGTCGGCGGAGTCGAAGTCCGACTCGGCGTCTGGCTGCGGCAGGGCCACAGGTTGTGGCTCCGGCGGTTGTGGCTGCGTCGTCCGGCTGTTCCGGCCTAGCATCGAGTACTTGGTCGCCAACTTCCGCGGCATTCTTCTGGAGCTGTGTGGATGCCGCGTGGCCGGCCATTCTGGTCGCCACCTCGGTTTCCGTGCGGGAGACCATTGACGCCAACGACCAACCATCCCGCGTTGTTTTCAATGCGACCTGCCGCGTCCTCTCGCTGTCAGGCGGAGCCCACGCGCGGTTTCTGAGGTGTCGTGAGGCGCTGGCGCGCCTGATTCGCGCCCTTTGCGAAGGGGCCGGCACGGGGTTGCCGACGCCTCTATTTGGCTCCAAAATGCGCTGGCGCTTTTTGGGGCGCGCCGGTATGAGCCCATTTTGGCCGCCGGTCCCCCAAAAGTTATCGGGGCAGCTATGGAGCGCCCCGGTGGAGATGCTCTTAGTAATGGGAACAACATGCATATGATCATAATTATCAGGCACACCCCCATGATCTAAGGTAGTGGAGGACAATTGTGAAGGTAGGAGTAAAATTTCTTCACAGAGGTGAGAGCCACCATTAGGATGAAGGGGATGAAAAGGAAAAATGTTCTCATAAAAAATAACGTCATGAGAGACATAACCAGGCCTGTAGAAATATCAAGACATCCGGTGGAGATGCTTTTAGTAATGGGAACAACATGCATATGATCATGATTATCAGGCACACCCCCGTGATCTAAGGTAGTGGAGGAAAATTGTGAAGGTAGGAGTAAAATTCCTTCACAGAGGTGAGAGCCACCATTAGGATCAAGGGGATGAAAAGGAAAAACGTTCTCATCAAACACAACATCATGAGAGACATAACCAGGCCCTGTAGAAATATCAAGACATTGGACCCCCTTATGAAGTGGGCTATATCCAGGAAAAACACAATGTTCAGAGCGAAAAGCTAGTTTACGTGTGCTGTAGGGACGAAGATTAGGGCAGTAAGCACAACCAAAACTACGAAGGGAATCATAGTTTGGTTTGACATTGAGAAAAAAAATTCAACTGAGGACACAAGACTTAACACTTTTGAGTGAATCAAATTGATGAGGAAGGTGGCACTAAGAAAAACTTCATCTCAAAATTTTAGAGGCATTGATGCATTAACTAGCAAGGAAATACCAACGTCAACAATATGATGGTGTATACGCTCAGCCGACCCATTTTTCTGGTGGGGCATGTGGACAGGAGACATGATGAGTAATGCCACTTTTTTTGTAGAAACTATGGAGGTTTTCATATTCACCACCCCAATCAGTTTGCATAGTAATGATTCTGCGATTAAACTTACGTTCAACAAGTTGCTGAAAATTGACAAAGACTTGATAAACATTAGAACGCTTTTTGAACAAATATAGCCAAGTAAACTTGCTAAAATCATCAATGAATCTTACAGAAGTGTTTGCCAACAGAAGCAGGAGCTAGACCCCGTACATCATAAAAACTTGCTCCAAAGGAACATTGGATACACTAGTAGAAACATGATAGGGTAGATGGTGGGTCTTAGCACATTGACAAGGATCACATATGTAAGGGTTTATTAATGGTGTATGGGGAAGATTATTTTTTCTAAGAACTTGTTGAACATAAAATATGATGGTTGCCCTAAACACTGATGCCATGTGGATGAAAGCTTGATGGTGATGAAGTCTTGATCGGGAGACCCAGTGGAGACAGATACTAGAGGATAGAGACCACCATGAGTGGGACCTCTAAACATTATTTGTTGATGATGCATGTAAAATGCATACATGAACTTTGTAGTTTGTTGACACATACTCCCACATATTTTGCAACATATATGATGTTATATCCATGTTTTATATTATTTTTGGGGATTTACCAATGATCTCTTTTATTTGGATTATAACTCCGCAGGACATGAATTTTTTTTTTATGTATTTGTGACTATAAGGGACATAAAAGGAGTCAAATTGAGCTAGAATTTCGGGGACGTTAATATTTCACCAAGAGACGCATCTGGAGTGCTTGGGTCTCACTAGGAGATGCCCAGAGGCCCAAAAGAGAGTTGGTGGTGCGCCCATGTAGGGAGTGCGCACCAACCAGGCTTTTTTTTTTGCCCTAGGTCGTTCGTTTGGCCTGATTGTTTAATGCATGGACTTCGTTTGACCTAAAAACCCATATATATGACCCGCAGTGTTTCCACGGGGAGAGCGCCGCATAAATACAGAAATACCAAGAGCTAGAACCAACGAAGATTGGAGAGGGAAACTCCGCCAGAGCCGCCGCCGGAGGGACATCTACCTTCTCCAACATCACAATTGTCATCACCATGATGAAGAGGGTGTAGTCCACCTCTAGACTATGGGTTTGTGGCAGTAGCTTGATCTCTCTCTTGTTCTTCATAGATTGTAGTGACATATGAGCTTCCCAACATGATTATGGTCATATATGTAATTCCTCTGTGGTGGATATTTATTCTATGATATTGATATGTGAGATTGGAATCTATTATGCGTAAGATGTATTGATAGATGCATATTATGTACCCCATTGTTAGGTACTTATTTTGATCCAACTTGTATGCAGGAACATGTGTGTGGAGAAGTGTGTATTAGATGGAGTAGCATGGTGGTGTGATTGAATAGTGATAACAAATTCATGATCTACAATGGTTTTTACCTTTCTTTTCCTGTCTCACTAGGGACAAAGTAAATACATGTGCTATATTTATCATGTGACCTTGTGATAATCTTGTTAGTTCAATGTAATCCTAGATTGATTGTAGTAATCTGACGACTTTGTGTTCTTCATCAATGACATCAGACTCCCTTGTTTATCTGATAAGCCGACGAAACCACCAGCGAACCTCTTTTCCTGAAACCCAAGTCCATAACCATGGACATTGTCGAGGTTACCCTTTGTCACAATAAACAACTTAAACTTAAAACATAAACAAAACTTATTTACATGTGCCTAGCGAGACCGTGACGGTGATTATTTGGGCCTAGCAAGTGGAACTCCCACTCCAAAATAGTTGACCTTCAAATTGATGATCTGATGATATTGGGACTCCAAGTGCAGAGTGTTGTGTCAGAAGAGTATTTTCCCCACAAGTGTGACTCGAGAATTATATCGAACTCTCGGGGAATTGAAAAAAGAGTTGTCTCTCCCTCTCTTCTTCTAGAAATATTGCAAAATAAAATAAAGCCTTGTGTCCCTAAGTACACTGTGTGGTTGTCAAGCACAAGGTTTTGTATTAGTAATAGTAGTAACAAAAGTAAGATAAACTAGACAAATAAAGTAAACTAAGTAAAAGCAGTAAGGATTGATTATTTTTGGATTTTGTGTGCAAATAAGTTAACTAAATATTTTTATATTTTCGGGTTAAAATAATGCTGCAAATAGAAAGTAATATAAATGTAATAGAAATGTGTTTCTTATGATTAAAATTGGACCGGGGTTCATGGGTTCACTTGTCTATTCTCTCTTTTTGAAGTTGCGGCAGATAATAACAATTCTTCAATGAGAGATTAAGAACATAACTTCAATATGTGTAAGATACGCATTCATATGGGCATCACATCCTAACTTAGAGATGATGCAACACATCTCTCTTATAATCCACAAGAAAGGTAAAAATCCATGCAATCTTGTATTAAGAATTAATAGAGTATAGCAATAAGTACTTTGACATGATATTTGAATACCTTGACCAACCAAGATCATCACTTTTGTCACATGATGAACATAGAACATGCATTAACTTTATCCCTAGTGAGATAGCAAAGAAAAGGAAAAGCCATGATAGATCATGAATTTGTTTTCAATATTCAATCACTAAAACCATGTTATTCCATCTAACAAACACATCACCCCACACATATTCTTGCATACAAGTTGGATCAGAAACAATACTTAAGAACATGGTACATAATATGCACATATCAATACATCTTACACAAAGTAGATTCAAATCTCATAGAACAATATCATAGAATAAAGATCCACCACATAGGAATTACATATATGACCATAATCATGTTGGGCAGCTCATATGGTACTAAGATCACATGAGATAAATAGATCAAGCTACTACCACAAATCCGCAGTCGAGTGGCGTACTACTCCCCTTGATCATGGTGTTGATGAGGAAGACGTTGGAGATGGCAGAGATCCCTCCAGTGGCAATATATGTGGAAATATATGTTAATAAAGTATAAAGTTCATGTATGCATTTTACATGCATCATGATCCCTTCATCATACTTCTTGTTCTTGTTTTTCATGGGGAAATGCACAAAAAGGCTCCCATAGGGTAATTCAAATCTCACATTTTCCTCGTGAAGATTAATCAAAGCTATAATAGTTAATAAAAAGTTTCTAACAAGGATTATAGGAGTTACGGGTCTTTAGCCATATCAACATTTACAAAATAAATGAGCGTTGTGCACCCTTCAATTTTCACAATAATATTTTTCTTAATGCCTACAGCTTGTGTAGCACCCGAACTTGGTAGCGTTTGAATCTCTGTGCGTATAGTGCTATCCCTAGATGATAGCTAGCACACACAGTAACAAACGAATATCAAGATATAACATATGTCGTTTTAGTACTCAAATGATGAAGTCAAAGTTTTCAACTTGCACAACATAGTGGCTGGCTCACATTACAACGGAAACACAAATATACGTCTTAGGCTTCATTAACGCCACATGGCCTCTTGTTGAGTATAGGCCCGTGAATGTAGTCATCCTCACTCATCATCTCCAACATGATACGTTAAAACCAAAAAGAAATTCGGTCAATAGTTTGAATGTACTGGCAAGTCACACAAGTGGAAAATGGAATTCCAAAAGAGCGTTACGGGTCTTTTATGCGTAAAACCAATTTTGTTTCATGAAAAACTTGCAAAAAATTTCGTTGTCGTTGTATATTTTTAAAACAAAATAATATAGGGTTGGACAAACACAAGGATCCACCAGGGTTTAACCAACCTCCATCCCATCCCAAATGTAAGCTAAACTTACTCCAGAGCCATGCACTGGATAGAGCCAACATGCTATTAGTTTTGAGGCAACAATAAATTCAAAGCCACTCACTGAATGAAAGTAGTAATTGCAAAACAACTCAGGTAATTTATAAACCACTCATTAGATAAACTTACTATACCCAAACAATATTTTTAGGAGGTTTTGAAATCATAGTAGATTCTTCATCGGCTTCAGTTTTCAGTTACTCAAACTCTCATATCTGGGAGCATGCCTAATTGATTAGTTTATACATTTTGTAGAGGTTGTACACTTCACCACATATCACAATCTATCCTTTTTATTGTATACTTTATTTGGATTAACCAGGCGTGGATCATGATAAAGTATTCCATAGAAGCTTCCTACGCATAATTCCAGTTTGCCTGCAAGTATGATCCTAAGACCAATCTCCAATGGCGGTACGGGTGCAAGGGTTTTTCTTTATGTACAAGAAAGCCAGAACACATATAGCATGTGGCTTTACTGGAAGCTTCCTCAACTGAAATTTTAAAGATCTCTTGACGCAGTCCCCTCCAAAACCTAAGATTGTAGATCCACTCACTGGATGCAGCTCTTGTAGACGCTCCTGACATACCACCCCACTTAGGGAGTTTTTTTTATAACTTCTTATTTTAAAAATACTTTCACCATACAACCTAGAATGGGAGCATGCAAATTTTCATAAACGATTTCGTTCTTTGAAAATCCATGGCCCACGTCTACGAAGAAATTGGCTCCTCACGTATACAATGTATGCAGAAAAAAGGTTACAAGGAACATGGTAAGGAAACCAATAGCTTTCTACTAGGATAGCAAAACATAACTTCCATCACATGCATTTATACGAATATATTTGTTTAATATGCATATAAAAACTAATAGGACAAAAGTTCATGTGTAACTTGCCTTTCACACTAATGGAAAATAGGCTATCTGTGGCGCACCAAATTTCAATTCTGTGGCGCATGTCCAGGTCGCCACAGTTGTCACACGACTAGTATTTGAATTCTGTGGCGCATATGTACATGCGCCACCAAATTTTTGAAACTTCTGTGGCGCACTAGGTCAATAATTCTTGAAAACTTCTGTGGCGCACCATGCCAATATGCGCCACAGAATTGTTTTTTTGAATTTTTAAAAAAAGTGGCGGCCAGATCTAGATCTAGGGGCCGTCAGAATTTCGCCGGTTTTTTTGGAATATCGCCGGAAGGTGAGTGATTGGGTAGGGTGGCTGGGGTGGATGGAGGAGGAGGAGGAGAAGTGGAGAAGGATATTGTCGTCGGGGAAATTAAAAAATTCGGCTACGAATTATGTGGCGCATGTCCACATGGTGCGCCACAGAATTGTTTTTCTTCGAATTTTCTATTTTGCAGCAAAAAATCTTTAAATTGCTGTATCTTTTTACTCTTTTCGAATTTGACTATTCTAAAATTGTCCAACCGGGAAAGCCCGAGTGAATTTGATGTAGAATTTTCGTGGGAATATTTTGATATATTGTGCGTTATTTTTTTCGAGTTTGTATGCAACCAGGAATCCAGTTTGATGATTTTCCAATGCAGTCTTGCAAAAAAAATCGAAATTCATGTTTGTTAATTTTCAGTGGTACTAGAAGACATAATACATGGGCACCTCGAAGGATTTTATTTTTTAATTTTCTATCTATTTCTTTTTTATTTTATAGTGTTAAAAAAGGTGATCCACCGGGGGGTGGAGTCAGAATTCCCTTCGCCCATGTGCAGTACTGAACCCCGCGTGGGTCCCATGGAGATTCTGTGGCGCATCCGTCCACATGCGCCACAGAAAGGCAAAGTTCTGTGGCGTACCACTCGTACATGCGCCACATAAATCAGAAATTTCTGTGGAGCATATTTTTAGTGCGCCACAGAAATAATTTTGTAGAGCATATTTTCTACGTGTGCCACATATACCATTTCTACCTGTAATAGTTTTCCTACTAGTGTCAGTAGTAGAAGAATAATTATCTTGCCAACATAGCAATCAATATTACTTGGTTGATAAATTATCCCCATCAATCTAAATAAAATCTCGCGGAGAAAACAGAAACAACCATACAAACATTTCAAAAAAAATCCAACAAAAACCAAATATGAAAAATATAAATAAAATACAAATAAAACCGAATTACTCCCCGGTTTCAAATTATTTGACTCCATTTTGTCTAGATACGCATGCATGTAGTCTAGAAACTTAACCAGGTACTCCCTTTGTTTTTATATATAAGGTCACCTCGCATTTCTATAGATCTAGGTTTTTCTGGCAGTCGGATGAAAATAAGGAAAAATAGCGCCTTACAAAATGGAATATCATCTTTCGGCCTAAAGATAAAGGTGGCTTAGGTATTGAGGTCCTCGAACTCAAAAACAAATGCTTATTGAGAAAATGGCTCTTTAAGTTGCTTAATGAGGAGGGGGTATGGCAGGAGCTGCTACATAATAAATACTTAAGACATAAGACCTTATCGGCAGTACAAGCAAAGCCCACAAACTCGTCTTTCTGGAAGGGTCTAATGGGAGTGAAGGAGGTGTTTTTTAATAGAGGTTTCTTTCAAATTGGAAATGGAATGAACACTTGTTTTTGGGAAGATATTTGGTTAAGGAAAACCCCTTTAGCGAATCAATACCCATCATTATATAATATTGTGCGTCACAAAAATGTAACGGTAGCTCATGTGTTAGCTCAAACCCCGCTGAATATTAGTTTCAGGAGGGCGCTTTTGGGAAACAAATGGACTCTATGGTTACAGTTATGCCAAAAACTAATGAGGGTAAATCTAAATGATGAGCACAATCGTTTTGTTTGGGGTTTGACAACCAATGGTCAGTTCACAGTAAAGTCTATGTATGCGGATCTTATGAGTGATCACACCCCATACTTGAGAAAATACTTATGGAAAGTTAAAGTCCCTTTAAAAATAAAAAAATTCATGTGGTTCCTTAGTAACAAAGTTCTCTTAACTAAAGATAACTTAGCTAAGCGGAATTGGAATGGGTGTATGAAGTGTGTTTTTTGTGGTGCACATGAAACTGTCGAACATCTATTCATTGAATGCCCCTTAGCTAAACTTCTTTGGCGTACGATTAATTTCACTTTTGATCTTCCACCTCCAACCAATATTACAAATATGTTTGGAAATTGGTTAAATGGAGTAGATAGACAATCTAAACCTTTTATCCGAATTGGGGTCTCTGCCTTATGTTGGTCTATTTGGAGGACAAGAAATGATATTATCTTTAACAAAAAAACAATCCTTTCATTACTTGCAGGTTATTCATATGATGGCTCACTGGGTTCAGCTTTGGGCCCTCCTTTCGCCGGAGGGGCAGCGGGATGCCATGGTTTCTGGATGCACACGGCTCCAGACGGTCGCTCAGGATATCTTGTGCCTGGCTGGTTGGCGGCATACTAGGAGGCTACACTGATGTGTAGTGCTACTATGTTTTATTTGTTTCGCTGGTTGATTCTTGTATCAACTGTAGGCGATGATTGAGATGTGAGAGTTGTAAGACTAAAATATTACTTTCTTAATAAAAGGCCGTGTGCATCATCATGATGCAGAAGACGGGTGATACGTCTCCGACGTATCGATAATTTCTTATGTTCTATGCCATATTATTGATGATACCTACATGTTTTATGCACACTTTATGTCATATTCGTGCATTTTCTGGAACTAACCTATTAACAAGATGCCGAAGTGCCAGTTGCTTGTTTTCTGCTGTTTTTGGTTTCGAAATCCTAGTAACGAAATATTCTCGGAATTGGACGAAACGAAGACCCGAGGGCCTATTTCTCCACGAACCTTCCGGAAGACCGAAGAGCATACGAAGTGGGGCCACGAGGTGGCCAAACCACAAGGCGGCGCGGCCAAGGGGGCCCGCGCCGCCCTGTGGTGTGGGCCCCTCGTCGGGCCCCCGACTCCTGCCCTTCCGCCTACTTAAAGCCTCCGTCGCGAAACCCACGATGCGAAAAACCACGATACGGAAAACCTTCCAGAGACGCCGCCGCCGCCAATCCCATCTCGGGGGATTCTGGAGATCTCCTCCGGCACCCTGCCGGAGAGGGGATTCATCTTCCGGAGGACTCTACGCCGCCATGGTCGCCTCCGGAGTGATGAGTGAGTAGTTCACCCCTGGACTATGGGTCCATAGCAGTAGCTAGATGGTTGTCTTCTCCTCATTGTGCTTCATTGTTGGATCTTGTGAGCTGCCTAACATGATCAAGATCATCTATCTGTAATACTCTTTGTTGTGTTTGTCGGGATCCGATGGATAGAGAATACCATGTCATGTTAATTATCAAGTTATTACATATGTGTTGTTTATGATCTTGCATGCTCTCCGTTATTAGTAGAGGCTCTGGCCAAGTTTTTGCTCTTAACTCCAAGAGGGAGTATTTATGCTCGATAGTGGGTTCATGCCTGGATTGACACCTGGGACAGTGACAGAAAGTTCTAAGGTTGTGCTGTGCTGTTGCCACTAGGGATAAAACATTGGCGCTATGTCCGAGGATGGAGTTGTTGATTACATTACTGTTAGAGATATGCCCAAGAGGCAATAATAAAAGTGGTTATTATATATATCTTTATGTTTATGATAAATGTTTATATACCATGCTATAATTGTATTAACCGAAACATTGATACATGTGTGATATGTAAACAACAAAGAGTCCCTAGTATGCCTCTTAACTAGCTTGTTGATTAATGGATGATTAGTTTCATAATCATGAACATTGGATGTTATTAATAACAAGGTTATATCATTGTATGAATGATGTAATGGATACACCCATATTAAGCGTAGCATAAGATCTCGTCATTAAGTTATTTGCTATAAGCTTTCGATACATAGTTACCTAGTCCTTATGACCATGAGATCGTGTAAATCACTTATACCGGAAAGGTACTTTGATTACACCAAACGCCACTGCGTAAATGGGTGGTTATAAAGGTGGGATTAAGTATCCGGAAAGTATGAGTTGAGGCATATGGATCAACAAGTGGGATTTGTCCATCCCGATGACGGATAGATATACTCGGGCCCTCTCGGTGGAATGTCGTCTAATGTCTTGCAAGCATATGAATAAGTTCATAAGAGACCACATACCACGGTACGAGTAAAGAGTACTTGTCGAGAGACGAGGTTGAACAAGGTATAGAGTGATACCGAAGATCAAACCTCGGACAAGTAAAATATCGCGAGACAAAGGGAATTGGTATTGTATGTGAATGGTTCATTCGATCACTAAAGTCATCGTTGAATATGTGGGAGCCATTATGGATCTCCAGATCCCGCTATTGGTTATTGGTCGGAATGAGTATTCAACCATGTCCGCATAGTTCACGAACCGTAGGGTGACACACTTAAAGTTGGATGTTGAAATGGTAGTATTTGAATATGGAATGGAGTTCGAATATTTGTTCGGAGTCCCGGATGAGATCCCGGACATCACGAGGAGTTCCGGAATGGTCCAGAGAATAAGATTCATATATAGGATGTCATTTTATGTGAATTAAAATGTCGCGGAAGGTTCTATGGAAGGTTCTAGAAGGTTCTAGAAAAGTCCGGAAGAAACCACCAAGGAAGGTGGAGTCCAATGTGGACTCCACCTCCATGGCCGGCCAACCCTAGTGGGGGAGGAGTCCCAAGTGGACTCCCCCTTAGGGGGCCGGCCACCCCCCCATATGGGAGGTGGAACTCCCACCTTTTGGTGGGAGTCCTAGCTTGGCTAGGTTTCCCCTCCTTTTGGAAGGTTTTGGTTCGGGTCTTATTCGGAGACTTGGAGACCAACTCTTGGGGATCCACCTATATAATGAGGGGCCAAGGGAGGGGCCGGCCACCCCAAGACCACAACCTGGCCGCCCCCTTGAGTGGCCGGCCACCCCCTCCCAAACCCTAGCCGCCCCCTCTCCTCCATAGCTCCCGCGTGCTTTAGCGAAGCTCCGCCGGAGTTCTCCACCGCCACCGACACCACGCCGTCGTGCTGTCGGATTCAAGAGGAGCTACTACTTCCGCTGCCCGCTGGAACGGGAGGTGGACGTCGTCTTCATCAACAACCGAACGTGTGAACGAGTACGGAGGTGCTGCCCGTTCGTGGCGCCGGAACCGATCGTGATCAAGATCTTCTACGCGCTTTTGCAAGCGGCAAGTGAACGTCTACCGCAGCAACAAGAGCCTCATCTTGTAGGCTTTGGAATCTCTTCAAGGGTGAGACTCGATACCCCCTCGTTGCTACCGTCTTCTAGATTGCATCTTGGCTTGGATTGCGTGTTTGCGGTAGGAAAATTTTTGTTTTCTATGCTACGTTATCCTACAGTGGTATCAGAGCCGTGTCTATGCATAGATGGTTGCACGAGTAGAACACAATGTTTTTGTGGGCGTTGATGCTCTTGT
>NC_061513.1:289005466-289076624 GCF_022539505.1 Lolium rigidum
CCGAACAAGTCCCTATTGTCCTGTGAGTACCTCTGATGTCTTTCCCGAGGAATTGCCCGGTATGCCCCGCACCGCGACATCGAGTTCATCATAGAACTAATTCCGGTACCGCCCCCATGCCCGAGACCTTACCGTATGAACCCCCAAGAACTAATCGAGTTAAAGAAACAATTGGATGACATGTTGGCCAAAGGACTCGATTCGACCTAGTGCCGCCGCGGGATCGCCCTGTGATCTTTGTGGACAAAGAGAGACGGAACCATTCGCTTGTATGTGGGATTACGCGGAGGCTCAACGAAGTCACCATTAAGAATAAGTACCTCCGCTCAAGACTCGATGATTTGTCCGGATCGGATGAATGGAGCTAAAGTTTTCTCCAAAATTGACCTTCGCACCGGGTATCACCAACTTAAAGTGCGGGAATCCGACATTCCCAAGACTGCTTTCACTACTGCGTTATCTTGACCGTATCAGTACACCATAATGTCTTTTGGACTCACTAATGCCCCCGCCTACTTCATGAATCTCATGAACAAGGTTTTCATGGAATACTCCGGACAAGTTTGTTGTGGTGTTTATTGATGACATCTTGGTTTATTCCAAAACTGAGGAAGAGCATGAAGAACATCTACGACTGCTTTGGGCACCCTTAGGCAACACCGGCCGTATGCTAAATTCAAGTAAATGTCAATTCCGGCTCAAGGAAGTTGGATTTCTTGGTCACGTATTGTCGACCGAAGGACTCTCTGCTGATCCCTCTTGATCAAGTCCATTGTGGACCGAAACCCCCTAAGAATGTTACGAAGTGAGATCCTTCCTCGGGTTGGCAGTGATATTACCGCAAGTTCGTTGAAGGATTTTCGAGTATCGCCAAGCCAATGACCCTCCCGCTTAAAAAGGGTAAGAGGTTTGAATGGACGGAAAAGTGTGAAGAAAGTTTCCAAGAGTTAAAAAGGCGGCTTGTATCCGCCCCCATCTTGACCATGCCCGATGTTACCAAGGATTTTGTGATCTATTGTGATGCTTCCAAAATTGGGCTTGGGAGTGTCTTAATGCGGAAGGAAAAGTAATCTCTTATCTTCTCGACAGCTGAAGCCCCACGAAGCCAATTACCCCACTCATGACCTGGAATTAGCAGCCTGTGGTTCATGCTCTCAAAACTTGGCGCCACTATCTCATCGGAAATAGGTGTGATATTTACACCGATCACAAAAGCCTTAAGTATATCTTTACCCGTAAAGAGTTGAATATGCGATGAGGAGATGGATAGAACTCATTAAGGATTATGACCTTAGTATCCATTACCACCCAGAAAGGCTAATGTTGTTGCCGATGCCCTTAGCCGAGAACCATGTTCCCCGAACTTCGTTAAAAATCGAGCAACCCTTGCCGTATCAAGAATTCAAGAATTCGGATTAGAATTAGTCAGCCATGGATTCCTTGCCGCCATGGAAGCCAAACCCATCTCTTCGGGATCAGATCAAGGAAGCCCAAGTTGGGCATGATAGTATTGGAAGGGATCAAGCGCCGCATGAGCCGGAAAAAGCTAGAAGGATTTTCGATAGACCCCAAGGGTGTACTTTGGTACAATGGGCGCTTCCGCACCCAATATTCCCGACTTGAAAAATCTTATAATGGAGGAGGCCCATAATACCCTTACTCTATTCACCCCCGGAGGATCCAAGATGTACCAAGACCTCAAAGACACTTTTTGGTGGCATGGGATGAAGCGTGGATATTGCCTTCTTTATTGCCCGCTGTGACATCTGCTGAAGTTAAAGCCGAGCACCAACGCCCGGCTGGTTTGTTGCAACCCTTGAAGATACCCGTGTGGAAGTGGGAAGAGGTTGGTATGGACTTTATCACCGGACTTCCTGCGATCTAACCGAGGACATGATTCCATTTGGGTGATAGTGGACCGTCTCACCAAAGTCGCCACTTCCCGCCGCCAAGACCACCGATCACGGAAAAGCGCTAGCCGACTCTACATCTCCCGCATTGTTAGCCTTCACGGCGTTCCCAAAGTTATTGTATCCGATCGAGGCACCCAATCTCACATCTCGCTTCTCGGCAAAAACTTCATGAAGCTTTGGGCACCAAGTTATCGTCTCGCACCGCCTATCATCCCCAAACCGGAGGACGCACCGAAGGGTAAATCAAATCCCGGGAGGACATGCTCCGGTAGCCCGCGAGCCCGCTGACGGGACTAAGTGGGAAGATTGCTTGCCCTTCGCCGAGTTCTCATATAACAGCCAGCGCATCGTGCCACGTCTCGGATGGCACCTGGTATTGCCGCCTCTATGGGAGTGAGATGCTCAATCTCTCCCCAACCTGACCGAGACCGGTGTGAAAGCCAAGTGAAACTCGACCAACGTATATACTTCGAGTAGCTAAGAACAAGATGCATGACCTCGTGACCGCCCAAGGCTGCACAAATCTCGCCTAAGAGCCACGCTGACCCCAAGCGTCGAGAATTATCCTTCATACGGGAGATTTTGCTTATCTCCCAGTAACTCCTTCCTCAAGGGAATGAAGCGTTTCCATGTTAAAGGTAAGCTTGCGCTAAGATACATTGGTCCCTTTTCTCTGAAAAGTACCAGGGGCGAAGGGGAGAAGTATCTACTGCCTGAGTTACTCCCCCAATTGTCTGAGTTCCATGGACGTTTTTCATGTCTCCAGCCTCTTCACAAAATGCCTCCACACCAAGCAAGCCTAAGTTTTTAAGGATATTACACACGCAGCCACGACCTCAAATCATTTAATACCAACTCATCGAGGAGAACCCTATCCGTATTCGGAGGCCGGTGAGGGTCACCCATTGCATGAAGATCAGCCTCTTCATGTCCAGCTGGAGTAACCACTCGTAGCGACAGCCACCTAGAACTATGGAGGATTATCTCGAGACAAGAAATTCCCACACCATTCAAGTTTGGGTCATGAATTTAGATTGAATTTTTCTGGTAATGTGGAAGGTCTGTAACACCTCATTTTTCGTAACCTCCGTATATTTTCCAAACAAGTTAAAATTTTGAGCCAACAAAACCTCTCCTTAAGTTTTGCAGACTGTGCTGCCTTTGTACTGCAGGTTAGAATCTTGCTTTAACTTGAATCAACTACCTCCTTTTGTGTTTTGTTTTGTATGTCACCACTTTAAGAAACCAGGCAAGCACAATTTTACTCTTATTATTTTATGGTGTGAAGCAATCTTTAATTTATTACACCATCTTCGTGCACTCACCCTCGTAACCCCAACCCCGGCATGGTGAGCATCACTCGTGCCAGAGGGAACACTTGCCCCTCTTCTTTACACCACCACTGTATTCACCTAGGGTTACATCACCACCACCACCCCCACCTTATTTTATTTCCTGCAAATCTTCTACAACTGCATATGCACTTGGTCACATTCAAGCATGCATTACCCAGATGGCCCCCTCTTTTTCACCATCCCTTTTTCTCATCTCTTCTCCTTATTTTGCCAGAGACAAGAGGGGAACTTCCCTCTTTCCTTTCTTTCTCTCTTTCTGCCTGGGTCAGGACACCACCACCACCTCCTTCGGGCCCAAACCCCACTCAAAAGACCTCTCCCGCCCAAACCCTAGCCCTTAAACATCGCCGCCACGGGCATATGATGTGGCTTGCCGCACGAGCGCGGCCATCGCCCTCGATCGCCCGCCACCGCCGCCTCGATCTCCCGACGCCGACGCCACTTTGCCGACGCCACCGGGTGGGGTCACCGTGACGCCACTGGCTACGCCATGGGTCAGCCACACCGCCCACGCCACTACTGCGCTCGCCGTCAACATAAACCTTCTCCCCAACGCACCCTCCTTCAGCTTCCCACTCCACAAATGGGCCACGTTAGGCTGCTCCCTTGACTTCCACTGTCATTGAACAAAATACGCCGGCTACGCGACGATACCTGCCCGGTTTGATCCGCGCCAGGAACATCACGGTGACGCCAGGTCACTGCCGCGCCACGTCAAGATCTTCCTCACTTCTCTTCACCGCACCTCTTTCATATCCACGAACCTCGCTCAGATCCGACGCTACAGGATCGGCTGGTAACGACGAACGATGCGACAAATGACGCCATTTTCGTTGTTAAGTCATGGACGCCACCGAGCAGGGACAGATGACCGATCACCGCCAAGATATCGACCCGACGATTTACGCCCACACCCATTCCCGACTGGACCATACATCAGCGCAATACCGTTTGTAAGCCTTCTCTGTCACTTCTTCCTCCGGCGGCTGGCGAAGGCCTGACGTTTAAGACGCGTGATTCAGTCATCGGATCCAGATCGGCGGCGCATGGGCGCGATGCACGCCATTGCTTTTACGGCAGTATGGCCATCGCCGGTCATTACCACTTGCCCCAACATTTTTCTTTTTCTTTTTCACCTAATAATTAGAGGTCTCCCATCGTACGCCCATTCGCAACAACACCGTATCGGCCTGTGCGCATGCCTCGCCCCTTTTCTTTTGTTTGAAAATTATAATAAACGTAAATTAACAAAATGTAAAGGGCGATAACGCTTTGCTAATTGTTATTTGTAACTCTGATTAATCTAATTCCAATTGCAGGTTTGAAGACCGCATAAAATTATCTTTTCTCAGATGCCACCTGGCTCAGTAATATTTTTAGGATTTGTGCATTTTACTTCTAAATATAACAAGATTGCTTTCCGTTGGTATTCCTAAATCCTAAAAATTGAAAAATTAATATTTTTGGTATAAAATGATCTTCCAACTGGGGTTAATCTTATATTGCTTACCTGCAAACCTTGGTAAATAAAACACCGGAGCCTCCGATAGTAATGTTAGTCTCTGGTTATGTTTATATGCTGTGTGCCATGCAATGATAAAGTTATGAATTAGTTCTAATTAAAATATTGATGCATTATTTATAAAACTACAATCATGTTTTGCTATCACTGTCACAACCTCCCTGCATATTCTTCAACGTTTTCTTTAGTTGCTCTTGTTTCTTAAGCTATGTTAACAGATTAAAAGTAATATATTTTATGACTTTTTTCTAGATACCAACCAGGGAGAAGTAGAAGGGGAGACTTTGGTGAAGAACTTGAGGAAGACTGGGACAAGCCAACCAAGGCAAGCCATCTGACATCTCCATTGATGTCATGGATGCTGTCATCTGTTGATGTCCCGCAAATATCTGTTTCTATGTGTGCTTTGTTCTCTCTTCAAGATATGTCATCTTTATATGATTGTGCTGGGTAATTTAGTGGTGCTACCCCACCTTGCTCTTAAATGCTGGTGGGAAATTCACAGGTGGCCATACAGCTCTCTGCTACCTCATTGGTCTACTAGAGTACCTAACATGATCATGTCTTGTTCCAAGATAGAGGTCTATAATATCACAATTCACCACTTAGTTAACTATAGAGGTATCCAAGTCATAAATCTGTGTAATTCTCAACTTGAGAGAAGCATGTTAGAAATTTCAGAGAATGATTTGGATAGAAAACCATCACCATCTGTTGTAATTTCAACACCACCAAATCTGAAAGTTGGATCCACCCTATATTATCATCTTACATGCTTTCACTTTAAGGTGGGAGACCTCTTTTCTTTTACCACCCACTTATACTCTCATGGCGGCTGATGACCCCCCTGGTCTCTACTTTCACAGTGCCATATAGGGTAGTTCCTTCCTTGAAACTTTAGGATGGGAAACCCTTCTCAAGGTTTAATACCTTTGTTTGGTAGTAACAATATGAAAAACCTTGGGTGAGTCAAATCCCGCTGCTGTATGGGCTCTATGAAAGCAAAGACCGGATAAAGATGTTTAAAGTTGATATGTATGTGATGGTTGAGCAACCGCGTAATGCGGGGAAAAGGAAATGGTTTTTCTAAAAAGGAGTACCGCTGTATAAGTGTTCGCCGTCCCAACTTTTATTCGCAACCACATTACCCAAAAAGTGGGCACTGCTTAGTCCGTAGTCCGCTGAAACTGCCTGGCATAAGCACCCTTCACAACTCTCTAGGGTACAGGGCTCAAGAGGACCTCCTGACGCTGCAGAGCTGCCCGGAGGAGGCAACAGAGGACCTGCCTTAACTGGAGCAGCTTCGGACGACATTACCGAGGGTCTTCCGTCAGGCGCCGGAGATACGCTAAAAGGAGAAGGGCCTTCCCCCTGCCGGGTGCTTTGAAGGGTAAGCTCCGCAGGAAGGACTTACAGTGCTTAAGTGGAGCACGCTTAGAAGATCTTTTATGACTATTTGATCCGTAGACTCGGGCATTTTCACAGATGATGACCAGGGGATGATCCCTATGGGATTTATTAGTTCTCTGTGGGAAAGTGTGCAAACTTCTGCGTAGTCAAATCTACATATTCGGTCATTGACAAGGCCCGCGGTCATGGACGGTTGAGGGGTTATACTTAATCAATATGTTTTGTTTTATGGGAATGTCATAAAGAAAGTGTTGTGTTGGATACCCAAGGGTACTAGGGCAAAAATGCCTAATTATGGCTGTCTATGGGAAAAATGGCATTCAAGTGGGAACTCTTCCTAGTGTTTCATGTTGATGAACTCTTTCTTCGAATAAAGACAGAGATGTCATAGAACATTCTCTTAATATCCATCAATTGAGACATGGAGAAATGCAACTCCTCTTCAATAAAATATTATAGAGATGTCATAGAACATTCCCTCGCATCCATCAATTGAGATGAGAAATGCAACCTTTCTTCAATAAAGATATAGAGATGTCATAGAACACCATTAGTGCTCACTTCACTTGAGAAGCGAGACGCTATGTAGATGTGCTTTCAGCTGATGCACGCTTATATCCACCAAGAGAATTGTTCTTCCCCTTCCTGTGTCTCTTTAGATAGCTTTTGCTGCAAGCAATCTCTTTTGATGGTTTAAGTAGTACAATCTAAAATGTACTCACTGGCTTTGACCTCAAGCATAATTGGCCAGTAATTATGAGGAGGACTATGAAGAGGACTGGAGGATATCATGACGACTATGCTGACGCCTAAGCCGGGCCACCGTAGGTCTGCGGCAGAGCTGACTAATTCCACGACGTTGATGTGCATCCGCTGGCTGGTGCAAGCTTGGTGAACCTGCCCATCGAGGCATTTGTGTAAGTCAATGCTGCAGACCCGGATGTTAGAAGACTTTAAGATCTTGCACTGAAATTTATGATGTACCTGACATTCCGCCTGCTATGTGCTCGCGATGCAATGATCATGGGTCGCGTTATCCTACAATTACGCACCATACTTAATGCAATTGTCTGTTGCTTTGCAACTTAATACTGGAAGGGGTTCGGACGATAACCCGAAGGTGGACTTTTAGGCATAGATGCGGTTGGATGGCGGTCTATGTACTTTGTCGTAATGCCCAATTAAATCTCACTGTACTTATCATGACATGTATGTGCATTGTTATGCCCTCTCTATTTGTCAATTGCCCGACTGTAATTTGTTCACCCAACATGCTTTTATCTTATGGGAGAGACACCTCTAGTGAACCGTGGACCCCGGTCCATTCTTTAATACTGAAATACAAATCTGTCGCAATACTTGTTTTTACTGTTTTCTCTCGCAAACAATCATCTTCCACACAATTCGGTTAATCCTTTGTTACGGCAAGCCGGTGAGATTGACAACCTCACCGTTTCGTTGGGGCAAAGTACTTTGGTTGTGTTGTGCAGGTTCCACGTTGGCGCCGGAATCTCCGGTGTTGCGCCGCACTACATCCCGCCGCCATCAACCTTCAACGTGCTTCTTGGCTCCTCCCGGTTCGATAAACCTTGGTTTCTTTCTCGAGGGAAAACTTGCTGCTGTGCGCATCATACCTTCCTCTTGGGGTTGCCCAACGAACGTGTGAAATACACGCCATCAAGCATATTTTCCGGCGCCGTTGCCGGGGAGATCAAGACACGCTGCAAGGGGAGTCTCCACTTCTCAATCTCTTTACTTTGTTTTTGTCTTGCTTTATTTTATTTACTACTTTGTTTGCTGCATTATATCAAAAACACAAAAAAAATAGTTTACTTGCATTTAGTTTACTTTTGTTATCATGTCTAGCTCTGTACCTTCTACTTCTTCACCTGAGGAATTAGTTTTTACTTTTAAACAAGGGGATGAGGAAAGTTTTAAAGATGCTTGGTCTAGGATTTTTACTTCTTATCGTAAAACTGAACCTCAAATGACTCTAAGTTTGCTCCTTAGTAATTTTTATTTTGGTCTTATGATTCGCTATAGATATGCCTTGGATGCCCTAGTGGGAGGAGATTTCCTTCATTGTAATGGGGATCAAGCTTTTAATGCCATAAAGAAGTTGGTTGCATCACATGATTCATCTAATAATTTTGATTCAGCCCTTATCAGCATTCATAATAGATTAAACACTCTTGAGACAAGTGCATCTCGCTTAAATGAAAATTATGGATACATTTGTAACCGTCTTGATCAAGTTTTAGTGAACTCTGAACCTTCATTGTGGAAACCTACTATTAAAATTGTCATAGGTGACCAAACTCTTCGTGCTAATTGTGATATTATGACTGAATTTTGCCTAATGCCTAAGGGTATTCATAAATCTTTGAAACTTTGGGAATTCACTGAAGGGGAGAAGGAATAACTCTTATTGATAACTCTGTTATAATTCCTAAAGGGATAGCTGCGGGTGTGCATACAACCATTCTTGGGATAACAATATCCATTGATTACCTTGTCATTGAATGCGCAGGAACAGGACAAATCACACTCGGAAGATCCCTGCTGAAATTATTGGGAGCAGTCATAGACGTGAGAGAAGGCACCATAAAATTCACCTCTACACCCGGGGGTAGTCATATATTCCCTAAGCCAAAGAGTAAGGACAAGAAAGGTAAGGGTAAAGCCCAAGGTAATGTCAATGCTCCATCTCGCGATAACACTTGATATACACTTTCTGCGCCTAGCTGAAAGGCGTTAAAGAAAAGCGCTTATGGGAGACAACCCATGTTTTTACTACAGTATTTTTGTTTTATATTTGTGTCTTGGAAGTTTTTTACTACTGTAGCAACCTCTCCTTATCTTAGTTTTGAGTTTTGTTGTGCCAAGTAAAGTCTTTGATAGTAAAGTAAGTACTAGATTTGGATTACTGCGCAGTTCCAGATTTCTTTGCTGTCACGAATCTGGGTCTACCTCCCTGTAGGTAGCTCAGAAAATTAAGCCAATTTACGAGCATGATCCTCAGATATGTACGCAACTTTCATTCAATTTGAGCATTTTCATTTGAGCAAGTCTGGTGGCCTAATAAAATCCATCTTTACGGACTGTTCTGTTTTGACAGATTCTGCCTTTTATTTTGCATTGCCTCTTTTGCTATGTTGGATGAATTTCTTTGATCCATTAATGTCCAGTAGCTTTATTGAATGTCCAGAAGTGTTAAGAATGATTGTGTCACCTCTGAACATGTTAATTTTTATTATGCACTAACCCTCTAATGAGTTGTTTCGAGTTTGGTGTGGAGGAAGTTTTCAAGGATCAAGAGAGGAGTATGATGCAATATGATCAAGGAGAGTGAAAGCTCTAAGCTTGGGGATGCCCCGGTGGTTCACCCCTGCATATTCTAAGAAGACTCAAGCGTCTAAGCTTGGGGATGCCCAAGGCATCCCCTTCTTCATCGACAACATTATCGAGTTCCTCCCCCGAAACTATATTTTTATTCCGTCACATCTTATGTACTTTGCTTGGAGCGTCGGTTTGTTTTTGTTTTTTGTTTTGTTTGAATAAAATGGATCCTAGCATTCACTTTATGGGAGAGAGACACGCTTCGCTGTAGCATATGGACAAGTATGTCCTTAGGCTCTACTCATAGTATTCATGGCGAAGTTTCATCTTCGTTAAATTGTTATATGGTTGGAATTGGAAAATGCTACATGTAGTAACTCTAAAATTTCTTGGATAATTTGATACTTGGCAATTGTTGTGCTCATGTTTAAGCTCTCGCATCATATACTTTGCACCCATTAATGAAGAAACACTTAGAGCTTGCTAATTTGGTTTGCATATTTGGTTTCTCTAGAGTCTAGATAACATCTAGTATTGAGTTTTGAACAACAAGGAAGACGGTGTAGAGTCTTATAATGTTTACAATATGTCTTTTATGTGAGTTTTGCTGTACCGTTCATCCTTGTGTTTGTTTCAAATAACCTTGCTAGCCTAAACCTTGTATCGAGAGGGAATACTTCTCATGCATCCAAAATACTTGAGCCAACCACTATGCCATTTGTGTCCACCATACCTACCTACTACATGGTATTTATCCGCCATTCCAAAGTAAATTGCTTGAGTGCTACCTTTAAAATTCCATCATTCACCTTTGCAATATATAGCTCATGGGACAAATAGCTTAAAAACTATTGTGGTATTGAATATGTACTTATGCACTTTATCTCTTATTAAGTTGCTTGTTGTGCGATAACCATGTTTCGGGGACGCCATCAACTATTCTTTGTTGAATATCATGTGAGTTGCTATGCATGTCCGTCTTGTCCGAAGTAAGAGAGATCTACCACCTTTATGGTTGGAGCATGCATATTGTTAGAGAAGAACATTGGGCCGCTAACTAAAGCCATGATTCATGGTGGAAGTTTCAGTTTTGGACATACATCCTCAATCTCATATGAGAATAATAATTGTTGCTACATGCTTATGCATTAAAGAGGAGTCCATTATCTGTTGTCCATGTTGTCCCGGTATGGATGTCTAAGTTGAGAATAATCAAAAGCGAGAAATCCAAAATGCGAGCTTTCTCCTTAGACCTTTGTACGAGCGACATGGAGGTACCCCATTGTGACACTTGGTTAAAACATGTGCATTGCAAAGATCCGGTAGTCCAAGCTAATTAGGACAAGGTGCGGGCACTATTAGTATACTATGCATGAGGCTTGCAACTTGTAAGATATAATTTACATAACTCATATGCTTTATTACTACCATTGACAAAATTGTTTCATGTTTTCAAAATAAAAGCTCTAGCACAAATATAGCAATCGATGCTTTCCTCTTTGAAGGACCATTCTTTTACTTTTATGTTGAGTCAGTTCACCTATCTCTCTCCACCTCAAGAAGCAAACACTTGTGTGAACTGTGCATTGATTCCTACATACTTGCATATTGTACTTGTTATATTACTCTATGTTGACAATTATCCATGAGATATACATGTTACAAGTTGAAAGCAACCGCTGAAACTTAATCTTCCTTTGTGTTGCTTCAATACCTTTACTTTGATTTATTGCTTTATGAGTTAACTCTTATGCAAGACTTATTAATACTTGTCTTGAAGTACTATTCATGAAAAGTCTTTGCTTTATGATTCAGCTTGTTTACTCATGTCATTACCATTGTTTTGATCGCTGCATTCACTACATATGTTTACAAATAGTATGATCAAGGTTATGATGGCATATCACTTCAGAAATTATCTTTGTTATCGTTTTTACCTCGCTCGGGACGAGCAAAACTAAGCTTGGGGATGCTTGATACGTCTCCGACGTATCGATAATTTCTTATGTTCTATGCCATATTATTGATGATACCTACATGTTTTATGCACACTTTATGTCATATTCGTGCATTTTCCGGAACTAACCTATTAACAAGATGCCGAAGTGCCGCTGTCGTTTTCTGCGTTTTTGGTTTCGAAATCCTAGTAACAAAATATTCTCGGAATTGGACGAAACGAAGACCCGAGGGCCTATTTCGCCACGAACCTTCCAGAAGACCGAAGAGCATACGAAGTGGGGCCACGAGGTGGCCAAACCACAAGGCGGCGCGGCCAAGGGGGCTCGCGCCGCCCCGTGGTGTGGGCCCCTCGTCAGGCCCCGACTCCGCCCTTCCGCCTACTTAAAGCCTCCGTCGCGAAACCCCCGATGCGAAAAACCACGATACGGAAAACCTTCCGCAGACGCCGCCGCCGCCAATCCCATCTCGGGGGATTCCGGAGATCTCCTCCGCACCCCGCCGGAGAGGGGATTCATCTCCCGGAGGACTCTACGCCGCCATGGTCGCCTCCGGAGTGATGAGTGAGTAGTTCACCCCCGGACTATGGGTCCATAGCAGTAGCTAGATGGTTGTCTTCTCCTCATTGTGCTTCATTGTTGGATCTTGTGAGCTGCCTAACATGATCAAGATCATCTATCTGTAATACTCTATGTTGTGTTTGTCGGGATCCGATGGATAGAGAATACCATGTTATGTTAATTATCAAGTTATTAAATATGTGTTGTTTATGATCTTGCATGCTCTACGTTATTAGTAGAGGCTCGGCCAAGTTTTTGCTCTTAACTCCAAGAGGGAGTATTTATGCTCGATAGTGGGTTCATGCCCGCATTGACACTCGGGACAGAGTGACGTAAAGTTCTAAGGTTGTGCTGTGTCTGTTGCCACTAGGGATAAAACATTGGCGCTATGTCCGAGGATGTAGTTGTTGATTACATTACGCACCATACTTAATGCAATTGTCCGTTGCTTTGCAACTTAATACCGGAAGGGGTTCGGACGATAACCTCGAAGGTGGACTTTTTAGGCATAGATGCGGTTGGATGGCGGTCTATGTACTTTGTCGTAATGCCCAATTAAATCTCACTGTACTTATCATGACATGTATGTGCATTGTTATGCCCTCTCTATTTGTCAATTGCCCGACCGTAATTTGTTCACCCAACATGCTTTTATCTTATGGGAGAGACACCTCTAGTGAACTGTGGATCCCGGTCCATTCTTTAATACTCGAAATACAAATCTGTCTGCAATACTTGTTTTTACCGTTTTCTCTCGCAAACAATCATCTTCCACACAATTCGGTTAATCCTTTGTTACAGCAAGCCTGGTGAGATTGACAACCTCACCGTTTCTTGGGGCAAAGTACTTTGGTTGTGTTGTGCAGGTTCCACGTTGGCGCCGGAATCTCCGGTGTTGCGCCGCACTACATCCCGCCGCCATCAACCTTCAACGTGCTTCTTGGCTCCTCCTGGTTCGATAAACCTTGGTTTCTTTCTGAGGGAAAACTTGCTGCTGTGCGCATCATACCTTCCTCTTGGGGTTGCCCAATGAACGTGTGAAATACACGCCATCAACGGGGTTACACTCCCCATTTCAAAGAAAAAAAGGTCACCTCGCATTTCGAGGCAAAACCTTGACTAACATTTTGACAAACATAATATCAGTTATATGTCACCAAAAGCATATCATTTGATTCATATTGAAAGATGTTTCTAGTAATATGGTTTTGGTGTTATATAACTTACTTCCCATCGATTAAATTGTTACTCAAATGTTTGGCACGGAATACTTAGTGACCTTATATTCAATAATGGAAGGAATACATACGAATATAGACAAAATTAAGTCGATTAATATGAATCAGAAGATCTAATTTGTTTTGTATTCACTCGCAACACTACTTTTATTAAGGACAAACCATAATTCCTTGATTAGAAGTACTATGTGATTTGTATGCTACTGATCATGATTTTGCTGAACCATATCGCTTGTGTGCTATTGGTAAAGCATGAGAAAAATATCACATACATAATGGGTTCTTGTTTAGATCTAACAAACTATGTGTTCCAGAATCATCTATGCGTTTGCTCTTATTGCAGGAATCACATGCTGGAGGTTTGATGGGTCACTTTGGGCGTGAGAAGACGCTACTCATGCTCGCTGATCACTTTTATTGGCCAAAGATGAGGCGGGATGTGGACAGGTATGTGAAGAGGTGCATTACTTGCAACAAGTCCAAGTCCAAGCTGAAGCCTCACGGTTTGTATACTGCGTTACCGAAACCTACTACACCATGGGAAGACATTAGTATGGATTTTGTGTTGGGTTTGCCGCGTACTAAAAGAGGCCATGATTCTATATTTGTGGTAGTGGATAGATTTTCTAAGATGTCACACTTTATTGCCCACACAAGAGCGATGATGCGTCGCATATTGCTAACCTGTTTTTCAGAGAGATTGTACGTCTACATGGACTCCCGAAGACTATTGTTTCTGATCGTGACGTGAATACTTCTGGAAGACACTTTGGGGAAAGGTGGGGACAAAGCTACTTTTCAGTAATACTTGTCATCCCCAAACTGATGGCCTAACTGAGGTGGTGAATAGAACATTATCATAACTTTTGAGATCCATGATCAAGAAGAACTTGAAGGAGTGGGAAGATCGTTTGCCGCATGTGAAGTTTTCTTACAACAGGGCGGTACATTCTACCACAGAGCTGTGTCCCTTTGAGGTAGTGTATGGTTTCAAACCCATTACTCCACTTGACTTGTTGCCTCTACCCATACATGAGAGATTCAATATGGAGGCATCAAAGAGGGCAGATTTTGTACGGAAGATACATGTGAAGACTAAAGAGTTGATAGAGAAGAAAGGCAAGAACAATGCTGCAAGGGTGAACAAGAAGCGCAAGGAGATGTTGTTCAAACCTGGTGATATGGTCTGGGTACATTTTCGCAAGGATAGGTTCCCGAAGCTACGGAAGTCCAAGTTGCTTCCTCGTGGTGCTGGTCCTTACAAAGTGCTTGCTAAGATCAATGATAATGCATACTCGATAGATCTTCCAATTGATGAGTTTGGTGTCAGCAATTCTTTCAATGCGGCTGATTTGACACCATATGACGTAGAAGACCTTGGAGCGTCGAGGTCGACGCCTTTTGAAGGGGTGGGGGAGATGATGAGGACATCCCTACTACACTACTACCTTCATCATTGCAAGATGAAGATGATGCTGCTGTGAAGCTCAAGTCCAATGAAGTTAGGATTGGACCTATGACAAGGGCTTGTGCGAAGCTACTCAAACAACAGGTGAACTTGTTCCTAAGTGATACTTTGATCGATGAGAAATTTATACTGCCTAAGTCCTATTACTTATGTATGATCAGGTATGAAGAGGGAGCAAGCATCGCACAAGGAGAAGAGGAGCAGCTGGACGTGAAGCTGGACATGGAGCTAGATATGAAGCTGGACACGAAGACATCCCATGGAAGCGCGAGGGAGGAGAGGGAGGCATGCTCGAGGGAAGGAGACGAAGTCCAGGCCGGCGCCAGGCCCGGTCTGACCGGCCGCCACGCCGGCGCGCCCGGTCACCAACCCGGTCCAACCGGACGCTACGCCGGTTCCGCCCGGTGCCGACCGAATTCTACGCTCGTGCCATCCGAGCGGGGGTACTGAGCCACACGTCCCGCACACGGTCACCAGCCGGCGCTAGGCCCGGTTTCAACCGGCCTGACCCGATCCCAGGCCCGGTCGACCGGCTCCTAAGCCGACCGTGTCCGAGTCTGTCTCGACCATATCCAATCTGGGTCGGTTTTCTATGTATCTTTTCAACTCCTGGTCATCCTGAACCTCTATATAAGTGCCCAGGACGCCCCCAAATTAGTTTTAGACCACGTTTAAGATAAACCCTAGTCCATAGTTGATTGCTTTGCAACTCTATCGAATTCATACAACATATTGCATCGATTTGGTGTTTGTTACTGAAAGTCTTGTGTGATCTGCTGTTCCATTGGGAATTAGAAGATTGCAACTTACCGCTTCATGGTCGGCGGCTACGTGCGCAAGTGTGTGGAGTTGCGAATATCTTGCAGGGTTGAGAGTTGTTGCATTGGTGATAGGGACTAATCGAGAGACTTCATCACGTCATACAAGTTATCATCCACTTCATCATCGGGTTATCTCCGCTGTGTTCATCCCGTGATCATCATCACCACCGTCGCTTACTGAGAAGATCGGGCAACCCCTTATCATCCTCCGGCGGCAGCTGTGCTAATGGCACTGCCTCATCGATGGCATGATCTTCCTACAGCTCCTCTTCCAGGAAGCTCAGGTACTCTTGATGTGCCTCCTCCAATGTTGCATATCCTTGGTAGCTGTGGTTGGAGTAGCCATTGACCTGATCTCGACAGACTCTCGATGAGCTGTAGATTCCTCGAACCCGCCCGCGAAACACCACATACCACTAGCTTGGCAAAAGAAGAAGTTAGCAATCACAACAATGAAGCAATTCAGAAATGAGTAATAGAACAAGACAAGTGTTGACAGCAAATCTGAAACTAACAGGGGCATGCATATCATCCAAAAGTCAAATAGAAGTTTTTCCTACACTACTGTGGTGTCGTCCTACCACCACAACAAAAGTGGGTGTCTCATCCTAACACCGCAAAGTTCACCATCACCTGAGGGGTTCGTATATACCACCTCATCATACTTATAAAAGGGGGCCAAAATATTTTCATCCTAGCTACTGCCAGAATATACAACATCATCATCGTCATCATCACCATCTCCATGCATGCAACCCTGATCCACACCCTCAAGGGCACCACTAAACCTTGTCGTGGTACTTGCCAAGGTAGTTCCTCAGCCAGAGGACGTGGTGTGGCTCGATCATGCCGACGAAGCTGGATCCCTGGACCTTGTGGTCGACGAGGTGGCTGAGGGCGACCATGAGATCATCCTCGGTGAAGCCAAGCATGTCCATGACCGCATTGTACAGGCTAGGGTGCATGTCCGTGGGCTTGTTCGCCCTGATGGCCTATGCGACCTCCTTCACAGCAACAGTCATGTTGGTGAAGGCCACCAGCTCGTCGTCCACGAAGGCACCTCTCTTCCTCTTGCCGGCGGTCGGCTTGTCAGGCGCGTCAGCGGGCTTGTCAGCATCGAGGTTGACCGTGTCGGAGTCCCGGGTGTCAGCATCCTCAGGTGCAGGAGGTGGTGCAGGCGAGCCTTGGGGCTCACTGGATCCCATGGCGACCACTCCGCTCTGGATCAAGCCGCACATATTCTCCAACACGAAGCTGGACATGAATGGAAGCCATTTCATGGAGGCATTCCTTTCCTGCCCGGTCTTCAAGGCCCTCTCCACTTCCCTGCGATTCTTGTTCTTCTTAGAGGTGGCCAGCCTAGCCGCCACCTCTACCGCTACCTGAGCCACCAGGTCAGGCAGAGGGGTGACCTTGGACTCATACGTGGGCTGCGAATCGGGAACTTGGGAAGGGATCTGAGA
Organism: Lolium rigidum; assembly: GCF_022539505.1. Taxonomy (NCBI): domain Eukaryota; kingdom Viridiplantae; phylum Streptophyta; class Magnoliopsida; order Poales; family Poaceae; genus Lolium; species Lolium rigidum. Next base: position 289,022,512 of record NC_061513.1, read on the forward strand.
GTCCGCAACGCACACAAGCGCCTGGCTAAAGTCATTGCAGAAAGAGTCCTACACACATCGTAGTAGAACCTAAATAAGTTCATTGCAACTGTGAATAGCACAAACCCTTACAAGATCATGGCAGGTGAGAACATTTTGGACTAACCCCTGCTACAAGAACAAACACTAGGCAAGATCATGGCAGGTGAGGACATTTTGGACTAACCCCTGGTTCAAGACCAAACCCTAGGCAAGATCATGGTAGTAGCATACGGAAATATCGAATCCTAGCTAGATCATGGCAGGTGAGGATATTTTGGACTAACCCCTACTACAAGACCAAACCCTAGGCAAGATCTGACAACTCCTAACCTAGATCTAAACATCACCGCGGTACGGGGATAATGGATGGCTTACAGTCATGGCTAGAGGTGAAGATGCGCTGGACCAGGAGGTAGCCCAGATGTACTCGCCACCGCTGCAACCGTCGCCGATCGGAGATGCGTGCGCCTCTTACTTGCTTGCCGACGGGAGGAGGAGCTCGAAATTTGGGGGGGGGGGGCAGTGGAGGAGGGGGTAGAAATAGGCCATGGCGAGCGGCGGGGGGTGACGGAATCCTTCCCGCCCCCCTTTTCGCTTTTCGCCGATGCGCGATGCAGCTCCCGCCATCTCCATTCTCGTCTCTGCCCGTGCGCCGAAGATTCCACTTTGCATCAGCGGGCGTGGAGATTTGCCTGCATCGCTGGAAACAGTCAAACCGGGCGTTCCTCCAGGGCCTGGCCCGACACTGCTTTCAGAAGCGGTTCCTGCAACAACGCGGCTCGGTCCAGGCAACCAAACGGTCGAAAATTGCTGGCCCGATGCGAGCCAAGGGGGATGCGAGCAACCAAACGCGACCATAGTATATGAATTTGGTCCTATTAAAATATAAATCTGCATTACTAAATTTGTCATACATAGTATACGAATTTGGTCTTAAAGATGTTGATATTCTTATATATTTTTAGTCAAATTTACTTAACTGATAATACAGGGTAAATAAAAAATGGAGAGAGTAATTTCGTGAGTTCCCATGTCGAAAATCTTTTGACATACTTCAGTGTGGAGGGTTGCTATTACCGTGCATCCCGTCGTCGTGACAGAGGATCTGGTTTGTGCCCTGACCAAGTATAGTTGTTCGTCCTCCTTTGTATCTTTTTTTTTTTGACAATCAATACCACATATAATAAATAGTATAATATATGGTAGAGATACACGAGCTGACTCAAACGATTACAAAATAAAGTCTAAAAGATACTAACAATTCGAGGTCTTCAAATTTTTCCTTCTTCCAGAACATAATCTTGTACTCTTCTGAAGGCAGCTAAAAATAGATAACGAACCATAGACCTGTAAATATTGACGAAGGTTCTCCCATAATTTTAATTTGAGCCGCAATACCAAGACTACGTGCACGAGCGCAACCATTAAGAAGTCATTCAACATCGGCAAGAGTACCAACACCAGTATGTCAGGGAATAACAACCGACTAGCCTTGTCGATGTCGATGGTGAACCGAGAATATGAATCACCATTGTCGAGGACGTAGCAGCCGGGACAAAAACTGCGAGGATAATCCTCCTTGCGGCAATAACAACAGAAGAACCAAAATCGATCTGGCGAAGCAAGATCTGAAGACCCATACCTAGAGGATTGTAATCTTTCAACACCACCATTGACATCGGGAAGGGGATCTCGTCATCGAATGAAAGTCCGAAGATTACTTATTGCAGATGATGCCATCTCCATTGAGGGGAAACCAACAAGAAGACGACTACCAAAATCCTAACATAATCAACTGAAAACACTACTTTTGTTGGAAGCTCCACGCATAGATCGGGTTCCCCACTCATCCCGACGCCGACGAAGCCGACTGGAGGAGGGGAAACCGATATATGGAGGAGACTAAAGTGGAGGCAGCTGATACGTCTCCGACGTATCGATAATTTCTTATGTTCCATGCCACATTATTGATGATATCTACATGTTATATGCATATTTTATGTCATATTCGTGCATTTTCTGGAACTAACCTATTAACAAGATGCCGAAGTGCCAGTTCCTGTTTTCTGCTGTTTTTGGTTTCGAAATCCTAGTAACGAAATATTCTCGGAATTGGACGAAATCAACGCCCAGGTCCCTATTTTGCCCGGAAGCATCCAGAACACCCGAGAACCGTCAGAGAGGGGGCACAGGCCCACCAAACCCTAGGCTGGCGCGGCCAAGGGGGGGCCCGCGCCCCCCTATTGTGTTGGCGCCCCTTCGACCTTCTGACGCCGCCTCTTCGCCTATATAAAGCCCCTGGACCTAAAACCTCGAGACGGAAAAGCCACGGTACGAGAAACCTTCCAGAGCCGCCGCCATCGCGAAGCCAAGATCTGGGGGACACGAGTCTCTGTTACGGCACGCCGCCGGGACGGGGAAGTGCCCCCGGAAGGCTCCTCCATCGACACCACCGCCATCTCCATCAACGCTGCTGTCTCCCATGAGGAGGGAGTAGTTCTCCATCGAGGCTCGGGGCTGTACCGGTAGCTATGTGGTTCATCTCTCTCCTATGTACTTCAATACAATAATCTCATGAGCTGCCTTACATGATTGAGATTCATATGATGATGCTTGTAATCTAGATGTCGTTATGCTAGTCAAGTGAATTTTACTTATGTGATCTCCGGAGACTCCTTGTCCCACGTGTGTAAAGGTGACGAGTGTGTGCACCGTGTGGGTCTCTTAGGCTATATTTCACGGAATACTTATTCACCGTTATGAATGGCATAGTGAAGTGCTTATTTATATCTCTTTATGATTGCAATGTGTTTTGTATCACAATTTATCCGTGTGCTACTCTAGTGATGTTATTAAAGTAGTTTTATTCCTCCCGCACGGTGTAATGGTGACGAGTGTGTGCATCCGTGTTAGTACTTGGCGTAGGCTATGATTATGATCTCTTGTAGATTATGAAGTTAACTATTGCTATGATGGTATTGATGTGATCTATTCCTCCTACATAGTGTGAAGGTGACAGTGTGCATGTTGTGTTAGTACTTGGTTTAGTCGTGTTGATCTTTCATGCACTCTAAGGTTATTTAAATATGAACATTGAATATTGTGGAGCTTGTTAACTCCGGCATTGAGGGTTCGTGTAATCCTACGCAATTAGTGGTGTTCATCATCCAACAAGAGAGTGTAGAGTATGCATTTATCTATTCTGTTATGTGATCAAAGTTGAGAGTGTCCACTAGTGAAAGTCTAATCCCTAGGCCTTGTTCCTAAATACTGCTATCGCTGCTTGTTTACTTGTTTTACTTGCGTTACTACTCGCCGTGTTACTACTGCTTGTTTCATCGTCTCGGGCAAAGCACTTTTCTGGTGCCGTTGCCATTGCTCATACTTATTTATACCACCTGTATTTCACTATCTCTTCGCCGAACTAGTGCACCTATTAGGTGTGTTGGGGACACAAGAGACTTCTTGCTTTGTGGTTGCAGGGGTTGCATGAGAGGGATATCTTTGACCTCTTCCTCCACGAGTTCGATAAACCTTGGGTGATCCACTTAAGGGAAACTTGCTACTGTTCTACAAACCTCTGCTCTTGGAGGCCCAACACTGTCTACAAGAATAGAAGCACCCGTAGACATCAAGCTATTTTCTGCGCCGTTGCCGGGGAGGAAAGGTAAAAGGCACTCATACTCCGGTCCCAGGTAAAGTACTTTTCTGTTACCGTTGTGTGTGTGCTCGAAGCTATTTCCTTTAGATCCTGCAATTGCATCTTTTTGTTTCTTGTTTTACACTAGTTAGACATAATGGACAACAATGAGCTTCTTACTTTATTTCCTGATTTAAGACATGGATGGGTTGATCCGAAAATTAAAAAATCCATGGAACATATTAGTATGAACACTTTGAATACCATTGTTGCTAATAATATGGAAAATTCTAAGCTTGGGGAAGCTGGTTTTGATGAGCATGATATTTTTAGTCCCCCAAGCATTGAGGAGAAAATTTACTTTGATGATACTTTGCCTCCCATATATGATGATTATAATGATAGTAGTCTTTTAGTACCGCTTCGTTATGGAGGATAAATTTGATTATGATTACAATATGCCTCCTATATTTGATGATGAGAATAATAATGATAGCTACTTTGTTGAATTTGCTCCCACTATTACCAATAAAATTGACTATGCTTATGTGGAGGGTAATGATACTTTTATGCATGTGAATAAAGATGTTTTATGTGATACTTATATTGTTGAGTTTGCTCATGATGCTACTCGGATATTATTATGAGAGAGGAAAATATGGTTGTAGAAATTTTCATGTTACTAAAACACCTCTCTATATGCTGAAATTTTTGAAGTTACACTTGTTTTATCTTTCTATGCTTGTTGCATCATGCTTCATGAATTTATTTATTTACAAGATTCCTTTTCACAGGAAGCATGTTAGGCTTAAATGTGTTTGCCTCTTGATGCTCTCTTTTGCTTCAAATACTATCTCTTGCGAGTGCATCATTAAAACTGCGGAGCCCATCTTAATGGCTATAAAGAAAGAACTTCTTGGGAGATAACCCATGTGTTTATTTTGCTATAGTACCTCTATTTTATATTTGTGTCTTCGAAGTTGTTACTACTGTAGCAACCTCTCCTTATCTTAGTTTTGTGTTTTGTTGTGCCAAGTAAAGTCTTTGATAGTAAAGTTCATACTAGATTTGGATTACTGCGCAGTTACAGATTTCTTTGCTGTCACGAATTTCGACCTGCCTCCCTGTAGGTAGCTCAGAAAATTAAGCCAATTTACGTGCGTGATCCTCAGATATGTACGCAACTTTCATTCAATTTGGGAATTTTCATTTGAGCAAGTCTGGTGCCTCAATAAAATCCATCTTTACAGACTGTTCTGTTTTGACAGATTCTGCCTTTTATTTCGCATTGCCTCTTTTGCTATGTTGGATGAATTTATTTGTTCCATTAATGTCCAGTAGCTTTATGCAATGTCCAGAAGTGTTAAGAATGATTGTGTCACCTCTGAACATGTTAATTTTTATTGTGCACTAACCCTCTAATGAGTTGTTTCGAGTTTGGTGTGGAGGAAGTTTTCAAGGGTCAAGAGAGGAGGATGATATACTATGATCAAGAAGAGTGAAAGCTCTAAGATTGGGGATGCCCCGGTGGTTCACCCCTGCATATTTTAAGAAGACTCAAGCATCTAAGCTTGGGGATGCCCAAGGCATCCCCTTCTTCATCGACACACTATCAGGTTCCTCCCCTGAAACTATATTTTTATTCGGCCACATCTTATGTACTTTGCTTGGAGCGTCGGTTTGTTTTTGTTTTTGTTTTTGTTTGAATAAAATGGATCCTAGCATTCACTGTATGGGAGAGAGACACGCTCCGCTGTTGCATATGGACAAATATGTCCTTAGGCTTTACTCATAGTATTCATGGCGAAGTTTCTTCTTCGTTAAATTGTTATATCGTTGGAATTGGAAAATGCTACATGTAGTAATTGGTAAAATGTCTTGGATAATGTGATACTTGGCAATTGTTGTGCTCATGTTTAAGCTCTTGCATCATATACTTTGCACCTATTAATGAAGAAATACATAGAGCTTGCTAAAATTTGGTTTGCATAATTGGTCTCTCTAAAGTCTAGATATTTTCTAGTATTGAGTTTTGAACAACAAGGAAGACGGTGTAGAGTCTCATAATGTTTACAATATGTCTTTTATGTGAGTTTTGCTGCACCGGTTCATCCTTGTGTTTGTTTCAAATAACCTTGCTAGCCTAAACCTTGTATCGAGAGGGAATACTTCTCATGCATCCAAAATCCTTGAGCCAACCACTATGCCATTTGTGTCCACCATACCTACCTACTTCATGGTATTTCTCCGCCATTCCAAAGTAAATTGCTTGAGTGCTACCTTTAAAATTTCCATTCTTTACCTTTGCAATATGTAGCTCATGGGACAAATAGCTTAAAAACTATTGTGGTATTGAATATGTACTTATGCACTTTATCTCTTATAAAGTTGCTTGTTATGCGATAACCATGTTCCTGGGGACGCCATCAACTACTCTTTGTTGAATATCATGTGAGTTGCTATGCATGCCCGTCTTGTCTGAAGTAAGAGAGATCTACCACCTTAATGGTTGGAGCATGCATATTGTTAGAGAAGAACATTGGGCCGCTAACTAAAGCCATGAATCATGGTGGAAGTTTCAGTTTTGGACATATATCCTCAATCTCATATGAGAATACTAATTGTTGCCACATGCTTATGCATTAAAGAGGAGTCCATTATCTGTTGTCCATGCTGTCCCGGAATGGATGTCTAAGTTGAGAATAATCAAAAGCGAGAAATCCAAAATGCGAGCTTTCTCCTTAGACCTTTGTACAGGCGGCATGGAGGTACCCCATTGTGACACTTGGTTAAAACATGTGTATTGCGATGATCCGGTAGTCCAAGCTAATTAGGACAAGGTGCGGGCACTATTAGTATACTATGCATGAGGCTTGCAACTTGGTAAGATATAATTTACATAATACATGTGCTTTATTACTACCGTTGACAAAATTGTTTCTTGTTTTCAAAATAAAAGCTCTAGCACAAATATAGCAATCGATGCTTTTCCTCTTTGAAGGACCTTTCTTTTACTTTTATGTTGAGTCGGTTCACCTATCTCTCTCCACCTCAAGAAGCAAACACTTGTGTGAACTGTGCATTGATTCTTACATACTTGCTTATTGCACTTGTTATATTGCTTTGCATTGACAATTATCCATGAGATATACATGTTACAAGTTGAAAGCAACCGCTGAAACTTAATCTTCCATTGTGTTGCTTCAATGTCTTTACTTTAAATTATTGCTTTATGAGTTAACTCTTATGCAAGACTTATTGATGCCTGTCTTGAAAGTGCTATTCATGAAAAGTCATTGCTTTATGATTCAGTTGTTTACTCATGTCATTACCATTGTTTTGATCGCTGCATTCATTACATATGCTTAAAATAGTATGATCAAGGTTATGATGGCATGTCACTTCAGAAATTATCTTTGTTATCGTTTTACCTGCTCGGGACGAGCAGAACTAAGCTTGGGGATGCTGATACATCTCCGACGTATCGATAATTTCTTATGTTCCATGCCACATTATTGATGATATCTACATGTTATATGCACATTTTATGTCATATTCGTGCATTTTCTGGAACTAACCTATTAACAAGATGCCGAAGTGCCGGTTCTGTTTTCTGCTGTTTTTGGTTTCGGAAATCCTAGTAACGAAATATTCTCGGAATTGGACGAAATCAACGCCCAGGTCCCTATTTTGCCCGGAAGCATCCAGAACACCCGAGAACCGTCAGAGAGGGGGCACAGGCCCACCAAACCCTAGGCCGGCGCGGCCAAGGGGGGGCCCGTGCCCCCCTATTGTGTCGGCGCCCCTTCGACCTTCTGACGCCGCCTCTTCGCCTATATAAATCCCCTGGACCTAAAACCTCGAGACGGAAAAGCCACGGTACGAGAAACCTTCCAGAGCCGCCGCCATCGCGAAGCCAAGATCTGGGGGACAGGAGTCTCTGTTCCGGCACGCCGCCGGGACGGGGAAGTGCCCCCGGAAGGCTCCTCCATCGACACCACCGCCATCTCCATCAACGCTGCTTTCTCCCATGAGGAGGGAGTAGTTCTCCATCGAGGCTCGGGGCTGTACCGGTAGCTATGTGGTTCATCTCTCTCCTATGTACTTCAATACAATAATCTCATGAGCTGCCTTACATGATTGAGATTCATATGATGATGCTTGTAATCTAGATGTCGTTATGCTAGTCAAGTGAATTTTACTTATGTGATCTCCGGAGACTCCTTGTCCCACGTGTGTAAAGGTGACGAGTGTGTGCACCGTGTGGGTCTCTTAGGCTATATTTCACAGAATACTTATTCACCGTTATGAATGGCATAGTGAAGTGCTTATTTATATCTCTTTATGATTGCAATGTGTTTTGTATCACAATTTATCTCGTGTGCTACTCTAGTGATGTTATTAAAGTAGTTTTATTCCTCCTCGCACGGTGTAATGGTGACAGTGTGTGCATCCGTGTTAGTACTTGGCGTAGGCTATGATTATGATCTCTTGTAGATTATGAAGTTAACTATTGCTATGATGGTATTGATGTGATCTATTCCTCCTACATAGTGTGAAGGTGACAGTGTGCATGCTGTGTTAGTACTTGGTTTAGTCGTGTTGATCTTTCATGCACTCTAAGGTTATTTAAATATGAACATTGAATATTGTGGAGCTTGTTAACTCCGGCATTGAGGGTTCGTGTAATCCTACGCAATTAGTGGTGTTCATCTTCCAACAAGAGAGTGTAGAGTATGCATTTATCTATTCTGTTATGTGATCAAAGTTGAGAGTGTCCACTAGTGAAAGTCTAATCCCTAGGCCTTGTTCCTAAATATCGCTATCGCTGCTTGTTTATTGTTTTACTGCGTTACTACTCGCTGCGTTACTACTGCTTGTTTACTCGTCCTGGGCAAAGCACTTTTCTCGGTGCCGTTGCCATTGCTCATACTTATTTATACCACCTGTATTTCACTATCTCTTCGCCGAACTAGTGCACCTATTAGGTGTGTTGGGGACACAAGAGACTTCTTGCTTTGTGGTTGCGGGGTTGCATGAGAGGGATATCTTTGACCTCTTCCTCCCTGAGTTCGATAAACCTTGGGTGATCCACTTAAGGGAAACTTGCTACTGTTCTACAAACCTCTGCTCTTGGAGGCCCAACACTGTCTACAAGAATAGAAGCACCCGTAGACATCAGCAGCTAGGGTTTTGGAGAGGCGGCGGCTGTCTTTTTCTGTACGTTTTTGGCTGTCCTCCTTCCTATCTTTTTTTTCCAACAGGAGTAGAAGCTTTCATTCAGCGGTGGAACAACACTTACATGGAGGACTACAAGAAGAAACAAAATTACAATACTAGTCTAAATTTTTTACACTAAGGACGCTAAAAGATAATATGCAGACGCAATCGGGTCCAGCTCTAGAACCACCGTTTCTTGGCATGGCAGCACAATCGAGCAGCTGGCAGGGACAATACTAATTGGGGTGAGGCGTCGGGAGCCTACTGAGCTGACGGAGAGGGGCCTCCGCCTTGGCATATTAGCCTGGAGTTAGTTGTTAACCTGCAGTCGCCAACCTGGAAGATCTGTCGAAAAAAAAGAGAGAAGGAGCGGTCGCCCTTCGATGTTGTTGAACGGCGAACAAAGTCGGGTCGGATGAGCTCCCAGTAGCAGCTCCATCACTCCCCCTGCTGGCCACTCTCTAGCCATATGAAGGGGCTCATCCTCTACATCATCGACATGAGGGCATCTCCGGCGGTCTGACCCATCCGGTTCTAGCGTGTCTGTTTCGGTTCGCTTGGACGGACGGACAACCCCCCGCGCACGCTCTAGCGGAGCGCCGCAAACAGACCGACTCAGGCGGACCGAGCCATCCGTGCCCCAAATTTTGGCCACCAGCGAGAGCGTCCTCCCTTATCCTCCCTTTGGCCTACCCGGTCCCTCTTCCCAGTGGGACGAAGCCAACTTCTCCTCTTCCCAAACCCTTGCCCGCCCTCTCCGCCGCCACCCAAAGGTAGGGCCGTCGTCTACGCTCTCGGTTACCGTTGGCGCCAGCAGTTCCCAGCGGGCATGGTGGCTGTCGGTTGCCCGTGGTAGCTGGCGGTTGCCGGGCAGACTACGCCGTCGACACATCTTGTCTGGCCGCTAGCTACCTCTCCCGGCGTCGTCGATTGCTCCCCATCGCAGCACGCGTAGCTGGAGTTGTCGATCTACGCACTGTCCTCCACCCCACCAGCGGAGAAACTAACTTTTCTGCGGGCGCAAAGCTTGGCTGTATCGCTTGCCGGTGCGCCCACACCCTGCTCTTCCGGTCACCACATCGAGTTCAAGGTATGCATCGCGTCCAAGGTTTATTCTCGTCTATTGCACCGGCGTGGCATGAACGTTGAAGTGATCAAATATCATTGTCTGGTGTAGATGAATAGCAAGTCAATCAATTTTTTTATAAGAATGTCATCGAATCATCGTCGGACAAGGAGTCCGATGGTGATATCGAGCTCTTGCTCGCCGCTGCAAGCATGGCACACGACTAATTTCTGTTGCTGAAGCGAAGAGGTGGGTCGTCGGTGAAGCGCAAGGCCAACAAAAACCGAGATCGAGTCGGTGGACACGCCAGCCTTATGCGAGACTATTTCGATCATACCAATCTAATTTACGATGCGAATACATTCCGTCGCCGGTATCGGATGTCCAGGAAGTGGTTTCTGGATATTGTTCATGATGACATATGATGACTACTTCAGTGCCAAGCTCGATTGCACCGGTAAGGTTGGCTTCTCCTCGTTCGAAAAATGTTCGGCTGCCATTCGCCAGCTTGCATATCGAGTACCTGGTGATATTGTTGAGGATTACTTACGCATGAGTGAGTACACATGCATTGAGGCCACATACAGGTTTTGCAGCGTGGTTATTGCGGTGCTTGGCAAAGTTTATCTGAGAAAACCGACCACCGAAGACACTGCCCGCCTCTTGTCTATCAACAAAACGTGGGGGTTTCCTAGTATGTTGGGAAGCATAGATTGCATGCATTTGAAGTGGACGAACTATCATTTTAGTTGGAAGGAATGTTCAAAGGACATAAAGAGCGGTACACGGTAATATTGGAAGCAGTTGCGTCGCAAGATCTCTGGATTTGGCACCCCTTCTTTGGCATGGAAGGTTCCAAGAATGATATCAACGTTCTACAGTGCTCCCCGGAGTTTGCTAGGCTTGTAGAAGGAAATGCTCCTCAAATTTCCAATGAGATCAACAGTCATTCTTATGACAAGGGTTATCACCTAGCTGATGGCATTTACCCTTCGTGGGCAACCTTGATGAAGACAATCCATAACCCTGAAGATGAAGAATGTAAGAGGTTTGCAAAGTAGCAAGAGGCGGCCCGCGGGGATGTAGAGCGGGCATTTGGCGTGCTACAATCACGTTGGGGAATTGTTCGGCACCCTGCCAGAACATGGAGCTCCGAGAGGATGTGGGAGGTCATGACAGGATGTGCACAACATGATCGTTGAGGATGAGCGGGATGACATCATCTATGACCGTGACTGAAATTCCAGCGTGAGTTGGTTGAGCCACACGCATGGGTAGCTTCTTGGGATTACTTCTTGCATATGCATAATTTACTCTAGGATCGAACCGCCCATGATCGCCTTCAAGCTGATTTGGTTGAGCACATGTGGACTCATGTGGGAACCAATCTGGATAGTTTGTTTCTACATTCAATTTAGTTATCTTATTTGTAAAACTATGTGGTGTGATTGTGAAATATTCTTGTTCAAACAGTATTTACTTTTCTACAATTTGAATTGCCTTGTTATTTGGAAAACAATGGCCATCTAGCCGGGGCAGAGCCAGCGCGGACCGAATGGGTCGTGCTGCTAGGCGCGGTGTCCGGATCGGCCGGACCACGCGACGTATCATGTCCACGGGCCGACTCAAACGAATAAAAATAGATAGTTTGGGTCGCCGATTTGGGTTGCCCCGCTGGAGATGCCCTAACAAGCGGAGAATAAAATCCTCCAACTCCCACCTTGGGCATCAGGAGCCTTTGATAAATGCTCTTTAGAGCATCTCCACCGACGCACCCCAAATAGTCGCCGACAAGGGTGTCGGCACTGTCGTATGGGGGGCGCCCGCACATCATCCTTCATTTGGGTTTGTTGTTCCCACACCGGCGACCCCCATACGGTAGCCCCAATATAAATTCAAATATAAATGACATTTAAAAAATGAAATTCATACGAAATTTAACAAAAGTAACTCGAATTCGAACATAAATAAAACTTAAATTTAGAACCGTAATCTACTGGCTGTCGGTTGGGGCGTGTGACGGGCCTACCTCGTCGTCGTTCTTCCCCTTTGTCTTCTACGTCTGTGCCCACCTCTCTGCCCTTGCTTAGCGCATCTGGCGGTGGATCATGGCCGCCGGCGATGCAGGAGCTTGTCGGCAGAGCGATGCCAGCCATCGGCGAGACTCCTCGTTCTGGGCAAGCCTCTCTTGCTCGCGGGTGAACGGCTCAGCCTGGCGCTGAGCGTTCATCTCAAGGAGCTTTTGTCGCTTCGCCGCCATGAGGAGGCGTCCCATCTCCTTCGTGGCCGCCCGCTGGCGCGAGATCTCAGCGGCGTGCTCGAAGTTCGCGTCGTTTATTAACTCGCCTTGTTCCTCCTTCAACCTCTGGAAGCGCTGCATGTTCAAGGACTCTAGGATCGCCGCCTGCTCCAGGTCAGCGGGGAACTGCGGCTGATCGCCCCACTGCGCCGCCTCAGCTTATCCGTCTGCTACGTACGCCTCATCCCACTCCTCGAACCGCGGATCGACAGAGTTGTCAGAGTTGCAGTCAATGTTGGCCTCGGGCTGTGGCTATGGCTGCAGCGGTGGTTAAGGCGCCGCAGGCGGCTTGTGGCCGTTGCGGCCAAGCATCGAGTAGGTCGTATGGAGTCGTCGCGGCATTATTGTGGTGGAGAGGAGAGGATAGTGCAGCGGCGGTGGTGGATATGAGAGAGGAATGCGCGACAGCGGTGGAGATGAGAGGATAGCACCGCGGCGGTGGAGGGCTAAATAGGGGTGCCAACTACCCGCACAGCAGTCGAGGCGTCGCATGTATGGTGGCCTGCCGCGCTTCAGCTGAGGCGTCGTATTTATGATGCACCGTCGTTTCCAACGCGAACCGTCGCCTCCTCTCGCTGCCAAGGCGGCCCCTCCCACGAAAACCGACATGCCGTGAGGCGCGGGAGCGCCCGATTCGCGTCCTTCGCGAAGGGGCCGGCATGGGGTTATCGGATCTTCTATTGGGCTCGAAACCGCGCTTGTGCTTTTTGGGGCGCCGCGGTGTGAGTCCAAAAACCACGCCAGCCACCAAAAGTGCTATCGGGGCCGTCGGTGGAGATGCTCTTAGGGTCGCCGGCACCGCATCCTCCATTTGGGGACGTTGTTCCCACACCGGCGCCTCCCATACGGCGGCCCCCCAATTTTTTTTTCTTTTTACAATATTTTGAAACAACATATCAATCACATTTTATTCATACTATATTCAATTATTCATACAATCACACAAATAGTACTTAAATTATTCATACAATCAAACAAATAGTACTTAAATTATTCATACAATCAAACAAATGGAAATTAAATTATTCATACAATCAAACAAATAGAAATAAAATCATGCATTCTTGGTGGCTTCTCTCCTCGCCCACAAATGCGCAGCTAGATCCGCCTGAAATTGAGCATGGACACCTGCATCCCGAATTTCATTGTGCATGTGAAGAAAAGCGGCAAATTCTTGGGGTACATGGTCTACCTCAGCAAGAGGCCCTTGATAATCAAATTGTTGATCATCGGTTCGTCGCGCTCGCTCTCAATGATCATGTTTTGCATGATCACATAGACGTTCATCACCTCCCACATCTGAGACTCGGATCAAGTGAGAGCAGGGTACCTGACAACGGCGAAACGCTACTGAAGCACCCCAAAAGCACGCTCAACATCCTTGTGTTCTGCTTCCTGGCATGTTGCAAAATAAACGTCCATCTCCGAAGATGGAGCCTGGATTGTCTTCACAAATGTAGCATACGTCGGGTAAGATACCATCAGCTAGATAATACCCCTTGTTGTATGCGCTACCGTTTACCTCAAAGTTCACGGCAGGAGCTTGTCCCTCAGCTAGCCTGGAAAACACCGGAGAGTGCTGCAACACGTTGATATCATTGTTTGTTCCCGCCATGCCAAAAAAATGCATGCCAAATCCAAAGGTTATGGTCTGCCACCGCCTAAAAAATGACACTGCACTCACCAGTATGGCCCTTGTAGATCCCCTGCCAAGCAAAAGGACAATTCTTCCAGCCCCAATACATACAATTAATGCTTCCAAGCATCCCATGAAACCCTCTTGCTGCATTTTTTTTGCAGTATCCAAGCTGTATCATCTGCCTTTGGTGCTCTCAAATAGTCTTTAGCAAATACCGCTATGACGACTCGGCAAAACTTGTAGAGAATCTCTGTACATGTCGAATCCGCCATCCGTAGGTAGTCATTGGTTGTATATGCAGGAGCTCCGTATGCAAGACAGGGCATTGCAGCAATGCACTTTTGAATTGAGGTGAAGCCCTATAAACCTGTGCAATCTTGCTTGGCCATGAAGTAGTCGTCGTACTCCCTGACGCCGTAGACAATCTTCAAAAATAGCCCCTTGTTCATCCTAAACCGGCGCCGAAATTCCCTCGGTGAATGAGTCGCGTCGTCGTTGAAGTAGTCGGCGTCAAGCAGCATTGCATCGGCTTGACGATGCCGGTTGATGTTCCTCCTCTTGCCTATCTTTGAGCCGCCCGCGCCGAGGCATGGTGAAGAAAGGCTGGCGAACGCGCAGCATACTCGTCAGAATCAGCTGCTGCTGTTGCCGCCGGACAGCTTCAGCGTTCTGCTCCTCTGTGAACAGCTGCACCATCATCTCGTCGTCGCTATCCATCGCGGCAATCCGACGAACACCTTGCGGGCGGGGCGGTTGTGCCGCGGTGGCGGTGAGCTCTGTTCCTGGTGAAACAACGGTCGCTGGTTGAGGGGGTGGTGGCCGTGTCGATGGACGGCGGTTCCTGGACAGACGACGGTGTCTATTGCAATCAGGGGCGCGGCGGCAACGACGACGGCGACGGTGGCGATCTAGAGGGGTGGGAGTCGGCTCGGGCGTGGGTAGGAGTTGGGAAAAGCGATGCGTCTAGTTACCAGGCGGAGCTCACGCTCGTTTTCTGACGTGCCGCGAGGCGCCCGATCCGCGCGCTTTATGAAGGGGACGAAACGGGGTTGCCGGCGATTCTATTAGACTTGAAACCTTGCCGGCGCCTTTTGAGACGCGCCGATGTGAACCCATAAACCAGGTCAGCCCTAAAAGTATAATCCAAGGTGCTATTCAGGACCGCCGTGGAAGATGCTTTTAGGGTCTAGTCACCCTCGTCCTCCTCCACGCCTCCAGCTCCGACCAATGAAGTTCCAATCACATGGTTGCAGGGCGAACCGCTTCAAGTATCCGCATGTTTCTTGGTACATCCATCACTCGGCCTCGAGTAAACAATGCTGCGCCTAGCAGCGCACATGCTGCAGGACGGACGTGGCTAACCTAAACCTGCACGCCCAGTTTATTCGTTAGATGCGTCGGTAGATGCGCGCGCGGTCGATTGATTAAGTTGCATTGTCAATTCAGTATGTGGCATGCGATTGAGCTTGTCATCAATCAACTTGATGTAAACCAATGGAGTAGTAGAAAAATAAACGAAGCGCGCGCCTCCTTGGCGATCGCAAGGGCCAGGCGGATCTTCTTGGCTAATAATGCTCGCACGGCCGGCAGCCGAGCGTGATTAACAAACAATCGGATTTGTTTACTGGTTGCTGATGGTGGAGAATCGACTCGGTTGAGAGTGACAACCAGTAGATCTACTCCTCGAGTAGATCTAGAATAGTACGTCCACGCTTCGAACTATACTATCACAAGCACAGTAGGCATCGCGGAAAAGCAATCGGTACCGACGGCAAGGTCTCGATCATGAACATATGCTAACAGCGGGCCCACCTGTCATTGATCATGAACAGATGCTAACAATGGGCCCACCTGTCATCGATCGGTCCGTCCGGTCGGGCCAGGAGCGTTGTCTCGCTCGCTTCGCTCCACGACGACGACACGTCAGCAGGTGCTACGTTCACCGACATGTGGGACCATGTGGGATTCCCTCACGGAATCATTCTGCAACCAGCCGCGGCGAGCCGGCGATCCCGTCCTCCACGCCACCGCCTGCTGGCCGCCGACGGCGTCGCACACTGCCGCCGGGCCCCGCCGCCGCGTGCTGCCACGGCCCGGACGGCAACAGTTCCGTGCTCAGCTGCCACTGCACACTCGGCAGCTCGACTGGCGCGTGGGCCCGCGGTGTCAGTGCACGTAGTGCCAACTGCTGTGCTATATAGAGATCGGCTCAGCTCGTCTTCCTCCTCCCGGCGAATCTTGCCAACTTCCGGCGACCATCCGGCCAGCTCCGCTCCCCAGTGCGACCGACCATGGAGACCTCCATCGCCTCCTCCTCCTCTCCCCTGCGTTTCTCCCACAACCCGAGCCACCCGCGACCAACCCTCAACCCCACCCCACGCCTCTCCCCGTCCGGCCGCCAGTCCGCCGTCGCCACACGCCTCCGCGCCATCTCGCCCTCGCCCGCCCCGCCCCCGCCGGCCCCGACGGAGGCCTTCGGCTTCGACGCCCTCAAGGACACCTTCTCCGTGGACGTGGCGGCCGCCGAGGCGCGCCCGCTCGACGTGCCCCTCGCCGCGCCCTTCACCATCGCCTCCTCGCGCCTCGAGGCTGTATCCAACGTAGCCGTCCGTGTCGAGCTCTCCAGCGGCGCCGTGGGGTGGGGCGAAGCCCCCGTCCTGCCCTCCGTCACCGCCGAGGACCAGCCCGCCGCGCTCGCCGCCGTCGCCCGCGCCTGCGCGCTGCTCGCCGCCGCACCGGCCGCGCCCCTCGGCGCCGTGCTCAGGGACGTCGCCGACGCACTCCCCGGACACGCCTTCGCATCGGTGAGACATTCACACCGTACTCTGTTAACAATTTGTCCAGTGCAGCCTTCATAATTTCACAAGACAGCTGCAAAGGCAAAATCTGAACACGAAATGTTGATCCAGTATGTTCATTTACTAAACTGCTTGGACACAAAAACAAATCATCCTCTGATTCTGATGCTTATTTACCTCTACTTTTCTCCAACGAAGGCCAGAGCAGGAGTGGAGATGGCAGTCATTGACGCAGTTGCCAACAGCATCCGCATACCTCTCTGGAGATTATTCGGTGGAGCATCAAACAGCGTCACCACGGACATCACGGTATGATTATCTAACTATTCTGTTCACTGCAGTGAGCCAAGCATGTTGACGGTTGCATTATCAGAGTCGCTAAACTTCATCTACTATCTCTGAATTTAGATTCCAATCGTGACTCCAAATGAAGCCGCTCAATTGGCTGCGAAATATCGGGGACAAGGGTTTCAGACTTTGAAGCTCAAAGTGGGGAAAAACCTGAACTCGGACATGGAAGTTCTAAAGGCTATACGGCTCGTCCATCCAGACTGCTCGTTTATCTTGGATGCAAATGAAGGGTACACTGCAAAGCAAGCGATCGAAGTTCTTGACAGACTAAACGGTTTGTACTTGTTCAAATTTGATATTATTACTGTAAAAGCTTTCAGTTTTAATCTTTCCCCAGTATGTTCAGCCTTTTTCTCTAATTTCAACTTTAGCTGCTGCTGCTTCGACTCAGTTTTTGTCGTCACTGTCTTATCAGAAATGGGAGTGACTCCTGTACTGTTTGAGCAACCAGTTCATAGAGATGATTGGGAAGGCCTCCGCGATGTTAGCGTCGCTGCAATGGAGAGATACAGAGTTGCTGTTGCTGCTGATGAGAGCTGTCGGAGTTTGCTTGATGCTCAGAAAATAATACATGGAAATCTTGCTCATGTTATCAACATCAAACTGGCAAAGATGGGGGTTCTTGGAGCCCTCGAAGTGATTGATGCTGCAAGAAAAGCTGGTATCGCGCTTATGATTGGCGGCATGGTCGAGACAAGGATTGCCATGGGCTTTGCTGGTCATCTAGCTGCTGGGCTTGGTTGTTTCAGGTTGGTTCGTTGTGAAATTTTCTCTGCAAAAAGAGGTTACTGGTGAAAAATATGAATTCTTTTTTTTGTTTTCGTAACTAAAGGGTATGTCACTAGGAATTCCAAACTGGAAATGATGGTGCAATGTTTTAGAGTTAGTATCTGTCAAATCGGGTGCTAAAATGGTTATTCCCATGTTTTGGATGCAGTTTTATTGACCTGGACACACCTCTTTTATTGTCTGAAGATCCAGTCTACGGTGGCTATGAAGGTAAAATCATGTAAAGGTGTAATTTCCTTTTGTAAAGATGTTACTTTATTCAAAGATGAAGTTATTATTTCGGTTTTGTTTTTTATTAAATGCGACTTTCCTTTTGTAAAGATGTTACTTTATTCGAAGATGTAGTTGTTATTTCGGTTTTGTTTTTTATTAAATGCGACATATGTTCTGCCCAAGATTACGTTTTAGAAAACCTTCATATTGTGAACATTATGTTCTTCCTTGTCTTTCCTATGTTGAATTATTACACATCGTTTCCAATGCATGTGATCTGATGTTTTGAACCAGAATACTGCTTAATCCTTATGTCTGTTTCAAAATCTAGGATTCTCTTCCTTCCACACTGTGGATCTTCAAAGTAAATCAGATTACTTTCTCTAGTATCTATCTTCTACTTCTTGACTTGCATATATTTCTTTCATCAGCTTCTGGACCTCTCTACAAATTTACCAATGCTCGCGGCCATGGTGGCTTTCTTCACTTGGACAACAATAATGGATGGGTATGTCACAGCTCACACATGTTTGCTCAAATCAATCTGACATCTCCAGTAAATGGGTTATACGTCTTTTAGCAATCAACTGTTCTATTTAATAAATGGGATTGCAAATACTTTTGCCAACCTAATTATGATCTGACAACAACGACTTTGTATAACGAAATAGGTGCGAGAGTTGCGAATATATATATGGAACTTATTGAAGTATATAATTTTTTTTTTCAGAAATGAAGATGGTCAAGGAATGCCGTTCTCCCAGAACTTCGTAAAGTTATGTTATCACATTGGACGACTAAAGTCTGGAGCTGAAATCACACTCTTGTAAGATAAATTGATAGCTTCAAAAGTTCCATTTATGTGCTGTTATAAGTCCAGTGAGGTCTAGCGTATTTGATCAGGCTGTAGATAGAAACATGAAGGCCACTTTGTCTGGCACTGTTGTTGTATCGAAATGGTGCAGTAAACTGTATCCCAAGAAATAAACATTGTTATCCTATAAAAAAAAGACGGGGACTCAAAAGTGTAGCACGTGCTTCCGGCTTTCGCTTGTAGTGCAGTTCATCTCTACATGTGAATTGTTTTTCGTGTTAATTGAATGTGAAAAAAAATTTTTTTACCGAACTTCCACCGGAGAGTATATGTGTACTTCTGCAAGGTGCCAAACGTTCATACCACCTTGATCATTAACAAAAATATAAAGGGAATACAAAATATTATTATTAATTATAATTGATCATAAGACTATTGATACAATATAGAAATGCTCTAATTTTTTTATGTAATAATAAAATTTTCCCAGACTTAATCATGGTGAAATAAATCATAATCCTACGAAAAAAAGTATCAGCGTTAATTACCACTCTGCCTCGTTGTAGACACAATATTGTTGAAAATAATTCTCTTTTATAAATATTGAATCATCGGACTGCTCCAAAGATCATGAGGGGAACATACAATTTTTCTGATTGAGATAAATGGAGGCGTAGAGAATTGTGTTTTGTATCAAAGTACACATGAGACCCTCAAACATGGCTAATCAAAGTAGACATGTGACCCTCAAACATGGCTATCTAGCATGATTTAATCAGACTTTGTTTATTGTAGTTTAACAATGAATATTTTAAGAATTTTACCATTCAATTTGTACACCCCGAGCGGGTTATAACCAATGTTTCTTGTTCATTTATACTTAACTTTTTTATTTTATTATATTTAATCATATTAATAAATGTATGTTTTCGTATTGATATAAACTTACTCCTACATACCAAGTTACTTATTTCACGTATAAAATAGATTCAACAATGAATTAACATTCTTATATATATAGGACATATTCATACTACACCCGGGTGTAGTTACACCCGCGCGTGTTTCTCATAGTCTATAGAGTATCTATCATACCGGAGATTATGTACGTAG
Organism: Lolium rigidum; assembly: GCF_022539505.1. Classification (NCBI taxonomy): domain Eukaryota; kingdom Viridiplantae; phylum Streptophyta; class Magnoliopsida; order Poales; family Poaceae; genus Lolium; species Lolium rigidum. Next base: position 289,042,475 of record NC_061513.1, read on the forward strand.
TACGAAGTATATAAGACTATTTTGGTAGTATATATAATACTTTTTAGGCAGTATGTACATTTTTTTACGTAGACTTACTTTTTTACGTATACATATGCATGTATTTCAGATATATAGTGCAAACTACATGCTCACTGGCATTTTTTTCACCAAGTTAATATATATATATATATATATATATTAGGAAACATATAAATACCGAGTTAATAGTGAAATCACATTTTTATATATAGTTTCAATGTTAAGATATATATTTGTCCTATACTTCCAGTATTAATTATTGTAAATACAATTCTTGTGCTAAGTTGAAGAATTTGATTATTTAGTTTGGGATGTTTGATAAAACTCTTTATTACACTGGATTTCACCTTAATTTTAATTATACAAAAAAACATGTTAATCTAAAAGGGATTTCAATCTTATTAATGCGTTGTGGTGATTTTATATGTCCTTTATCCAAATTAGCATTAGTTATATATGGGTCTTTATTGAGTGTATTAGGTTATGTGTGTTAGTGTTAAGTGCAAGGAAACAAAAAGATTCTAGATTCTATGAGGTGTCTACAAGTAATTTTTCCTCAAGCACCCCCTACTCTCATATGGTGGTGCTGAAATTTTTGTACGTATGCACATATGTTCTTGGCCGGTGACAACCACTCTACCCTTGGCTCCTAGTGGCTCTGCCACTTGTCCCTCGGCGCAGTCTTCTGTCTCAGCGGACATGGCAGCGTCGGTGGCCCCTGCTGGACCTGTGAAGGTAGCCGCTCCTTCAACATGTCGTCGCCCTTCGGACGGGCTGCTTTGCGACCCTGCCGTCTTGGTCGAGGGTCTCGGGTCCTTGTCACTAATGCCGCTTTCCTCGGGTGCCCCTATCAAGGTTCCCCTACCTGCCATCGATGTACTGCCGGTCCTGAGCTTGAGTTCAGTTGCTTCTTTGGGCTCCGACGAGGACGGCGACAATGAAGAGTTGGCTTCGTGGTCGCCGTTGGCCTCCACCAAAGATGATGTTCTCGGCTCGGCCTGCATCATCGCTGATGTGCGCAATGATGATCAGGCACCAGTGGAGCCCACGCTAGCCTCACTGCTGTTGTTGGTGCTCTTGGAGACAAGGAAGACTGGTACACGTGGGTCAGGGTGGCCGCCCTAGCCACGAGTCATTGTCGTCTTTGCTTTGGAAGGAAGGCCTCGAGCATAGTCTCGCTTTCAAGCATTGGGCTCGTGGGAGATGCTTTCGGTGCCTCGAGTGTGACCACCAAGTCAACACATGCAATGCGCCCTCCAGGTGAATCCGGTGTCGTCGTCCGGTCATGGCGAGCGTTTTTGCCGTGCGCACTTTCCCGCCTCTCGTCCCGCTCTCCGGACACTCGTGCTCGTTCACCGGATGCACGTGCTCCTTGCCAGCGGAGCCGCTCTCCGCTCGCTCAGCCTTGTCGTTCCTCGGCGTCCCAGAGTTGGGTTGAGGTCGTGTGCCACATGTCGTCGCCTACAACATCGCTGCGAAGGCCTTCCCCAAGGTGTTGCGAGCAGCTCAATTGTCAACGCCAGTTTGGTCTCCCGCTTTCAGTGCCAGTTTGCTTTGATGCGCATGGAGCTCAATCAGTTGCTTGCTATGCGCGTCGAGGAGGCATGTTGCCCCCTACATGAGGAGGTGTCAAGTCCCAAGTTGTCGTTGCAACACGTGGGTGATTCTTTGGAGCCGACGGAGGCATGTCCTTCTAGTGGCGAGGAGCTCGCCACCGTGCAGTCTTCACTTCCACTTGACTCCGTTGAGGAGAAGTCATCTGTGGTTGAGGAAGAACATCTCTACAGTTGTTTCTCTCCTCGTGTCAGTCCCTGCCAGTCGCCGCAGCATGCTGTGTCAGTTTCCTCTGAGAGCGAGGGCATAGTTGAGATCTTGGCACCGGTGTTGCAGATCACGCGCCAGAGCGACTTGTGTTGCGTGGGGATTTTCCTGCAGTGCTTCCATTGGTGTTGTTCTCTTTTGAGTCCTTGGAGGTGGCCACGACACCCTCGCCACCATAGTCGGATCCTTGCCAGTCCCTCACCTTTTGCTAAAGAGTTTGCGGCTTGCTCGCTAGTTTGGAGGCGGCTAGCCCTGGATATGGCAAGGACATTTCCTGCGTCTTGACGGGAAAGACCTCAGAGGATATGATCAGAAAGGTGAAGAAATCTCTCAGGAAGGTAACTATCAAGAGCAAAGGAAGGAAGAGAGCCGTAACAAGCAAAGTTTCAGCAGCTGATTAATTGTTGGACTCATTTTGGGTTGTTATGTCCTTTTAGTGGGTCTTCTTTGCTATGTTGTGCTCTTTGATTTGTCGGTTCTAGTTGGTTTAGAGGTTGCTTCTATTGGTGTGGCTTGTTCATGTTGTTGTAGGTTTTCGCCCAATTTTCTCCTAAAAACTGGATTTTTTTAATTAATAGATGAGGCAAAGCTTTTACCTCCGTTTAAAAAAAATATCAATTGCCGTTTACTTACTAGTTTTTTTTCGATATTTTACTTAGTAGTTGTGATAATAGTTTAAAGCACAGTGAAACAAACAGTTATGCTCGGTTTCGAATTAAGTCCCACAACTTTTTTCTTCAAAATGAGCAAACCTACATATAAAACGCATATCAATACCAAATTTAATCTAAACTGCGAAACCTCAATTGGCAGGGATGATAATAGTATGTTGGTGCTCTGCACTTCTCTGAACAATGTTTTCTCGGTGTAGAGGTGCAGTTGCTGTTGCACTGCAGTTATCGTCGTCCACATGTAGTACGTCACTGCTGAATACAAAATTTTGTTGATACATACGATCTCTATATTTGGCTGCTGGACAAGTGTTGCTGCCAAGCCCTCTAAAAATTGACGTCAATTTGTACGTCTCCGGTATAAATTATTTATTAAAAATTATCATTATTACCGATATTATTTTTCAATTTAGAAGAGGAATCGACAAATTGATGTTCATCACCACAGCGAATAAAAATAAATTTCCTTTTTTTAACGAGGAAAACTCAAATCCTTATACCAATAGGCTATGAAAAATAGGGAGCTAATGCTATGATATTTTATTGCGATATAACATGGTATTTTACAAATAACGTCATCTCGAGGAAATTACTAAAATTTTGCGTAGTCTGTTAAAATATGCTACATAGCGCTATTACCCCGAATCAATAGACACTTTGCATCCAGGTAATCTCATAATAAAAAGGATAAGCGGAGAAATGAACGTGATGGCCGATTATTGGCAGAAGGCTGCTGCCCTGCTCCTGCTGGGTGGTACTAGCATAGAAGAACGGTGTTCGAGCAAGCCACACCCAGGCCAGAACGCCGCGACGCCTAGGAGGAAATGACAACGATGGAGGCGGTGGCCAGGACGTCGTTCATCATCGGACTGACAATGCCGATGCCGATCCCGAGCACTGCTATGTTGAAGAGCTTCTCGGCGACGGCCACCAGTGTGCCGCGGCAGAAAGACACGACGGCGAGGATCGAGCAGCTAGCGAGCAGTAGGCGCGGCATCAGAGTACCATCTCTGGTGAAGTCTGATGCAGTTTTGCTGAACTGCAAGGACATTTTGCTCTCACTCTTTAGGTGCTCTGCGCTGCACTTCTATCTGAATAATGTCTTCTGGATGTGGTCGAGGTGCACGGACTGTTGCACTGCAGTGAAGCTGTCGTTCAGATCTATACTCCAGTGGTGATATAAATGTTGCAATCTTATTACTCAATGGTGATATAAATGTTGCATCTGAGGGCTTGACAAGTGCTGAGACAGAATTGCAACCTGTACATCATGCATGCGTGACATGTCTCGTGGGCCCGCCACGCCTGGGTACTGCTAGCAGTTCTCTGCTACTTTTCCTCCAGGTTCCAACTAACTGGAAGATCCCAGTCCGTGTCGGTCGGCCGCTCTGACTTTGACACCTCCAAGGCTCCATGTGATGATCAGGAACTTTGCTATTTTGCTCTTCTGGTTGTCATGCAAGAACAAAGTCTCCAACAATCGAGGACCTCTTTTTGTTTTGTCCAACTAAGTGTGACTAGCATTACTCCCTCCGTTTTTTTGTAGTTCTCCTTTCAGGGTTTAGTAAAAGTCAAATTTTGCAAAGTTTGGTAAAATATAAGAAAATATTTCGATTTACAAAATATGTGATGTTTAAAAATATATTCTATGAAAATTCTTATAATATAGAATTACAAGATGGGTATGAATGACAATGACACCTCGAACATACTTACATAATTTCCGTTCAGCGAGAATTTCACGATATTATCAAATCTTATTTGCAATTCATTACTAAGCATAAACCACGCAGTAATCTAACGGTTTAGGGCATCCATAACTTATGTTACAACTTATAACTAACACAAATCGTGAAGCAATCCAACGATTTTGATATTTTCTCATGTGCAACTAGGAGAATAATACTCCCAATATTGAAACTCATGTTGATCCAAGCAACTATTTTCTCACTCGTGTGATCATCGTAGTCAACAAGCTGGAAGACCAAGCAAATACACGTATGATTTGCACTGTTTTTCATGCAGTTGAGTTGTAATAGGATTGCAACTGACTTACGAAAATATCATTTTAACGAGAACTAAGTTAATTCTCGGTAAAGTGAAAACAAATCACACCCATAAGGAGAGATGTAAAAAAAAGTCAAACAAACACTTGTCGTCCAGCTACACATCAACATCACAAACTAATTCAGTAGTACGATCCCGTTTCAACTTCGCACTCGAAGTCGTTGGGTTTTCAGTCATCACTCGTGCAGAGTCGGAGACGTTGGCTGGAGCTTGGCGTCAAGCAGGTCGGCGCAGATGGCTCCCATGGCGCGGTAGAATGCAGCGAGGCTGGACAGCTGCGCGGCCGACATCTTGGCCATGAGCGCTCTGGCCGCCGCCTCCCGGTCCTCGCTCACCTTCAGCGTGCTGTTGAGGTACCCGGACGCGTTCCGCACCGTCGCGCCCATCTGCTTCAGCCGCTTCTCCTGCTGCGAGCTCAGCGCCGCCGTCTCCAGGAACTCAGCGCCAGCGTCTAGGTCCCGCCGCTCCGCCTCAGACGCCGGCTTCTGCGTGTCGCCGCCGCCGAAGTACATGTTCTTGGCCAGCGAGAAGCTCCGGACGAGCACCTTGCGATGCTTCTCCATGGCGTGGCTCAGCTTCGGCATCGTCGCCGCGGTGACCGCCCACCGGCCGCGCACGGGCGCGGAAGCAGCTGCGGCGAGTTTGGCCTGGTAGGCGACCACGGCGCGGACGAACTCCTCGTAGGCCTTGGCGCAGCCGGGGTAATCGAACTCGTCGGAGCCATCCTTGCGCATGCGCTCCGGGTGAAACTGGAGCCCCATGATGAACTTGCCCTCGCCGGGGTTGTACACGTCCGGGTCGTAGAACCCCTCCACCAGCCCGTCCGGCGCGAACGCCATCGGAACGAACCGCTTGGCCAGCCGCCGCACGCCCTGGTGGTGGTAGCTGTTCACCATGATCTCGTCGCGCTCTTCGCCGCCGAGTGACTCCGCGAACCACTCGCGCAGCGGCGTGCCGGGGAGGACGCGCACCGGGTGCCGGTGCCCGTCGTAGTCGGCATAGTCCATGTGACACACGGCGGTGTCGGAGGCACGGGAAGCGAGCTCCTGGTCGACGTCCTGGTAGAGGTGCCGCCGCAGGCGACGTTGAGCACCTGCGAGCCGCGGCAGATGCCGAGGAACGGGATGCCGCGCTCGAGGCAGCGGCGCGCGAGGAGGAGCTCGATGGAGTCCTTCTCGTGGTCGACGGCGGCGTCGCTCGGGTGGAGCCGGCGCACGGCCTCCAGCTGCTCCGGCGTGAGGCCGTCCTCGTCATTGTCGGCGCCGGCGTCGTAGAGGGAGGGGTCGATGTCCTCGCCCTCGCAGAGGAGCACGCCGTGGATGGGCTCGAAGGAGTCGAGCATGGCGTGCACGCCGGCCACCCGCGGCACGATCACCGGCACCGCCCCGTAGCCCACGATGAGGTCCAGGTGGTACTCGCCGACGAAGTCGACGAACTTGTTCTTGCGGACGGTGCGGCGGGAGACGATGAGCACGCGGGGCAGGATCCGGGACAGGTCAGGATCCGAGGAAGACATGGCCGGCGAGCGAGCTAGCTAGCTGTTGCCTGCCTCGTAAACAGCGATCAGATGTGATCAGCCAAAGAGGTCTTGAGATTGGAGATCAATGGCGGTGGGTGTTTTTGGATTTGTGGGGAGGTTGTATCTGGATCGAGGTATTTATAGAAGGACATCGAGAGCTAGCCTAGCTGAATGTCTGGATGATGTATCGATCTTATCACGAAATCGACTGAGAATGATTTAGTACCAAAACTGAAGCGTATTACCATGCGCAGGAGGAGGAGGAGGAAACTTGGGCGGACGTCATTACCTACGACGACGTTTGTGTTGGCTGTGTACCACACCGTCTAGGCGCCGCGTGCAAGCGCCGGAGCCCGGAGGTCAAAGGGGCCAACTGCAATAAGGCTCTATCTCCAACAGCCGCGCTAAATTTTGGCGCTGTAAAAGCACTTTGCAGCACGCTCTATACGTGTTTCGCGCGCGAGGCCATATTCTCCTTCGGCAGAAGCTCTAAATTTTGGAGCTGTAAAACTGGGTAGTTGTTTCTGCGCGAGATTTGTACAGCGCGCTCTATCCGGCGCCCTAAATATAGTGCACCAGATAGCGCTTTTACACCGCGCTCTACTTTACAAGCACCGGTTACAAGATCTCGTTGGAGCAACAATTTTCGCCGCTCGCGCGCTAAACTAGTCGCTTTTTGGGATACAGCGCTGGATACAGCGCCTGTTGGTGTCGTCCCCCAAATATTGGATTTTGCAGCAAATGGTGGCATATTAGGATTATTTTCGATAAAGCGTGATTTGTTATTTAAAAGGTTTAAGCATTACACGAGGCCTCTACATAACTGAGATAGACACGGCCGTTCCAATCCAAGAGTTACAAAAAAAAAAAGCAGGCTCTCAACAAGCAACCATAATAGAAACTTTGAGCATGCCTATGGGGATGAAGGACCAATCCGTAGACTACATTGACATCTATGTAGCGTAAAAATATTCCTCGTCATATCCTCCAACCGTGAAGATACATCCATAGATAGGTTGCAGTGCTTTGCCCGCTGTAGAGACGACCACAAATGGAGCGTAGTTGTGCCGGTAGATGACCTGCATAAGGAAAACATTTTTATCATTAAAAACATTGTCATTTGTACATAGCCACAACGACCAAATAATGACAATCGCTCCCACCCTAATAAGTAGCTTGAACCTAGGGTCCACACCATTGAGTCAATTGCAGAAAATATTTGCAACACTTTATGGTGGGTACAGGGTAGAACCACCTATCTGGATGGTTGACCATATAGATATAGCAAATTTGCACTGAAAGTGTAAGTGTTGTATAGTCTTGTCTTGATGACATAAGACCACTGTTCAAAAACTAGGCCGATTCAACGATTACTAGGCCGATTAATCGCTACTAGGGGCATGACCGTTTTGATTACCATTAATCTCTTGTGTTAATCCTTTAGCCCGATTAATCGTACCAAAAGTCCGATTACTAGGTATGTTGCCGATTAACTACTGCACTTGGTCAAAAAAGTTATAAATTTTTCAATGCACATAGCTAGTACAAGCGCTACCCCTCCCAATAAAGTAGGTTTTGCAAAGCTCCCGTTTGATTGCAGCCTCCAACAGCTCGAATTTCGCTGTCGCCAACTAGTTCCTTGCCCTCCCAGACCAGTTACTCTCAGTTGCCTAGATACAGGAGCTCGACCACCTTGTGTAGCTCGTGTAGGAGCTCAAGGGCACCTTCGATAGGTTAGGTGGTTGAGGTGTAAGAGAGGTCGTACCCTAGCTAGGTAGGTGGTGGGAGAAGATAAACTTTAGAGGTGAGAGGATAAGAAGTGGAAGGAAGGAACGCGGCTTCGACTAGTGGATCCTGATTCTCTCCTGACTTTGAAGATTAGGTCACGGAGGAGAAGCATACATGTTTTTCCGAGATTTTAGGCTCTAGAGAAGTAGGGCCAGACATATAGAGGCTCATATACCATTATTTTTATTATATAAACTGTTTTTTACGTGCTAATTTGTGTAGGTTACACCGATTAATAGCTGACCGATTAAATCGGTTAATCATATGAATTCCGATTAATCGCTACTTCCAAGCCGACCGAGCAGCTTAACGATTATCGATTTCCTTACCATTGCATAAGACACATGTTTTACATCCATGCCAATTGTGTTTTGCAAGATTATCTCTGGTAAAAATTACACCTCGACGAAGATACCAAACGAAAATTTTAGTTTTGAGCGGGTTTTCCATCTTCCAAATTTTCTTATTATTATCAACTCGTCACCTCCGTTTGGATTAGAGCCTTGTACATAAAGTCCACTGAGAATGTTCTGGTCTCATGTAGATTTCCTCATGTAGATTTCGAAATTCATCAGATCCTTGCGCCAAATGAACCAAAGCTAGACGTTGTAGCAAAGAATTCTCAGATGCTAGCCTAGTGCCAATGAGATCTCTTCTGAACAAAACATTTAGAGTTGAAGTTTCCAACACCTTAGCGAGGGTGTCGCTTTTGTGACGCACAATGTTGTACAAGGCCGGATATTGTTCCCGGAGTGTGGCGTTACCAAGGCATCCCCCCCCCCTCGGAGCCTAATTTCCGAGCCATCTGTAATTGAGATAGAACCATATATATGGGAAAAAGAATTTCTTCGGAGCCAAAAGGCCAACCTAGAAGTCGGAATCTCCTAGTTTCCAATATACCTAAGACAACGTCGGTGAGCAAACATACTTTCTTCTAAGGAGGGTTTGCCACAACCCATCTCCAGAGAGAAGCTTGAAAAGCAATTTACCAAGAAGGGCTCTGTTCTTGACCTGAAGGTAATGAATTTCAAGTTATCCTTGGTCTTTAGGGTGGGCAACCACAGTCCACTTAGCAACCAGTATTTATTTTTCTCGCTATCACCTTGCCAAAAGAATCATGATCAGAACTAATCCAATCATTTTAAGACACCTTTCGATTGTTGGAAGAAAGATATTATATACAGTACCATATTACTTAGGACTGAGTCAATAAGAACCAATCTTCTTCCTAAAGATAATAGCAAAAAGCTATGACAACTCAAGGTTTTGCATAAAAAACAGCTGTTTTTTTAGTTTTCGTAAATTGCCACCAGTTTTGACACCATGACAAAAAAACACCGCCGGTAGGATTTTTTGTGCTAACGGTCTTTCTGATAGGATGGGATCACTGTCAGCACTGACGTGGCCCTAGATAACGGTCAAAGCCAATCAACCGGTACTACTCCTTTCTCCATTTTGTTTCCTCTTTACCATGGCCTCCTACGTTGACTAATCCAATAGCCTGGGCCGGCCACCAGTACGCCGACGCAAGCGTCGTGACAGCACTGGAGTGTGTCATGGCCGACACCACGTGTAGGGAGGCGTGGCCTGCATCCGCGACACCAAGCGTGTCATCAAGGGTGTCATCGTAGGGCAAGATTGGCACAGGCAACGTCGTGGAGGCCGTCACGGGCACACATTGATCCCACCCATGGTGGCCTAGCTCCATTGAGATGTCTAGGAGCTCCACCTCGTCGTGCTCTTCGTTTGCTCTCAAGGAATCTACTTGGGATACTCGAGTTTGCGCTAATCAACTCTGTCTTCCCTGCTCTGGCCGCTGCTCATCGTCGTCCATGCTAACTCCCCTCTCTCACTCTACACCTTAGATGAGCATGGGAGCGTTCAGCTACACATCCACATCACAAACTAATTCAGTTGTACTATCCCATTTCAACTTCGCACTCGAAGTCGTTGGGTTTTCAGTCATCACTCGTGCAGAGTCGGAGACGTTGGCTGGAGCTTGGCGTCAAGCAGGTCGGCGCAGATGGCTCCCATGGCGCGGTAGAATGCAGCGAGGCTGGACAGCTGCGCGGCCGACATCTTGGCCATGAGCGCTCTGGCCGCCGCCTCCCGGTCCTCGCTCACCTTCAGCGTGCTGTTAAGGTACCCGGACGCGTTCCGCACCGTCGCGCCCATCTGCTTCAGCCGCTTCTCCTGCTGCGAGGTCAGCGCCGCCGTCTCCAGGAACTCAGCGCCAGCGTCTAGGTCCCGCCGCTCCGCCTCAGCCGCCGGCGTCTGCGTGTCGCCGCCGCCCAAGTACATGTTCTTGGCCAGCGAGAAGCTCCGGACGAGCACCTTGCGCTGCTTCTCCATGCCGTGGCTCAGCTTCGGCATCGTCGCCGCCCACCGGCCCCTCACGGGCACGGTGGCGAGTTTGGCCTCGTAGGCGACCACGGCGTGGATGAACTCCCGGTAGGCCTTGGCGCAGCCAGGGTAGTCGAACTCGTCGGAGCCGGTCTTACGCATGCGCTCCGGGTGGAACTGTAGCCCCACGATGAACCCTGCCCTCGGCTGGGCTGTACGCGTCCGGGTCGTAGAACCCCTCCACCAGCCCGTCCGGCGCGAACGCCATCGGCACGAACCGCTCTGCCAGCCGCCGCACGCCCTGGTGGTGGTAGCTGTTCACCATGATCTCATCGCCGTCGAGCGACTCTGCGAACCAGTGGTGGAGCGGCGTGCCGGGGAGGACGCGCACCGGGTGCCGGTGCCCGTCGTAGTCGGCATAGTCCATGTGACACACGGCGGTTTCGGAGGCACGGGAAGCGAGCTCCTGGTCGACGTCCTGGTAGAGGGTGCCGCCGCAGGCGACGTTGAGCACCTGCGAGCCGCGGCAGATGCCGAGGAACGGGATGCCGCGCTCGAGGCAGCGGCGCGCGAGGAGGAGCTCGATGGAGTCCTTCTCGTGGTCGACGGCGGCGTCGCTCGGGTGGAGCCGGCGCACGGCCTCCAGCTGCTCCGGCGTGAGGCCGTCCTCGTCATTGTCGGCGCCGGCGTCGTAGAGGGAGGGGTCGATGTCCTCGCCCTCGCAGAGGAGCACGCCGTGGATGGGCTCGAAGGAGTCGAGCATGGCGTGCACGCCGGCCACCCGCGGCACGATCACCGGCACCGCCCCGTAGCCCACGATGAGGTCCAGGTGGTACTCGCCGACGAAGTCGACGAACTTGTTCTTGCGGACGGTGCGGCGGGAGACGATGAGCACGCGGGGCAGGATCCGGGACAGGTCAGGATCCGAGGAAGACATGGCCGGCGAGCGAGCTAGCTAGCTGTTGCCTGCCTCGTAAACAGCGATCAGATGTGATCAGCCAAAGAGGTCTTGAGATTGGAGATCAATGGCGGTGGGTGTTTTTGGATTTGTGGGGAGGTTGTATCTGGATCGAGGTATTTATAGAAGGACATCGAGAGCTAGCCTAGCTGAATGTCTGGATGATGTATCGATCTTATCACGAAATCGACTGAGAATGATTTAGTACCAAAACTGAAGCGTATTACCATGCGCAGGAGGAGGAGGAGGAAACTTGGGCGGACGTCATTACCTACGACGACGTTTGTGTTGGCTGTGTACCACACCGTCTAGGCGCCGCGTGCAAGCGCCGGAGCCCGGAGGTCAAAGGGGCCAACTGCAATAAGGCTCTATCTCCAACAGCCGCGCTAAATTTTGGCGCTGTAAAAGCACTTTGCAGCACGCTCTATACGTGTTTCGCGCGCGAGGCCATATTCTCCTTCGGCAGAAGCTCTAAATTTTGGAGCTGTAAAACTGGGTAGTTGTTTCTGCGCGAGATTTGTACAGCGCGCTCTATCCGGCGCCCTAAATATAGTGCACCAGATAGCGCTTTTACACCGCGCTCTACTTTACAGCACCGGTTACAGCATCTGTTGGAGCAACAATTTTCGCCGCTCGCGCGCTAAACTAGTCGCTTTTTGGGATACAGCGCTGGATACAGCGCCTGTTGGTGTCGTCCCCCAAATATTGGATTTTGCAGCAAATGGTGGCATATTAGGATTATTTTCGATAAAGCGTGATTTGTTATTTAAAAGGTTTAAGCATTACACGAGGCCTCTACATAACTGAGATAGACACGGCCGTTCCAATCCAAGAGTTACAAAAAAAAAAAGCAGGCTCTCAACAAGCAACCATAATAGAAACTTTGAGCATGCCTATGGGGATGAAGGACCAATCCGTAGACTACATTGACATCTATGTAGCGTAAAAATATTCCTCGTCATATCCTCCAACCGTGAAGATACATCCATAGATAGGTTGCAGTGCTTTGCCCGCTGTAGAGACGACCACAAATGGAGCGTAGTTGTGCCGGTAGATGACCTGCATAAGGAAAACATTTTTATCATTAAAAACATTGTCATTTGTACATAGCCACAACGACCAAATAATGACAATCGCTCCCACCCTAATAAGTAGCTTGAACCTAGGGTCCACACCATTGAGTCAATTGCAGAAAATATTTGCAACACTTTATGGTGGGTACAGGGTAGAACCACCTATCTGGATGGTTGACCATATAGATATAGCAAATTTGCACTGAAAGTGTAAGTGTTGTATAGTCTTGTCTTGATGACATAAGACCATTGTTCAAAAACTAGGCCGATTCAACGATTACTAGGCCGATTAATCGCTACTAGGGGCATGACCGTTTTGATTACCATTAATCTCTTGTGTTAATCCTTTAGCCCGATTAATCGTACCAAAAGTCCGATTACTAGGTATGTTGCCGATTAACTACTGCACTTGGTCAAAAAAGTTATAAATTTTTCAATGCACATAGCTAGTACAAGCGCTACCCCTCCCAATAAAGTAGGTTTTGCAAAGCTCCCGTTTGATTGCAGCCTCCAACAGCTCGAATTTCGCTCGTCGCCAACTAGTTCCTTGCCCTCCCGGACCGGTTACTCTCGGTTGCCTAGATACGGGAGCTCGACCACCTTGTGTAGCTCGTGTAGGAGCTCAAGGGCACCTTCGATAGGTTAGGTGGTTGAGGTGTAAGAGAGGTCGTACCCTAGCTAGGTAGGTGGTGGGAGAAGATAAACTTTAGAGGTGAGAGGATAAGAAGTGGAAGGAAGGAACGCGGCTTCGACTAGTGGATCCTGATTCTCTCCTGACTTTGAAGATTAGGTCACGGAGGAGAAGCATACATGTTTTTCTGAGATTTTAGGCTCTAGAGAAGTAGGGCCAGACATATAGAGGCTCATATACCATTATTTTTATTATATAAACTGTTTTTTACGTGCTAATTTGTGTAGGTTACACCGATTAATAGCTGACCGATTAAATCAGTTAATCATATGAATTCCGATTAATCGCTACTTCCAAGCCGACCGAGCAGTTAACGATTATCGATTTCCTTACCATTGCATAAGACACATGTTTTACATCCATGCCAATTGTGTTTTGCAAGATTATCTCTGGTAAAAATTACACCTCGACGAAGATACCAAACGAAAATTTTAGTTTTGAGCGGGTTTTCCATCTTCCAAATTTTCTTATTATTATCAACTGTCACCTCCGTTTGGATTAGAGCCTTGTACATAAAGTCCACTGAGAATGTTCTGGTCTCATGTAGATTTCCTCATGTAGATTTCGAAATTCATCAGATCCTTGCGCCAAATGAACCAAAGCTAGACGTTGTAGCAAAGAATTCTCAGATGCTAGCCTAGTGCCAATGAGATCTCTTCCGAACAAAACATTTAGAGTTGAAGTTTCCAACACCTTAGCGAGGGTGTCGCTTTTGTGACGCACAATGTTGTACAAGGCCGGATATTGTTCCCGGAGTGTGGCGTTACCAAGGCATCCCCCCCTCGGAGCCTAATTTCCGAGCCATACTGTAATTGAGATAGAACCATATATATGGGAAAAAGAATTTCTTCGGAGCCAAAAGGCCAACCTAGAAGTCGGAATCTCCTAGTTTCCAATATACCTAAGACAACGTCGGTGAGCAAACATACTTTCTTCTAAGGAGGGTTTGCCACAACCCATCTCCAGAGAGAAGCTTGAAAAGCAATTTACCAAGAAGGGCTCTGTTCTTGACCTGAAGGTAATGAATTTCAAGTTATCCTTGGTCTTTAGGGTGGGCAACCACAGTCCACTTAGCAACCAGTATTTATTTTTCTCGCTATCACCTTGCCAAAAGAATCATGATCAGAACTAATCCAATCATTTTAAGACACCTTTCGATTGTTGGAAGAAAGATATTATATACAGTACCATATTACTTAGGACTGAGTCAATAAGAACCAATCTTCTTCCTAAAGATAATAGCAAAAAGCTATGACAACTCAAGGTTTTGCATAAAAAACAGCTGTTTTTTTAGTTTTCGTAAATTGCCACCAGTTTTGACACCATGACAAAAAAACACCGCCGGTAGGATTTTTTGTGCTAACGGTCTTTCCGATAGGATGGGATCACTGTCAGCACCGACGTGGCCCTAGATAACGGTCAAAGCCAATCAACCGGTACTACTCCTTTCTCCATTTTGTTTCCTCTTTACCATGGCCTCCTACGTTGACTAATCCAATAGCCTGGGCCGGCCACCAGTACGCCGACGCAAGCGTCGTGACAGCACTGGAGTGTGTCATGGCCGACACCACGTGTAGGGAGGCGTGGCCTGCATCCGCGACACCAAGCGTGTCATCAAGGGTGTCATCGTAGGGCAAGGTTGGCACAGGCAACGTCGTGGAGGCCGTCACGGGCACACATTGATCCCACCCATGGTGGCCTAGCTCCATTGAGATGTCTAGGAGCTCCACCTCGTCGTGCTCTTCGTTTGCTCTCAAGGAATCTACTTGGGATACTCGAGTTTGCGCTAATCAACTCTGTCTTCCCTGCTCTGGCCGCTGCTCATCGTCGTCCATGCTAACTCCCCTCTCTCACTCTACACCTTAGATGAGCATGGGAGCGTTCCTACTTCCTAGGGTGAGCTCTCGACCATCCTACCTTCTGCCCAGTTACCCTCTTTCTCTCTGTTGCCCCCCTCCCGCCGTCAAGCACACTTTATCGAAAACAAGGGATGCAAACATGTTGTAACCGAGACTTGGATGATGTGACTTGAGATTTAGTTAAATCTAAGTTGAGTGAGATGTAGATACGCCCATATATTTAATCATTTTATATCCACAAAGAGATAAGCTTACCCCAAGTTGTGCTTGATAAACAAACTTTGTCGCACGATGTTTTAACAAGAGCGAAACATCACGTTTTCATGCTTTAAGATTTGAGCGCAGACCATTTCCTTCTCTTGGAAAATACATTTATTTTTGGGCAAGGTTCCTCGAGGAATATGCGCGCAGTCCGAACATAGTAAAATATAGTTATACGTATGTACTCCGAATTTACAGGTGGAGAGGCACATATGCTTAATTAGCAAGAAGCATGTGCTACATGCTTTCATCACTTGATTTTGGAAATAAGTCGTGTGGACTATGATCGGATTTTGATAATCTTTATGAGTAGTGGCTTTTGGGTGCTGCCGCCACGTGTTTTGGTCGTTATCCAGCCGACGCCAATGACAAAAGTCCGAGCTCTTCTTAAATCGTGAACACGTCAAATGCTTAGCCATCTGTTCTAATTACCGTGCAGCACTGCAGCAGTTCAAGTTTGTGTAGTTCCAGCGAAACTTACTTATTCTGGCTCTTTGCTTATTCTGGCTGTACGTTGCAGCGAAAGCATAGCATCGGATGCAATCATGCATTCCATCCATTGCATTGTACGGCGTCGATCTTACTGCACGAGCTTAACTAGCGAGCAGTTAAGTTAATTAAGCCTTATTTAGTTGCTAGCGTATCAGCTTTACAGGGGAGTGGTTTAAATCATCACCATCGTCGTTGCTAGCCGTAGCTTTTATTGTCCGAAAACGTGGGAGGAATGGGACAGGTCCGTCAGCTTTTGGTGGAAAAAGATGGAGCACGAGTGAGGTGGTTTGGAAAAGAAGCGTATATATGTTAATATGTTATGACTAAACACATTTTAAAGAAAATTCGTGCAAACATATGGAATACGATGGAAACACTTTCGGATCAAGAGAAGATCACGCACATTTTGTGACTACCCAACAACCGATGGATAAATGCACATGTGCCATCTACTAAACGACCACTCCATCGGCCGGCTCTATGTGATAATGATAGATATTTGTAGAAAAAGGCAATGCAAGCATGCATGGAAAACGATAGATACTGCATGCATTTCATGTTACTCCATATATGAGGAGTGGTTAAAGTCAAACTCTATAAAATTTGACCAATTATATGGTAAATTTTTTTCTATATACTAGAATACACTCTGAAAATGTGTATAACATATCATAGGAGTGCCAAGCGACAACTCTAAAGCCTAATCTCAAGTTGGAAACGGTGCAGGAAACTGAAGACCTCACTGTGGAATAGGCACACCGTCTTCCACGCCTCATACACCCTTCTAATCATTTGGATGTGAGTCATCAGCCTCTCTGCATTGGAAACCTGAAAACCACGTTGTTTGGAGCTTCCAGATGCATGACAGCCGTTCATAGGTCCTTTCGCTTTTTTTACTAATCCTCTTGCACACCCACTACTCCATGAGAGGCATGCCGACTTCTGACACCCAATCAAGCTCACACTAGAACCTGATGGTGCGGAACTGTACCTCTTGGGGAAACCACATAACCCAGAAGGAGGTGTTGCAGTGTCTGCGACAGCTGGTCGTTTTAGACATCCAACATATGTTGCACGCCACAAAGCTATGCGAAGAAGCGACACACTTGCAGAGAAGAAGAACTCAAAATTTGGTCTAGGCCTTCCTCATTGGGGAACCGGCTCCTCTGATTTAGCTCTTGCTATGTCAGGGTGCTACAATATCCTAACTTGGCATGGTTTTAACCATTGGATCGTAAGCAAATGGCTCAGATATGATGAAACAGTACATGAACAGTTCGAGTATGCAGTGTTTACTGTTTACTAACAGTGCAGGTCCAAAGTGTTGTACAGTTCACAGTGTTTCATCTACAATACAGAATCTTGACCTCTGGTTTTTTATCCAACGGCTAAGTTAGCCTAACATAGCAAGAGCTAAGTCAGAGGAGCCGGTTCCCCTCCTTGGTGGTCGCGAGGAAGATGGCTCCGTACGCTCTACGCGATGAATCGCATCCAACATGTTCCCACCTTTTGAGGAGGGTGTCCACGCTCTTTTCATCGAGGTGTGTGGTGGGCAAGCGTTCACACAGGAGGAAGAACTCCCGCGTAGAACCTCATAGCCGAGGTTCGGCCCACAATCCCGCAACCATGCACCTCCGTGCAAACCATCTCACATCGTTCTGATCCGACCTATCCTCTTGGGTACGTCTATGAAAAGGTTGGATGCGACATATATCCTTGATCCTACGGACATGGACCCAACCGTCCACCCAGAGATGGCTTTGTCGGAGCTATTCCTTTCCCAGCTTAGTATATAACGCGGCTTCAATATACCCATAGATGGGTGCAAAATCTGAATGTTGAGTGCAAGCCATGGCTTTGTCGGATCTGTCCGTGCAAGCCATTGCTTTGTTGAATCTGTCTTTTGCAGTCATGCCCAACAACACCATAATGCTAGATTCAAGTGTCTGAGGTTGAAAATTCCAATACCTCCGTTCACCTTGTCCCACGCCACTAGACAATGGCTGCCCTTGTCGTCCTTCCTACCCCTTCCGTATGAACTAATCCACGACAGATCCTATGGACGTCGTCCAACGTCCAACGAGAGCAGGGCGTGGATCAGGATGGCAGTCATAGTGGATCTCACAAGCTCCATCCGCCCACCCCGGTTCATCAGTTTACCTCCCTACCTTGGCAGCCTGTTCGAGGCGCTATCCACTGTGCCTTGCAGCTGAGCACCTGTGGGCTTACTTAGGCCCAGTGGTAGCCCAGATAAGTGCACTAGAAGGATTTTTGGAGCAATAATGCAACTCTTACTGCATCAAGGCGATGTGCTCATCCTCACAATGAATTAGATGCGCTACTCACATAGAGAGGTTTTTGCGCAGCCTATAGGCTACTCCGAAGTCCTCCACTATAGCGGCATAGTCCGCTAGATCCAACTGAGTAGAATGAATGAATGTGGCCACATCATCCACAAAGATGGAAGTGCGGTGATGTATCCCAATGACCCTCAAGTCTGTAAGAATCCCCTCCTGTCCCGCCATCTCGAGCATACGGTTAAGCACCGCCATAATTTTCATTTTTTCGAAATGGGGGAAATATCGCCCCAGCTTCTGCATCCAAAGGATGCACACGGCTTTTTTTATTAGATTATTCACGAAACCTTACAAGAAACAATAGAAAAGATCAATCTCGAAGCAACCTTACTATACCTACAGTGGGATGAAGAGGGTAACAATACACCAACTCACATCATCCAAACCTAAATACCTTCCCAAACCACTCAATAGCAAGTAAGAAGCATATCCAGTCAAGCAGACTCTCAGCGCACGCCAATGCACACGCCACATGAGTTGCTCCCGCCGTCTTCCCAAACCGCCATAATTTTCATGGAAAGCAAGGGGGAGAGGCGGGGCCCTTACCTTTGACCTTGCTTTTTGGTAACGGGTCCGCCATACCATTGAGGAGCACGTTGGTCCAAGCCAAGCTCACCAAAACCCATCTTGGCGAACACCTTGAGCAGGAACACCTAGTCTATGGTATCAAACGCTTGTGTGATGTCTAGTTTGAACATCACAGGTCCTAGTTGCATGGTAAAAAAGTATTACAGTAAGATTTTACTATTATCAAATCAACATTAGAATTACAATGAAACATCCTTTTGTATTACATACATTTGGTATTGTAGATGTTGTCATTTTAACACATTACTTAATCAGAACAAACCGTATGGAACTGAGGGAGTAATTTGATTAGCATGGAGAGGGCCCCACGTCGCTTGCAGTTACTAGTGATGCGGATTAGTAGGGCTCCGCGACGCGAGTGATGGCGCCTAGTGCAGGGTCTTCCTTTTGTCCTGGCGGGAGCAGGCAAGAAATGTCTGAAACGTCTGCATAGTACCAGATTCAGTTGAGAACTTCCCCAAGAGAGCAATCGGTGGACAGAGGTGGCATCTGGCCGGGCTATTCCTGCCGCTCTCCTTGCCAACTCACTCTCATACACCTGCGTCTTTGACCAGTGTAGTAGGTAGCAGCCTCACACACACTGAATCAACACTGTACTAGCTAGCAACCTAGCACGGCTTCTTTTGGTACGCAGCACAAAACCACAAAGAGATTATGTAAATAGTCATGCTGTGAAGGCAGAAGTATATGCACCTGGAACTATGGGTGAGAATGGGTAGCGAATGATTGGAATTATCTGACATTTGTATTAAAAATTGGAAATGGTTATAATAATATCTGAATTCGCACAAACATGAAAATGGATGTGCTAAATACCTTCAGATTTTTTTACAATTACACAAATTAATGTGGTATTGGATTTTGAAACAAATATGGATATGGAAAATGATATATATCTATATCCAAATAAAACTGTTAGCCTATATCCGAAAAAACTAACAAATTCTCAAATATTTTTTATATGGTTAAACTTGAAACTATTGTGTATTATATCACCATACACTTGACTCACTCACTATAAGACGAGCCTATTATTTTTTATTAATAAATTCGTTCTGAATTGAGAAAAGATCCAACCCTTATCCTAATTCGTCCAACATCTACTCCATATTTTTTCGTCATCTCTGTATTTACATTCAGATTCGTTTTGAAAATCTGAAAACGGATATGAAAGTGGCACTATCGAATCGACATCGAATCCGTTTCCACCACTAATCCTACCTGGAACACACGCAAAAAATCTACTATAAGCCACTTGAGTATCCGTGTGGAAGCCGCTGTTTGGGTGTGTGCGTCTCATCATGGATGCTACTTGGTTCCATGCTTCTAAAAGAAAGTCAGCACATCTGGCATGCATGCTACTCGGTCATGCATGTGAGATGATATGTGTTACTCCGTCTGGGCGCCGCATACAAGCGGGAGGTCAAACTGAGGAACCAAGTACTATATTGGTACATGTCCCCAAGAAACGAAAAGAAAGCACATCCTGTTGGATCGGCTGGTGGCATCCCAGAGTGGCCACGGTGTGCCTATTGCCGATCGTGGTGACAATTACTCCGTAGGCGACTACATGATTCCTCGTGGGCAGCTCCGGGCATGGCAAGCGCACTACACCCAGGAGGCGTGCGTGTTTGAATCTCCTTGAGCCGGATCGACATCTTGGTAGGTAGCCCGATGCGCTCTTTGCCCGCTCTACTTACGCCACGGGAGTACGACCTAACATGAAGATTTTTCCCATGGCTAGTGGTTACCTCCATTCACCTTAGGTAAGACTATGCATTTGCATTGCGGTGATTACCAAGGTGTTGATCGTGGGATTATGATGTTAGATGTATATGTCTGTATATTGTAGTTTCCTTACATGTTAGGTGCTTTCTGCGTATGTGCACCTGTACATGTACTATATATTGTGGCCTTTAGCCCCATGGTAATACAACAAGCATATTGCCCTAACATGGTATCAGAGCAAAATTGGTCCTCCTGAAGACTTGTTCCCGGCCGGCTTCTCCCGGATCTGATCTCGATTCCCCGGCCGGGCTTCTCCCCGATCCCGATCCGATCTCGATTCCGTCCGCCTTGATTCCGCTGCTCCTACTCGATCCCCCGTGCGAGGCTGCCCCTGCGCGTGGCCTTCCTGCCGCTCTGCTCCCCTGCCGCCCTACTCCCTGTGTGTGGCCGACCTGCCCGCCCTGCTGCGTGGCCCCCCGACGCCTCTGCTCGCCGCCCGGCCGATTCCACTGCTCCCACTCGCCTCCCGAATCCTCCCGGCGCCCGATTCCTCCCGCTCGCCCGGCCCAGCGCCCGATTCCTCCCGCTCGCCCGGCCCGGCGCCCGATTCCTCCCGCTCGCTCGGCCGATTCCCCACGCGCCGGATCGATTCGGCCCTCCACTTCACGCGTCGCCCCGCTTCTCCCCTGTGCCCGCCCCGCTCCTGCCAGGTTCCCGCTCGGCCGCCTCCAGCGCCCGCTCGGCCGCCTCCAGCGCCCGCTCGGCTAGCATCTCCCGCTCGGCCGCCTCCAGTCCCGATCCCGTTTCTCGTCTAGTTTACTTCGATATGAGAAAAAAAAGAGAAAAAAGACCATGCCTTCCTCGGGCTATGTTGCGATCCCTCGCTGCCCGGTGATCTTTGATGGCGCGAATTACCCTGATTTCGATTCCTTCATGCGCGTCCACATGCGCGGTCTTCGTCTTGGGGGTGTGCTCTCTAGCGAGGTCTCCTGTCCGCCGCGCCCCATTGCTCCTACGGTGCCTGTTGCACCGCCACCTGTTGCCCTTGCTCCTGATGCTACTCAGGCGGATAAGGATGCAGCCAAGAGTGCTGATGACACTGCTCTGGCTGATTATGACCGGAAGGTCCAGGACCACTCTACTGTCGTTGCGACTGATACGTCCAAAACGTATCTACTTTCCCGAACACTTTTGCTATTGTTTTGCCTCTAATTTGTGTATTTTGGATACAACTAACACGGACTAACGCTGTTTTCAGCAGAATTGCTCTGGTGTCTCGTTTTTGTGCAGAAATCCAACTTTCAGAAAATCCCCGGAATTAATGCACAAGGGCTTATTTTTCCAGAAGATTCACAGAGCCAGAAGGGCAAGCCAGGGGGGGCCCACGGCCCCCACACCATGGGCCGGCGCGGCCTAGGAGGGGGGCGCGCCGCCCTATGGTGAGGCCGCCTCGGCCAGCCTCTGACTCCCCCTTTTCGACTACTTAACGCCTTCGACCTAAAAACACACGGGGGTTAGACGAAATCGCCAGAAGACATCCAGAACACCGCCGCCATCGCGAAACTCCGTCTCGGGACCAGAAACTCCGTTCTGGCACTCCGCCGGGACGGGGAATTGGAGGAGATCATCGCCATCATCACCACCGACGCCTCTCCATCGACCAGCCATGTTTCCCCCATCCATGTGTGAGTAATTCCCCCGTTGTAGGCTGAAGGGGATGGTACGGATTGGATGAGATTGGTCATGTAATAGCATAAGATTGTTAGGGCATAGTGCCTAGTGTCCGTAATTGGTACTTTTATGATATTGTTGCAACTTGTTATGCTTAATGCTTGTCACTAGGGCCCGAGTGCCATGATCTCAGATCTGAACATGTTATCAATTCATGATGATATTCACTGCTTTATGATCTTACCTGCAAGTTGTATACACGTATTGTTGTCCGGAACCTGAGGCCCCTAACAGAAATTGGGACAACCGAAGGGGAAGGCGGTGATATGAGGATCACATGTGTTCACGGAGTGTTAATGCTTTGCTCCGGTGCTCTATTAAAAGGAGTACCTTAATTTCCAGTAGATTCCCTAGAGGCCCGGCTACCACCGGCTGGTAGGCCGTACCTATTTTACTCTTAGCAATGGTAAGAATTGGTGAGCATTTCTTGTCCGCTGTCCTGCAGGTAATTGGACGTAATGACGGAGCTGTCAGATGCCGGATGCCGGAGCTGATCCTGCGAGCTGATCCGCTGTCCTGCGAGCTGATCCTTCTTTGGCCAGTGTTAGCTGGACGAGATGCTGGAGCTATCAGCTTCCGTGGCGCTCGCGAAGGGGAGAAGTGGATTCGGCCTTTATGCAGCGACAGTGGAGGAGCAGATGTGGCTAGGAGGGAGCCTTAGCTGCGGACATTATAATGCTTGTTTTGGACCTGAGAATGGACAGCGCTTCTCTGCGCAGGTTGCATGTGTCAAGTAGCTACTACTACCTTTGTTTCTAAATGTAAGAAGTTTTGTCAGTTCAAGTTGAGCTAGCAAAACGTTTTATATTTAGAAAAGGAGGGAGTATATATGTTGGCATAATCTAGCTTGGTTAGTGCTTGGGTCAGTTTGGTTTCCGTGTCTGCTAGCATGCCCGTATCATTGCAATGTAACTTTCTCAGCTTTGCTCTGGTCTAATAATATGCACTCTTTTTTCTATTGATTTGCCATAACCAGTTGTGTAGCTACCGATTATGATATATCTTCTCTTCGCGGAACTGTCTTTTTGAGGTGTAGCCTATACCGACATTTCCTCCAGTGATGTATGTGCCAAAAAAAATTGTGGTTGACTATGCATGTGATGGTAGATGTGTATCGATCCAAGCTGTAGATCCTCTCGATTTGATTTGTGAATGACCACTAGATCTTGGCTCCTCTTAATCACCCAAATGTTGTATATGAGGTGCACCTCATTTGAGATAGTTACTGGATGTGGCTAGGAAACTAGTCACCGAAGATTTAGAAAAGAAAAAGGAATAGCTCTGTGATAAAGTACGGTTCGCAAAAAAAAAAAAGGAGGGAGTACGTATTAAGAAGAAAATCATGGTTTCTTAAAACCAAGGACAACAAATAAAGCAAGTCTCTACCCAAGCAAACGGTGAAACATAAATCCCGTTTATCTTGCGTTACTGCGCGTGGGATAAATGGCTGTGGACTTAATGATCTTCCAAAAAACCACGTCCAGCGACTAGAGAAAGTAACACGTCCAGCCGGTATCCACGATTCCTAAGAATGATATTAATTGCCCCACGTAATTAGCTCTGGAGTTAATGTTTTTCCAAACAAACTCGCGCTCAACAAGCAGAAAATCAGGCATCCTTCCAGCCATACACAATTTCCTCGGAATGAGATTGATGGCCCCATATAATTAGCTAGGAGCTTCCTTATTTCAGGTGACTTTTGACCATGTCAGCAATCCGTGGCAACACGTGATCTGGACGGTCCATCATCATCTCTTTCATCGTTGTGGATGGATGGATTGGAACGGGAGCTACATCGGCCAGAAACGGCGGGAGGCGAAAAGCAGCGACGAAAAAGTGGCGCCAGTTTTTCCGAGATTCGAACCTTGACCTCCTCTATAAATATGAGATGGGATTGAGCCAACGCGTGCGTCGTGTGTGACGACTTAGACTTTGACTCTTTACTCGTCGAGGAGAGGAGAGGAGAGGAGAGGAGAGGCTAGGCTAGGCTACTCTTCCTCTTGGCCATCCTAGTCGTGACTTAGAGATGATCCCTCTCACGGTCGATTTGCTTTCTTCTCGCCTGAAGGAGGTATGGATGCATGATCTTTTTTGTTTCCATGATCTGTAAATTTCCTCGGTTGGTTTCATTGCATTGCCTTGTCCGATCTATTGACGGATGGATCCGAGGAGTTTGGTGTGGTCGCGATGGATGCAGACTTTGAACGGCCGATTGGAGCTGGAGGAGAAGCAAAGAAAGAAGAATAATCCATGGATGGATGATTTTGGCATGGTGGTCTTTACCAAAGTTGTTCACCTTGATGTTCTCTTGGATGACATCCAATGAATTGGGAAGGTTTAGTTTGAAAAACTTGAAATGCAGGGGCTCAAAGTAGTGACCAGAATGTAAATGGCAGATTTGACCATTATCCCATGTGATCACAATTTGAGTTTGAATTTGATTTGATTTGGGTTTCTTTGATTCCAAAAGTTGTAATAAGTATTTAATAACATAATACAACTAATGGTGAAGATCAAAATGGTCTAGGGTAAAGATTTGCAAAATGGCATAAACCATATGTGAGGGTTTTAGGGTTTTCTTATTTGATTTCTTTCTCTTTTATTTTATTTGGTTGGTGATCTTCATTTGATCACATTAGGGTTTTAGGGTTTATCACATAAGCACAATCACAATCATCATGGCATATCACTCAAATGCACAAGTCCTATGCATAGCACTATATGCAAGAAAAAGTTTTTGTTGGTTCTGGATTTTGGATCTCTGGAATTCTTCTTCTTCTTCTTATTGAAATTTGGGATGTTACAATACACCCTTCTAATCATTTGGAGGTGAGTCGTCAGCCTCTCTGCATTGAAAACCACGTTGTTTGGAGCTTCCAGATGCATGACAGCCGTTCATAGGTCCTTTCACTTTTTTTTTCTAATCCTCTTGCACACCCACTACTCCATGAGAGGCATGCCGACTTCTGACACCCGATCAAGCTCACACCAGAACCTGATGGTGCAGAACTGCCTCTTGGGGGAACAACATAACCCAGAAGGAGGTGTTGCAGTGTTTGCGGCAGCTGGTCGTTTTAGACATCCAACATATGTTGCACGCCACAAAGCCATGCGAAGAAGCGACACACTTGCAGAGAAGAAGATCTCAAATTTTGGTCCAGGCCTTCCTCATTGGGGAACCGGCTCCTCTGATTTAGCTCTTGCTATGTCAGGGTGCTACAATATCCTAACTTGGTATGGTTTTAACCATTGGATCGTAAGCGAATGGCTCAGATCTGATGATACAGTACATGAACAGTTCGAGTCTGCACAGTGCAGGTCCAAAGTGTTGTACAGTGCAAAGTCCACAGTGTTTCATCTACAATACAGAATCTTGACCTCTGGTTTTTTATCCAACGGCTAAGTTAGCCTAACATAGCAAGAGCTAAGTCAGAGGAGTCAGTTCCCCTCCTTGGTGGTCGCGAGGAAGATGGCTCTGTACGCCCCACGCGATGAATAACATCCAACATGTTCCCACCTTTTGAGGAGGGTGTCCTCGCTCACTTCATCGAGGTGTGTGGTGGGCAAGCATTCACACAGGAGGAAGAACTCCCACGTAGAACCTCATAGCCGAGGTTAGGCCCACAATCCCGCAACCATGCACCTCCATACAAACCATCTCACATCGTTCTAATCCGAGCTATCCTCTTGGGTACGTCTACCAAAAGGTTGGATGCGATATATATCCTTGATCCTACAGACATGGACCCAACCGTCCACCCAGAGATGGCTTTGTCGAAGCTATCCCTTTCCCAGCTTAGTATATGCCGCGGCTTCAATATACCCATAGATGGGTGCAAAATCTGAATGTTGAGTGCAAGCGGCTTTGTCGGATCTGTCCGTGCAAGCCATCGCTTTGTTGAATCTATCTTTTGCAGTCATGCCCAACAACACCATAATGCTAGACTCAAGTGCCTGAGGTTGGAAATTCCAATACCTCCGTTCACCTTGTCCCACGCCACTAGACAATGGTTGCCCTTGTCGTCCTTCCTACCCCTTCCGTATGAACTAATCCACGACAGATCCTATGGACGTCGTCCAACGTCCAACAAGAGCAGGGCGTGGATCAGGATGGCAGTCATAGTGGATCTCACAATCTCCATCCGCCCACCCCGGTTCATCAGTTTACCTCCCTACCTTGGCACCCTGTTCGCGGCGCTATCCACTGTGCCTTGCAGCTGAGCACCTGTGGGCTTAATTAGGCCTAGTGGTAGCCCCAGATAAGTGGACGAGAAGGATTTTTGGAGAAATAATGCAACTCTTACTGCATCAAGGCGATGTGCTCATCCTCACAACGAATTAGATGCGTACTCACTTCGAGTGGTTTTTGCGCAGCCTATAGGCTACTCCGAAGTCCTC
Source organism: Lolium rigidum (assembly GCF_022539505.1). Taxonomy (NCBI): domain Eukaryota; kingdom Viridiplantae; phylum Streptophyta; class Magnoliopsida; order Poales; family Poaceae; genus Lolium; species Lolium rigidum. Next base: position 289,068,841 of record NC_061513.1, read on the forward strand.
CACTATAGCGGCATAGTCCGCTAGATCCAACTGAGTAGAACGAATGAATGTGGCCACATCATCCACAAAGATGGAAGTGCGGTGATGTATCCCATTAACCCTCAAGTCTGTAAGAATCCCCTCCTGTCCCGCCATCTCGAGCATACGGTTAAGCACCGCCATAATTTTCATGGAAAGCAAGGGTGAGAGGCGGGCCCCTTGCCTATTGGTAACGGGTCCGCCAGACCATTGAGGAGCACCTTGGTCCAAGCCAAGCTCACCAAAACACATCTTGGCGAACACCTTGAGCAGGAACACCTAGTCTATGGTATCAAACGCTTGTGCGATGTCAAGTTTGAACATCACAGGTCCTAGTTGCATGGTAAAAAAGTATTACAGTAAGATTTTACTATATCAAATCAACATTAGAATTACAATGAAACATCCTTTTGTATTACATACATTTGGTATTGTAGATGTTGTCATTTTAACACATTACTTAATCAGAACAAACCGTATGGAACTGAGGGAGTAATTTGATTATCATGGAGAGGGCCCCACGTCGCTTGCAGTTACTAGTGATGAGGATTAGTAGGGCTCCGCGACGCGAATGATGGCGCCTAGTGTAGGGTCTTCCTTGTGTCCTGGCGGGAGCAGGCAAGAAATGTCTGAAACGTCTGCATAGTACCGGATTCAGTTGAGAACTTCCCCAAGAGAGCAATCGGTGGACAGAGGTGGCATCTGGCCGGGCTATTCCTGCCGCTCGATCTCCTTGCCAACTCACTCGTCTTTCTTCATTTCAACCTCCGGTTGCTGGTTGAAGAGCTTCACCTTGTCCTGGTCCTCGACATCTCACTGTGCGACCATGACCCTGGTTGCGATCTCCTCCCTGTGGTGGTGGCTCCAGGTCATCATCGCTTGTTTCTCTAGGTGAGATTCCTCCATCCCTGCTCTTCCTTTATCTTTCTTCTGCATGTGTGCTGCCTGGTGATTGAAAATTTCTCATTTATACTCTGCACGATATTGATATTTATCTGGATTTGGCAGTTGGATGATGCTCCATCCGTCGATATGATCTGTGGTCTGCGCGGCAGGCTGCCCCTAGTTATATATAGTTCTGCCGAAAGAAATGTACTTTAGTGGTTAACCCTTTAATATATTGGAGGGTGTGGACATGCACATACGTACACACTTATCATCCACGATGTTGTTGTACTAACTTTGCTGATAATCCCACTATCAAGTGATTAGGGCAGCTTTTCTTTGGGAAGATGTTTTGAGTACTATTGAGCAAGTTATGTTAAAAATATGTGTCCATGTATATCGATGAAGCACACACTCTCTTTTTTTTGAGTCAGGTTAGTTAATATGTGCTATTTATACATACACAAATGATTTAGTTTGATTCATGCACTTTAGAATGATTCGCGGCTATAATCAAGTATTATGTTCAAGATATTTTTGAGCTTTGATTTCACATGGAGTTATATCCACGACACCTGGTTGCAAATGCCAGCACATTAGGTAGAAGTAGTGTACGATTATTCATGGAAATCATTGTTACATTCCTCCTTTGTGCAAGAGCCGGTGCACTTGGCCTGCAATTCTCGGTTCACTGACCTTCTAGGAGGAATGTAACAAAAACCAAACTCTCCTTTTCAATGAATGAAACGCAAATGCGTTTTCTCGAAAAAAAAGAAAATATCTTTGTTGCTGTCTTGTTCATATCTGCTTTAATTTTCTAATACTGTTCCAAATTTCCTTGCGCTTACAGTCGGAAATGTTAAAATCCGACCTTTTACTCAGTTTGTTTGGTGTTCAGAGATTTTCACTGGGTGTGAAGTTTGAACATGTTTGTGCTGGTTTAATATTGCCTGGTTGAATGAAACCGACAAGATATGTAAATTCTTGCAGGGTCAAGCACAGGGGAATGCCTGCACGCAGGTCGTCGTATGGATGCGCTCGAGTTTGTCGCGCCGGCGCCAAGTGCGTTTGGCCAAGGTCAAGCTACCCGAGAGGTTAAATCCTCTCGATTTCTCATTTGATGCCCGTCAAGCGCAGGGTTATCCGACTTCTCATTTACGCCACACAAAATTATTCCTTTTTATTAGTTACAAAGCAACATCCTTACCAGTCCTACATGGTACATTAGGTGCATACCAGAAGTTAACCATATCTTTTGAAATAAAGATTATCCTTTTGTATAGATGAAGGTATGTAACATAGTTTAGAAACACTTGGTGTCCATTGTTGTGACTCTTGAGCCACGATTCATTGTAAGTGGCAAGTATGTTCACAGCATGTTTTGCATCAGAGATGAGCAAATTAAATGGAAGTCTTCCAAACTTCTAACGTAACATATATTGACAAGGTGTCCCATCATATTTCAAATTTTCTTGCCTAGATTAGAAGGACACGTGCAACTTCTTTTCTTGCAGTAACATGACATTTTTAACTATATATTTACTTGGTAATTGGCAACCGTATGAATGTTTTTTTTTTGAATCAAAAAATTTGTCATTATGGATGAGATACATGCATATAATACTCAGTCCTCGCTTACTAAACTGTTGTCTGACTAAAGACCTTGAATTTTTGAGTGAACTGTATGTATCTGTCGGTATTTCAAAACACCCACAGAACGGTGCCAAGTTAGTACTTCTGAATACACCCTAGGTAGTGATGATGTTAGTGCGGTGTACATGTTTCTTGTTTCTAGTATATATTTCAATATTTGTTCTTCTTTGTCATTCATAACTTTCATGTTCTGTTTTGCCTTTGGGGGCTTGTTATTTTAATGGATGGTAATGTATGTCCATACTTTGCAGGGTTGCAGAGTTACAGGGTAGCAGGGTAGAAAGTGTAGCTGGAGTTGGCCGGATCCGGCGTGACCTGGTTGTGCGTAGTTGAGGCTGCTGGGCTGGCTGTGTCATCCCTCGCCTCGCACGAGGTGGTAGGCCCTGACCTACCTTGGCCTCTTCTACCTCCCATTACCTCCAGGGGTCCCACTATCTGTGGGCGGCGAGTTCAACGCACCTCTGCCATGGTCTTGTTCCACGCCTCGGTATTTTAGGTGAGCCCCGACATGGAGCACTTAAAGGAGGTGTTAGGGAAAGTTGGAGAAGATCTAGGATCCCAAGATGTCCGGTCTTGGACGATATGCTTGCACATCACCTCCAAGTAGAACTTGAGTAGCCCTTACCGCTTGTCAACTATGCGTGTTGTACGTCTGCCATACTTATTTCATTCTTAGGAATGTTAAGAATTTGTGAGCATTTCTTGTTTGTTGTCCTGTAGGTAATTGGCGAGCCGAGCCTTCTTCGACTAGTCGTGTTGTGGCGCCCGCGAAGGGGAGAAGTAGATTTGGCCTTTATGCAGCAGGGAGGAGCATTGATGGCTAGGAGAGAGAGCCATGGCTGTGGAAAAAATAATGCTTCTTAAACCTGAATGGTTGTTGCTTCTTTGTTCTTATCTGGGCAAACTGCCTGTGTTAAGTAGCTACTATATATATATGTTGGAATAGTCTAGCTTGGTTAGTGTCTAGGTCAGTTTGGCTTCGGTGGCTGCTATCGTATCATTGCAATGCAACTTTCGCGGTTTGGCTCTAGTCTGATATGCACTCGTTTTATCATGATTTGTCATCAATTGTGTAGATATCGATTATGATATCTTCATTTTGTAGAACTGTCATTTTGAGGCATGGCAAATACCAACCTAGGCATGATCTGGGTATTTTGGGCATTTTCTATGTGCGAAAAAAACTTGTATGTTTGATAACTTGATTCTTGTGTATGTGATGCTAGCTGTGTATGGATCCAAGCAGTAGCTTCTGCCTAGTTGTGAAAGGACGACTAGATCTTGGCTCCTTATAATCACCGAAATACTGTATTGCGGTGGAAATATTGTATAGGAGGAGCACCCCTTTTGAACTAGTTACGGGATTTTTAGGAAACTAATCACCGAAACATTCTCATGAAACTATTCACCGAAACTTTAGAAAATTGAATAGGTGCATAAAACGAGTGAATTGCGGTGGAAAAAATGCTGGTTCTTAAAATGAAGGAAAGCAAGAAAACCAGTCCCTATGCAAGAACACGGTGGGAACAAAAAATCCTGGGCGCATGGCATAAATTGCTCTGAAGTTATTGATTTACCAAATAAACCTACGCGCCGGAGAATCAGGCGTCCGTCCGGCCACCCACAATTCCTGCAAATGAGATTAATGCCCCCCATAATTAGCTAGGAGGTTCCCTATTTGACCTTTCACCAATCCGTGGCAATACAGATCTTGACGGTCCATCAAGTAAAAGCACCTCTTTCATTGTGATGGATTGGAGCCGAAACTACCGGCAGGAAATAGCGGGAAGTGAAAAAAAAGCGGCAACCCCAGTGTATAGAACGAAAATGTGGCGCCATAATTCCGAAATTTTGAAAGACACCTCTAACCTTAGCCTCCTCTCTTGCAGTCTATAAATATGAGATGGGGTGGAGCCAACGCGTGCGTCGTGTGTGACGACTTAGACTTTGACTCTTTACTCGTCGAGGAGAGGAGAGGAGAGGAGAGGCTACTCTGTCTGTTGGCCCTCATAGCTTGTTGTGAGTCGAGAGCCGCTCTTCCCGGCCTCTCATGGTCGTCGATTTGTTTTCTTGTCGGCTCCATCGGTTGTGGTGGCGGTCATGGTCCGGGATGGATCTTAGCCATTATTCATCCAGGAGGTATATATGCATACAATTAAGTGCCTTTTTGTTTTCCAATCCAAGGATCGATCTGTGGAGTTTGCTGTAGTCGCGATGCAAAGGACTTGATGGTCGTTTTTTCTTATTTTGGTTTTCGCACAGGACGGACGGATTGCTTTTTGCGAGCGAGTCAGCAGCGCCAGCTCCGTGACGCACGCGCCACGCCCGGCCTCCTCGTCCTCGTTTCACGCACGATCATCCCGCCCACCCCGGCCCCTCCAACCCCGACGGAGCCCTCCGGCTTCGACGCCCTTCTCGGTCGACGTGCCCCTCGCCGCGCCCTTCACCATCGCCTCCTCGCGCCTCGACGCCGTCTCCAACGTCGCCGTGCGCGTCGAGCTCTCCAGCGGCGCCGTCGGATGGGGCGAGGCGCCCGTCCTGCCCTCTGTCGCCGCCGAGGACCAGCCCGCCGCGCTCGCCGCCGTCGCCCGCGCCTGCGCGCTGCTCGCCGCCGCACCGGCCGCGCCACTCGGCGCCGTGCTTCGGGACGTCGCCGACGCCCTCCCCGGACACGCCTTCGCGTCGGTGAGACACTGTCACACCGTAGTCTCAACAACTTTTTACCAGCCTCATAATTTCACAGTTTCAGAACTGCACAGTCAAAATCTGAACATGAGCCCGCAGAACCAAAAACAGAGAAGCTGGTTTCCAGATCATAAAACATGATTCTTGTAGTTCACACACAGCTGCTTTCATTGTTTCTCTCGGCAATTACTCAGCTGCTTTACTTCGTGTACTAGTATTTATTTATTTTACGAAACTGTTTGGGCACAAAAACAATCATCCTCTGCTTCCGACGTGTATTTACCCCTACTTTTCTCCAACGAAGGCCAGAGCAGGAGTGGAGATGGCAGTCATTGACGCAGTTGCCAACAGCATCCGCATACCTCTCTGGAGATTATTCGGGGGAGCATCAAACAGCGTGACCACGGACATCACGGTATGATTATTTAACTATTCTCTTCACTGCAGTGAGCCAAGCATGTTGACGGTTGCATTATCAGACTCGCTAAACTTCATCTACTATCTCTGAATTTAGATTCCAATCGTGACCCCAAATGAGGCCGCTCAACTGGCTGCGAAATACCGGGGACAAGGGTTTGAGACTCTCAAGCTCAAAGTAGGGAAAAACTTGAACTCGGACATTGAAGTTCTCAAGGCTATACGGCTCGTCCATCCAGACTGCTCGTTCATCTTGGATGCAAATGAAGGGTACACAGCAAATCAAGCGGTCGAAGTTCTTGACAGACTAAATGGTACATACTCGTGCAAATTTGACGCTACTGTAAAACTTGCAGCTTTAATATCTCAGTCACTTTGATGGTATATCTGGTTCTTCTACTAAGTTATTTCATTACCACTGTTTCAGAAATGGGTGTGACTCCTGTACTCTTTGAGCAACCAGTTCATAGAGATGATTGGGAAGGCCTCCGTGACGTTAGCGTCGCTGCAATGGAGAGATACAGAGTTGCTGTTGCTGCTGATGAGAGCTGTCGGAGTTTGCTTGATGCTCAGAAAATAATACATGGCAATCTTGCTCATGTTATCAACATCAAACTGGCAAAGATGGGGGTTCTTGGAGCCCTTGAAGTAATTGATGCTGCAAGAAAAGCTGGTATTGCGCTTATGATTGGCGGTATGGTCGAGACGAGGATTGCCATGGGCTTTGCTGGTCATCTAGCTGCTGGGCTTGGTTGTTTCAGGTTGGTTCATTGTGAAACTTTCTCTGCAAAAAGAGGTTACTAATGAAAATTATGAATTCTTCAAAAAGAGCCTACTCGTGAAAACTATGAATTCATTTTTCGTTTTTGTAACTAAAGGGTATGCCAATAGGAAGTTCAAAATGGAAATGATGATACTATGTTTTAGAGCTCGTATCTTTCAAATCAGGTGCTAAAATGGTTCTTCGCCTGTTTCGGTTGCAGTTTTATTGACCTGGACACACCTCTTTTATTGTCTGAAGATCCAGTCTACGGTGGCTATGAAGGTAGGCTTGGGCAAAATCCTGTAAAGCTGCAATTTCCTTTTGTAAAGATGTTACTTCATTCACAGATGCAGTTATTCTTTCCGTTTTGTTTTTATTAAACGCGACAGATGTTTCTGCCCAGAATTATGTTTTAGAAAACCTGCATATTGTAAAAAATTATGTTGTTGTTTGCCTGTATATCTTTGCTATGAAGAATTATTACACGTCTTTTCCGATGCTTATGCTCAGATGTTTTGAATCAGAATACTGCTCAATCCTTATGTTTTGTTTTAAAATCTATGATTCTCCTCATTCCAAGCTGTGGATCTTCAAAGTAAATCAGATTACTATCTCTAGTATCGATCTTCTACTTCTTGACTTATATATATTTCTTTCATCAGCTTCTGGACCTCTCTACAAATTTACCAATGCTCGTGGCCATGGTGGCTTTCTTCACTTGGACAACAATAATGGATGGGTATGTCACAGCTCATTCATGTTTGCTCAAATCAATCGGACATCTCCAGTAAATGATTTATACTTATTTGAGCAATCAACAGTTCTATTTAATAATGGGATTGTAAATACTTTAGCCAACCTAAATATGATCTGACAACAGCGACTTTGTATGACCAAATAGGTGTGAGTGTTGCGAATTTAGAGCAACATGTTCATGTATGATTGCTTGCCTTTTGTCTAAGCATATATATGTGTAACTTATTGAAGTATATGATTTTTTTTTTTCAGAAATGAAGATGGTCAAGGCATGCCTTGGTTCTCCCAGAACTTCGTAAAGTTATGTTATCACACTGGACGACTAAGTCTGGAGCTGAAACCACACACTTGTTGTAACATCTACTGCTATGCTGTAGTGTTACATAGGTGCACGTTGTGCGTTCGGCCCATGGGCCTTGTAAGTGTGGGCCTCACCGTGGCGTGTGTGTGGAGTATGGTGCTATATAATCACCGGCATGCTTCTGTATGAATGAGGGATGAAATAGAATCCGAACTCTGCTATCTCTCCTTGTGCTTCTGTTGTCTCGTCTCCCTTGCTTCTAATCTCTCACCCCCTTCAATCTCTATGTGATCTTCTTCCATCCAG